>NW_023270451.1:51530312-51854029 GCF_011800145.1 Mirounga leonina
TTCTTTCTTTCTTTCTTTCTTTCTTTCTTTCTTTCTTTCTTTCTTTCCCTTTTTCTCTTTCTTTCTTTCTTTCTTTCTTTCTTTCTTTCTTTCTTTCTTTCTTTTAGTCAATGTGTTATAAGCCATTATCATCCTTTTGTATTTAATTTGTCTTAAATTTTACCTGTGGAAGTCCTTTCAGGTAATCTACTGTACTCTTTTAATGTGTCTCATTTAGTACTTGAAGACATCTTTGATTTCTGATGCAACAGAGTAGTTCAGGTTCACCTTTTACTTTCTGGTTTCAGACTCATGTTTTAGTTGGAAGTGACATTTAAAATCTGATATCTGGGCATTAGATTATAGGTACTCATTGCTTTGG
This sequence comes from Mirounga leonina, assembly GCF_011800145.1. Lineage (NCBI taxonomy): Eukaryota > Metazoa > Chordata > Mammalia > Carnivora > Phocidae > Mirounga > Mirounga leonina. The sequence goes on from NW_023270451.1 coordinate 51,530,674, forward strand.
GTGACATTTCTTCTGAGCCCCTCAATGGGAAAGTTTGGAAGTATATTTTTTAAACAATCATTTGTTCATACTGATACTTATAAATCACATCCGACAACACAAGGTTCATTCTCACATTTTCCCATTCTATATTTGTATTTCCTTATCTCATTACATATTAATGCCTACACAGCTAAAAATCATGTAAGAGAAATAAATGGAATAGTGACTATAATTTGAATAACCCTAAAGAAGAAATGACAGGAAGGAAAGCGAACTAAAAGCATAGCATAAATAGGAGACAGGTACCAAAATGTTAGACATAAGCCCAACCATATTTGTGCTCATTTTCAATTTAAATAAAGAAAACTGCAATTAGAAGGCAGAGATTACCAGAATGGGTAATAAACAGCATAGTCAAGTTATATGCTGTCTACAGGAGATGCACATTAAATCTAAGGACAATGTAGGTTGAAAGTAATAGGATGACAAATTATATACCATGCTAAGAGTAAACATGAGAAAACTGATCCATCTACATTAATATCAGACAGGGTAGACTAGAATACAAATAGTATTGTTAATGATATACAAGTATTTCAAAATGATAAGAGGATCATTTTATCAGCAAGGCAGAATGTCAAAGTATTAATAAAAGGGCTTCAAAATACATGAAGCAAACACAGGCAGAACCAAAGGGAGCAATAGATTATAATAATGCTTAGAAATTCTAATACTCTTCTCAGTAATTTATAGAACAAATAGACAAAAAATAATTAGTAAGCATAAAAGATATGAACAGTATCAGACAGCTTGATGTAATCAAAATTCCATCCCAACAACTGACCAAGGAATGTTTACCAGTGCAGGCCAATGCCACCTATTGGCCATTTAATTGGCAATGAAATAAATCTCATTAATTTAATAGAGGTTGAAATCAAGCAGGGTATGTTGGCTTGCCACAATGAAATTAAATTAGGAATTAAAGATATACACAAATATCCTAATATTTGAGGGAAAATAACACAATTCTAAACAACATATGGGCTAATGTTGATATCAAAAGACAAAATAGAAAATTCTGAGAACTGAATGATAACAAAAAAGCAATATATTGACATTTATGAAATATAGCTACAGGATACTATATAGGGAAATGAGCAAACAATAGGAAAAATTAATCAAGTTTTTTTTTGCAATGATTATTAAAATTGATAATCTTTAAGAAGACTGATCAAGAAATAAAAACAAAATAAATTCTCAATATTGGGAATGAAAGAGTGATATCACTATAGATTGTACGGATATTTAGAAGATAATAAAGGAGAATTATAAATGAGCATAAATTTGACAGCTTGTGTGAAATGAACAAATCTTTGAAAGTCACACATACTAAAATTAATCAAGAAGAAACAATAAATCCTGAATAGCCATATATCAATTACAATAATTAATTTTGTAATTTAAAGTCTTCATACAAATAATTTTGGCTTCACTGGTATACTCTAACAAACATTTAACGAAGAAACAACAGTATTGCAAGAGTTCTTTCAGAAAATAAAGGAAAGTGACTTCTCCAATTGTTTCATGTACCCAAGATATCGGTGATATCAAAATCTAACAATGCCATTATAAGAAAACAAATTTAGAGAACAATGTACCTTATATAGAGACACAACATTTGCTAATGAAACATATCAAATCAATCTAGCAATATATAATAAAAGGTAACAAAATTATACTATGACTAACTAGGTTTCCTCTCAAGAATTCAAGGTTAGTTTATTATTCAAACGCAAATCAATCTAATGGAATACAACTAAACAATAAAAAGAACAAACTACTGATATGTACAGCAGCATGGATGAATTACTAATGCATTATGCTAAATTAAGGAACCCAATATTAAAATGTTACATACTGCATACTTTAATTTATTTGACATTTTGGAAAAGGCAATAATACCGGAAGACAGAACAGGTCCGTGGTTGCCAGGAGTTCAGACGAGATCGGGTGTGTTCAGGGTGGTATGGCCGTAGACTGGTTGCCAGGAGTTCGGAAAGGAATGGGTTCTAAATACAAATGAAATACATGAGATAATTCTTTGAGGTATAGGAATGTTTCTGTATTCTATCTCTGGTTATAATGATGAGAATCTATGCACATGTAAAAACTCATAGAACCTTAGGCCAAAAAATGTGACTTCTGCTTTATGTAAATTAAATCCAAAAACTTAATCTAATTTTTTATATTAATGGAAAAAAGCAGATAAACCATCATCTTAATAAAATTCAGACAATGCATCTGATAAAAGTCAATATCCCATTATGATAAACTGTCTCAGCTAATTAGGAGTAAAAGAAAACTTCCTTATATGATAAAGGGTATTTGCAACAAATCTATGGTTAACATCATACTTACTGATGAAATAATGAAGACTTTATCCCTGAGATAGAGAATAAGATAAGTACATCCACTCTTACTACATCTATTCAGTATTATACTGGGCAGCAAGGCTAAAAGGAAAATACCCAAATCCAGAAAGCAGGACATGTACTGGATAGCAAGTGTACTCTCAGAAATAATGAGCGGGGCACCTGGGTGGCTCAATCTGTTAGGCGTCTGCTTTCAGCTCAGGTCATGATCTCAGGGTCCTGGGATCAAGCCCTGCATCAAGCTCCCCTCTCAACACAGGGAGTCTGCTTCTCCCTCTTCCTCTGTGCTCTCTCTCACTCTCTCTCAAGTAAATAAGTAAAATTAAAAAAAAATAAATTATGAGATTGTAAATTTCTAAAAACCTGAAAGCTAGATTGTAAAGCAAGGGGAGTTCTGAAAGTTCTGTTCTGAAAGCTAACAGCTTATTTAAGAAGCATAAGCAATTCCAGAATCCCAGTAGAGTTCACATCACAGGTCTTAATAAAAAGAATAGAGTGGTTTTATTCACAAAGTACTTAAAGCCGCTAGTGAACTAAATCAAACTAAATTTACCACAAGCTAAAATTCAGCTGGACTTTATCTCAGATTAATTTAGGCCTACACTCTAGCAGCCTAAGAGAAGAAGAGGCATTGTAATTTCTGTGGACAGATACTAATTACTTCATTCATTATTATTGTGTTATGCAAAATAGCTGTCATATAATCAAAAAATTTAAACACATACAAAGAAGGGTGACTGGCTGGCTCAGTTGGTGGTGCATGCAATTCTTGATGGGGCCATGAGTTAAGCCCCATGTTGGGTGTAAAGCTTACTTAAGAAAAGAGAAAAAAAAGACATACAAAGAAGCAAGAAAATGGGACCTAAGGTCAAGACCTAAAACAGTCAATGGAACAGACCTAGAGATGGCCCAGATGTTGGAAAAATGAGAAACATACTTTAAAATAAGTATGATAAAAATGCTAAATTTCTAGTGAAAAAGGTAACCATCATGAGAGAAGACATGATGAATTTTAGTACAGATATGGATGTTATAGAAAAATACTAGAAATGAAAAAGTAATATCAAAAATAAAGAATATATTGGATGGGTTTAACAACAGACTGAATATTGAAGAGGAAAAGACTGGTAAAATTCATGAGCAAGTCAATAGAAAACATTGAAACTAAAATACAAAAGAAAAAGAGTGAAATAAAAACAAGATAAAATGTCTCAGACCTATGAAACAATATCATATAGTCTAAAATACGGTTTTCAAACCTTGGCACTATTGAAATTTTGGACCAGACAAGTATTTTTTTGTGGGAGGATATCCTGTACATTGCAGGATGTTTAGCAGCATCCTGGGTGCTAGTAGCAAACATCCTTCTAGTTTAGAGAACCAAAAATGTATCTAGACATTGTCAAATGTTTCCTGGGGGATAGTATTACTCCTAGTTGATAACCAGTGGTATAAAAATACATTTGCAGATGGAGATGAGAAGAGGCGGGAATGGGACAAAGGAAGTATTTGAAGAGCTACCAAATGAGAATTTTAAAAAATTGATGAAAGACTTCACCCTATATTTCTAAGAAGTTAAGTGAAAAAAAAAAAACGCAGAGCAAATAGAATCCACACATTGTCATATTATAGCCAATGATGAAGAGCAGATATGGAGACTAGATATAAATGGAAAAGTTCGGGAAAGATACATTACATATAAGGTAACATGACAGTAAATACTGCTGACCACTCAGCAGAAGCAAAATGGACCAAAAAGCAGTGGCACAACATCTTTAAATTGCTTAAAATTAAAAAAAAAAAAATCTGGCAACCTAGAGTTCAGTCCACAGAGAAATAGCCTTCTGAATGTAGGTGAATAAAGATATTTCAGTGTCAAAGTTTGTAAGAATTTGTCTGGAGCAGATCTGCACTACAAAGGTGGCTAAAATAAGTTATTCAGGATGAAAGTGAATACAGTTGACCCTTGAACAATGCAGGGGTTAGGGATGCCAACCTCCCACACAGTTGAAAAAACACATGTAACTTTTGACTTCCCTAAATCTTAACTACTAATAGCCTACTGTTGATCAGAAATCTTACTGATAACATAAACATTTGATTAACACATATTTTGTATGTTATATGTATTATATACTGTATTCTTACAATAAATGGAGCTAAAGCAAAGAAAATGTTATTAAGAAAATCATAAGGAAGAGAAAATACATTTACAGTACTATATCAAAAAACAAATCCATGTGCAAGTGGACCTGTGCAGTTCTGTGCCATACTGTTCAAGGAAGAGTCAACTGTAATGCCAGATGGGAGTTTAAGGTGAATTTGTGAGAAAGAATAAAGACTGCACTCCAGATAAATCTCTAGGTTTGATATAATTCACACCAAAATCCAGCAGCCTCTTTTGAAAGAATAGACAAGCTATTTCCAAAATTTGTATGAAAATTCATTCTGGAACAGCCATAACAATGCTGAAAAACAAAGAACTTGGGGGAATTTCACCACCTGGTTTCAATACTTACTATAAAGCTACAATAATTAAGATAATGTGATGTTGGTATAATGGAGAGACAAATAGTTCAGACAAACAATAAAATTTGTGTGACTCAACACAAATGAGCAATTGATTTTCAACAAGCCATCAAGGCAATCCATTGAGAAATACATTTTAAAACATAAATGGTGCTGAACAATTGGTTGAATTTGTGAAAAAATAGGATCCTGACCCCAATCTCATTCTGTTCATGAAAATTAATTTGAGATTAATCATAGGCATAATAAAACCAAGAACAAAATAAAGTATTTCAAAAAAATAAAGAATATCTTCAAGATTTTGAGAAATGTTTACTTGGTCAGAATACAGACTTCAGTAGAAGAAAAACACTGATAAAATGTATTTCTGTAAACATTATAATTTCTGCTTTAAAAAACATTATAAGATTGATAGGAAGTTATAAACTGGGAGAAACACATTCTTAGCACATATATCTAAAAGAAAGACTTTTAGACAGACTATATAAAGCCCTACTAAAATAAAATGATTAATTAACAAATCAATGTAAAAATCAAGAAAATACTTGAACAGCCATTTCATAAAAATACAAATGAATAGCCAATAAGCAAATGAAAATGCAAATTAAAATCACAGTGATATACTATTTCATAAAACAAGATGGGTAAAATTGAAAAGACTGACACACTAAGTATTTCCATCTATTTGGAGAAATAGAGTTCTCATACATTGGTGGTGAGAGTACAAAATGTTCAACTGGTTTGGAAAATTGGCCATTTCTTATAACATTCAATATAATCTACCCAATGACTATGATTTTACCCCAGACATTGACCCAAGAGAAATGAAAACATATGTCTACAAAAGAATTGTACAAGGAAGTTTATAGCAGCTTCATTCATAATAGCCAAAGAGTTGAAACAACCCAAAGTCCATTTATAGGAAAATGGATAAAGTTACAGGAAAATGGATTCCTTATACAAAGGAATACTCCTTAGGAATATATATATATATATATATATATATATATATATATATATATATATATTTTTTTTTTTTTTAAAGAAGAACACTCTGATGGTTCAGGCAGCAACAGGGATGAATTCAGTATGGATTAATCATGTGGAAGTAGTCAGATACAAAAGAATATAATATACATTACGCCATTTTTATAAATTCTAAGAATAAGCAAAACTTGAAAATAATGCATTAGAAAACAGAAAGTGCTTGCTTTTGAGGTAGTGTAGAGTTAGCAAATAGAAGAATGGGAATTTTCTATGACAATGAAAATGTTCCATATCTTAAGGGGATTGGTGGTTACCCAGGTGGATATATGGGTCAAAAGTCATTAAGTTGAACACGTAAGGGAAATGCATGTTAATCATACCTCAAAATAAAAGAGAAACAAGGCAAAAAAACCAATAAAACAAAAGGACAAAAACTTGGCAGTTTGTAAAAGAAGATACACAGATGTCTAAAAAGCACAGAGAAGATGCTTTCCTACTTCTACTAAAATCGGAGGCTCCCATGGTATCTACCAGTTGAAAAACTGTGAGGTGACCTGGCCATAGCTGCAATCCACAGGTCAGGAAACCACCTCAATGAGCCACCAGGGTAGCAACTTTCCAGTCAAGCCATGTGAAGCTAGTGACTGTGCCCTGGAATATGGAGTCAAACTGTGGCCCTCCCACTGGTGCCTCCTGGTCTTCATTAGCTGGGGCTGCATACTGGAATATGATGGTAAAGGAAAACAAAATCTGCATCCCCATGCTCTTGTTTTTCAAAGCCCAAATGAGGAAGAAGGTGGTCTTTGCTTTGTCTTTTACTTTCAAACATGCAAAAGTACATGTAATTGGTGGAACATATCTTGAATGCAAGCTAGCTCTAAGAGAGTGCCCACTAGGATGTTGGGATGGCCCACTAGTGCCCAACAGAGGTAGTTACCATGATTATTTACATTTTGCAGACACTGAGACTTAGAAATGCTATTTAGTTTGTTATTAAGGCTGGAAATTGAACACTGAATTTTAGATTTCTAACCACTAAGTTGTACTTAGTAAGTTACATTCAATTTTTCTTTGCATTTTGCTTACTTTACTTCAACATTTTATGTAATCTTTGGTCCAAGGTCTATGATCTACAGGATAATGACATTGGAAATCTTGTTTGGAATATCTGACAGAACTTTCATCATCTGAGGGTTACTGTTTTTTTTTTTTTTAATCCAAATATTTTTAGCGACTCATTTTCAATTAAATGGAGCATAATTATATGATTAGACTCAGATGAGTTACAGGGAAATTCACCAATCTAATTGAAACTAAAAATAATTGGAAAGCCTATCTATGATGCCCCAAACTGTAAGAAATATATACTTCGGCTTTATCAGTGACTTTGCACTGAAAATTATTCTGGGCCTGCAAAGGTAAAGCTCATTACAGAGAATGGTATTGCAGAATTTTACTACATATTCTGAGTCCATATACCAAATTAATAAAGGACATCATTCTGGGTCCCTCAAAGTTATATTTCATATTTTACTTTGCAAATTACTTCGAAATTCATTCTTCTATCGTGGCATGAGATTAGTTCAGCCACCTAAAGGCTATCAGCAGTCTCTTTGAGTGACAGGCTTCTCAGTTTTAATTTGCACTTCAAAGCATCAGTTTGTAGTTAAGAGAAACCAAAGACCCATCCAGAGCCCATTCTACCTTATTGGAGATAGTTTCTGGACAATGCAGAGCTTGAATGTTGCTTGTGCTTACTGCCAACTTTCATAGGTCTTCATTTCCCTCTGACCCATCTCAGCGTCTTAGGTAATGAGAGGAAAATAAATGAAGATCTCCTCATACTGTCATGTACTGCTTCTGGTTGTCACCTGGTTCTAGAGGGGAGAGTATAAAATCGCCAGGGAGAAGCTTGGTTTCTTATCACAGGTAGAGACTAACATATTCAAAGGATGGGTTTCCTTTTTCTGTTTTGTTCTGTTTTGTTTTACATTTTGGCTTTTAGGCCAGAGTCCCTCTCTAATATCCATTGCAAGTTCATTTGTTTGTTTGGTTTTTAATCAAAAAGAATTATTATTTTTTTTAGCATGAGATTTGGACTTATCCTCAAGCAATTACTTAGTTCAGGAACTAGCTGCTGAATACCCAAAGCAGTGATGGTCAAAAAATCTTGTAGTGAATTAGTGAAATTAGTGGAAGTAAAATATGGTTAGTGAAAGTATTAGTAATTATACATGGAAAATAAAAAATGAAAAATAATAATACAATCCATTGCATTAAGTGGCCTTGTAAAAAAAGAGTGAAGACAAAGGGACATGAGTAATTGTTCATTAACTTGAAAAATAAATGGGAAGATGTAAACTTGTGTGGATATTTTATTTCTTCTATTATTTCTGTCTATAAAGTGTAGTTGCTTTATTTTTTAAATATATTATAAGTGGGAATCAGTGGATAGAGGGAGTGGATAGCAATGAGCCAGAAAGTTACAGAAACATGCAGGAAGTGTGCTAATAGAAGAAAGTATCAGGTGAAATGGATTGCTAATGATATGTTGCCAGATGTGGTGTAGCCAAAAGTCCTCAGAAGATAACTGACCAGGTAGACTTGATCTCCTATGTCCTGGAATAATAATACCCTGCATGTCCTCACCAAATATGACAGGATGCCAAAGAGTCAAGAAAGCAAATTATAAACTAAGGAGAGGTTTAACAAATTAGTAAAATAGATCTTTTTTTTTTTTTTTTAAAGATTTTATTTATTTATTTGACAAATAGCACAAGTAGGCAGAGCAGCAGGGAGAGGGAGAAGCAGGCCCCTGCTGAGCAGGGAACCTGATACAGAACTCAATCCCAGGACCCTGGGATCGTGACCTGAGCCGAAGGCAGATACTTAACCGACTCAGCCACCCAGGTGCCCTAGTAAAATAGATCTTAAAAGATATATATGTGATAAGAACTAGGGCCCTGTGTAGAATTAGAAATGTGGGAGCTTAGGTAGAAAAGAAGGAAAATCTGTCAATCAATCTGATTAATCTATTGTTTTCTATATAAGTCCAACTTTCCCCTATGTTTTTGAGTTAGAGTAAGCTATAGTTAATTAAACTAAAACTTGTGTAGGGTTTAAATTTGAATTTCAGCACATTTTATCTCTCATGAAAACTCCAATCAGTTAGTAGTGGCTTCTTGAATTGCTCTATGGGGATGTATTGTGAAGCCAATTTCAAGTCTGGTGAGAGTGTCATAATCAATTACTTATGTCTGCAGTGATCATGAGAATGTCTGCAGTGATCATGACTTCTTACCTTGAACAAGGCCTTTCAAAATAGATGGCTCTTATATAAGCCAGGGCTCAGGTTAGGGCTGAAAATTTGTAGGACTCCTGATGTCAAGCAGATACTGGGTTTAATGATGAATAGATGGCCTGTGCATGTATATTCTAGGACATAACTAAATATAAAAGACAGCCTAAACCCAGACTTGAAGAAGAATGTGAACTCATATTAAATCAGATGATTCTTGGCTTGGAATCAAAAAATTGAGGTGAAAGTTTCAGAATGTTCCTGACTGAGGAAAGCTGAGAATGGCTATATATGAGTGTTTCTTTTGGGGTTTCTGGTTTATGGGTAATGTTTTTACATCTTCCTCTTGAACTTTGGAATATAATCCAAAAAAAAAGGATTGTATTGGCTTAGGGTAAGACATTGAGTATGCTCACTGGGTTCTGATGACATAGTACCTCCCAGTCTAAAGAGAATTGGTTGGGGAGATAACAATTTCTTTGATGGTTTGTTTGCTTTTTCAAAGATACGCTTGTAGAAAAAACAAGCACAGTTATAGAATGCTTTGGAATATTGGACAAAATTAGATACAATTTGAGAGTTTGTAGGCCAAATTCAATGATTCAGTAGGAACATCTGGTTTTGGGGCTATTGTGGATTTTTAAAACCAAAAGATATATCAATGAAAGGAAATGATGGATGCAACATTTCTACTTAGTAACTTCAGTCAGAATCCAAGATCCTAGCTGCCTGCTGGAGCAGGTAATTGACAGAAGTTCTAACATAAAGATACTGATTTTCTATAAAACAATGGCAAGTTTTTAAAATGGAAGGCTAGGAAACCAAGCAGGGTAATTGTGAATGAGGTAGGAATCCAGTTATCAGTGCACTGTAATCAGTGGATTGGTGGCATTGGACTGATGAGCAATGTCATGAGGTTCTTTCTACTTCTCTACGTGGGTTCAGTTACACGGTTGGTTAAAACCTATGGAAGGAAGCCCTGACCAGGCTCAGAATCAAGGGTTAGAATGATATAAAGACAATAATCTTTCAGGAATTTCAAGTTCTAATATAAAGTTCTCTGTAAATATACTTTTGATAATCTCTTTGCAAGTCTATTTTATTGATTAAGGAAGTTAAAAATAATTTTTACAGTTCTTTAATTGATTGCTCTGCTGGAGATTAAATTCTTCCTACTCAATAGCTGCGGGTGTGGAAAATAGTGTCCTTTTGAGAGAATAAAACCAAACCAAACCAAACCTACAATTAATTGGAAGCAAGAACTAGCCCTGAGGTCCATGGATCCATAGGGATTTAGGAGTGGGGTTTAAGAAACCATGAAACTGATAAAGCTCTATCATATGTTTTGAAAATCTCTTCACAGTAGCATAACATATTTTATAACATCTCACAGGTAAACAACTTGATGAATTTACTTAACTAAACACATCTGTGGAATCAGTATCTGGAATATTAGCAACATGGCTAACATCCTGAATGGCATTTTTTTGTGTCCTTTCCAGTCACAAACCCCTTAACAAGGGTACCTGCTATCCTGACTTCCAACCTGATAGCTATCTTCTGATACTGATATAAGTGGAATTCTACAGCAAGTCCTTTTTTGGTCTGTCTTCTTTCTCTTGCCATTTCACTTGTGAAGTTTATTCATATTGTCATGACCAGATGCAGATTGTTCATTCTCATTATTATATAATGTTCCACTGTGTGACTATGCCCTGATTTATTTATCTATTCTACTGTTGATGAGCATTTAGACAGTTTCCAGTCTGCAGCTATTATGAATAGTATGTCTATGGATATTTTGGTACATGTCTTTGGTAAATATATGGGTAGGCATTTCTGTTGGGTATAAACCTAGGAATGGAATTTCTGGATCATAACTCTAGAACCTTTACTTTTATGAATCTGATTAGCTCTCTAATTTCAGTGCTCACTCTTCTATCTTTTCAGAACAGCAGAATAAAGTTTGTGGTTTGAATCTCTCCTCTTTGGGCAACAAAAACAGCAATAATAGATTAAACACTTAACATTTAAATTAAAAATATATATCAGTGCTTGAAGAAGACAGGAATTTCCATGGACTAGAAATGGAAAAAAAAAAAGCAAAAAAAAAAAAAAACAAAAAACCCCAGGCTTCAAGCAAGGTGGAACTCTGGGTCTGGAATTGGGAAGAATTTATCTCTTATGGGAGGATAGTATTTAAGTGTATCTCAAGCAAGGTAAAGGGCTGCAGCTAGTTTACAGCATGAAACCACATTCTCAAAAAAGCCTGAAAGAAAGTTATGACTGATAATTGCCTAGGTTGTGGCTTATATGAAGTTCACTATGGAAATAGAAAAAAGTATTGTTACTTCTGTGGCAAGGGGCTAAATATCCCTAAGCTCTCTTTGGGTCAGGAGCTCCAAGTTGCCAGTATTAGACCTATTTCTGAATGGGTGAATGGGGTAGGAATGCCAGGTAAGGGAAACCCCAAAATTCCTAGAAAAGAATGGGCCTTCGGAGTGGGAATAAAAACGACAAGAGCAATAGCAAGAACAGCAACAACAGTAATAATGACAAAATCCCTCCTCTCTCTCTCTCTCTTTTTTTTAAAGATTTTATTTATTTATTTAAGAGAGAGAAATAAAGAGAGAGAGAGCACAAGCAGGTGGAGGAGCAGAGGGAAAGGAAGAAGCAGACTCCCCGCTGAGCAGGGAGCCTGACATGGGACTTGATCCTGGGATTCTGGGATCATGACTTGAGCAGAAGGTAGATGCTTAACCAACTGAGCCACCTAGGTGCCCCCAAATCCCTTCTCAAGATGAGTCTACAAATCAATACTCCAAAGTACATAAGTAAAGGAAGACTGCTCCCAAATGAACTAATGGGGAAAAAAAAGTATGCTCATAAAATGAAAATGAAAGATTTAAAAATGGCTTTGAAATATTTGATTAGTAAATTCAGAGGTATGATAGATGAACTAATATCTATAAACTAATATAAAAGGAGCACCCAAAAGCAAAAAGCAAGAAAAGATGTATTTGACAATTAACTAACTCAAAATCCTGGAGGTGAAAAATACAGACTTTAATCTGTACACAGTTGAAGAGAGAATTCGAAAAATCGAAAAATGGTTGTGAGGTACCTTGATATTAGCAAAGTAAGATGTTGAGATGAAGAAATGTGAAGGAGAACCTGTGGAACAGGGAAGATAGAATAACATTAACAGACTGCAGTAGACACAGATTAAGGAAAAGAAAAGAAGGGAATAAAAAAATCAATATGCAAAAAAATAATGGCTGCAAATTTTTCAAAAGAAAGAAGACTTATAAACTAAATGTTGAAAGTGCCCACTCATGGGGCATTAGGATAGACAGTAATAAAACTACACCAAAATGTTGTCTCCAAACTGAAAATATCAAGGATAGAAAAGAAATTTCAACTGTAAGTATGAAGGAAAGACAAGTTATTTACCCAGCAACTACAATCACAGTAGGCTTCTCATCAGCAGTGCTAACTACAGGAGGACAAGGAAATGCTATTTAAAAATGCTGAATGATTTTAACACTGAAAAGCATCATTCAAGAAAGAGGGGTAATTTAAGGCATTCCCAGTGATACAAAAGCAAGCGATCTTTCTTCTTGCAAATACTTTCATAAAGAATTGTTAAAGGGGCACCTGGGTGGCTCAGTTGGTTTAGCATCTGCCTTTGGCTCAGGTCATGATCCCAGGGTCCTGGGACCAAGTCCCGCATCGGGTTCCCTGCTCAGTGGGGAGTCTGCTTCTTCCTCTCCTTCTACTGCTCCCCCTGCTTGTGCTCTCTCTCTGTCTGTCAGATAAATAAATAAAATATATATATAAAAAGAAATACTAAAAACATAGTTCAGAAGGAAGCACACATAGACATTCATAAAAACTTGACTATACTTTAGATCAGATGCCATCAAGCTTTGCCAGTTATATCATATCTGTGGTGAGTACTCAATGCAGCTGCGGTAAGGTGAAAGCAGTCAGGGACAGGACATACAGGATGGTGTGGTTGTGTTCTAATAAAACCTTCCTCCCCCCCTTTTTTAAAATACAAAAATACAGGGCAGACCAGCTATGGCTCACAGGCTGTCATTTGCTGACCACTACTCTAGGTCAGAAAGAGACTCAAAAAAGTAAAAAATGTTATTACTTTTCTCTGTACCCCATCTGGTCTGGCCCTATGCAGTGTCAGAATTAGTATATAAATGGGATAGAGTTCTCAATCTCTGTATTTGCAACATCTCTGTGTTTAATTTTACATTATAAGCTTATATCCTTTCTAGAATTCAGGAATAATATTCACTATCTTGATCATCATTTTGATTTATAACTGTTATTAACAATTAACAATTAACAATGCCTTCTCTTAAGGCATAAACCTTGCCTTAAGAGAAGGGCTCTCTTGTGGAGAGAGTCCCATTGTACCCTGAAATGCTGGGGTCAGATGGGTCTTCATAGATTTTTGTGCCTTTGGACAGAACAAAAGTGTCTTCTGGGCTGAGTGCCACTTGGAATCCTTTGTATGATTACTCAGATGCCTTTTCCTTCATTGCTGTTTCCATCTCTCATTTCAAAGAACCTCACTGCAAAGAAACAACCTTCTCTCAAGGCTGGATTTAGCAGAATGTGTTTGGTCATTTAATTTCTCCATGCCCTAGATGCAAAAGGGTTATATTCATATTACTGGTTATTGGCAACATTGGCAATTTTTAAAGTTAATTGATTTCCTGGCACTGAAGATTACACTTCTAAAAACAGCTTTGTCACAAGAAATATGAAGCAAAAGCTGAACTTAAGTCTTAAATCACTCTCAGACTTCACTGTAGCTTGTTCATTCATACAATTTGAGATAGAAACTGGGGACCCAGGCAAGCAGTGCATGCCTGCTAATGTTAACAAAAAAGATACAATATGACAAGTTTTTATTCAGTCTATTTCTAGAAATATAATTTTTTCCTGATTATGTATTTAGAAATACTCTTTTCTGAGAAATGCATGTTTCTTTAATTCTTTTGCTGACTTTTTTCCTGATAACATTAACTATGTAATTTTTTAAAGTGATAGATTTAAGAATATCAGAGTTGGAAGAGACTCCAGATATTTGTCATCCAATGTGTTATTTGACATAAAACTCTTCTATAATGTTCTTATTAAGTAGTCACTTAGCTTTTGCTTCATTACCTTGATTACCTCCTATAATGGAGAACTCACTATATCCCCATGATTGCCCATCCTATTCTTACTCAAGTCCTAATTATTTTTTTTTCTTATTGTAAGTGTAATGTTAAATGTTGAATTTGTATATTAGAGATTTTACACAGAGGGTTGAAAGATAAAATTTGTACAATAGGAATTATATCCAGTGGGATTTTGAATAGTTATGAATATGCAACTCTAAATCATTAGTATAATAAAGGTTTGTTTATGTCCTTCATTATTCCAAAAATGGTTCAAGAAGCCTCAGACAAAAAACATGACAAGCAAGATGAAAATTAAAGTAGGTGAATAAAACAGGCTCTAAAGAAAAAGAAGGGGAAAAAAATAGGAAAAGAAGGGAAATTTTAAGAAAGAGAAAAAATGTCAGCTAGAATTAAGGTTTACCATGAAACTTATGGTATTAGATACTTCATACTACTAATCCAAGCAGCTGAAGGAAAGAGAAATACAAGATCATTTACGGTTAAGGAAGAGCTATTGTTTTCCTTGTTAAGCAAACCATGGGCCTTCATAACGGATACATACTGTGATGTGTTCTACAAAGTACTCACCTATATATTCCCAACAAACTTCAGAGAAAGCTCACTGCTAATACACCACAGCAATCAAAGTGCAGGTTTATAAAAGTAATTCAGTTGTCCTATCAGGGACTAGTATGGCCACTGCCTGGTAGGTAGTCTGATTCGACTCAGGGATAATTTTGGAATATCCATAGGGAGAGATGAACTGAGCATCCTTCAGTTAATACTCCACGAAAATTTTGTAATTGAATTTTATATGCATAGTATAACAGAAATCCCAACGTTATATTCCTTGAAATGATTCAAAAGTACAGAATTTTGAAATGGTTTGTTAAAGACACACCCAAATGCTTTGACAGTCAACTGGGAAACAGGGAGAGTTGATGTAATTTTATAATAAAAAGAAACCTAATGAAGACAAGTGCCTGGGTAGACGATTTTCTTTGAAAGAGTTTGCATTTGTGCGTTTTGGGTGGGCACATAATACACTATTTCATCATGCGGTCCAGAAATGCTACCTGGAAAATAACCAGCTAACTCAGACTAGTGGTTTTCAAACTTCAGTATACTAAAGAATCCCCTAGGAACCTTGTCAAATATGCAGATCTCCACATTTTCAAAGATTATGATTTATTAGATTTGTGTGGAACATAGGAATCTGAATTTTGCAGGTGATTTGTGCACACCTTTGTAAAACATTGCTCTGGATATGGTAAATCTCTACTCTGGGGCTGAGATTACTGTAGTGTTAGCAAAAATTATCAGTGGGTTATTATTAACAAATTTTGTTTCATTTGATTTTTTCCTCTTGGAGGGGGATGATTATGTCTCTTTTTTTTTTATAGGATTTTTATAAAACTGCCTTTATCCATTTAAAACTGGATATTCAGAGGAAAATAAAGGAGATTATCCCGGGGTAACATAAAAATTTTTTTTAGTTAAGGATTTTCAATGAACCTCTACCTTATACTACCAAATTGCCAGAGAACAACTTGGTTTTTATACTGTATTAATATCGTTCATTGACTTTTACTATTATTATTCTTGGAAACTTCTTTTTATTGTTCACAGGATGCCTGAGGGAGATCATGTTATTTATAGTTGTGTGGTTATAAACAGATTGAGAGATACAACTTGTGTCACTAAGTATCTGAAAAAAAACGCACAGCAGGATAGAGGAGGCTGTTTTGCTTCTGGCAATCCACTTATCTTCCTGTAACTGTTGGTGACAGTGGATTATCTGGCTACCTTTTGAGTGGCTCAGGTGAAGAATCTGCATATTTGAGCATTTCTACAATCTGATTATTTGCCTTCTTCTAAAAACAGCTGGTAAAAACAATGTCATGCTTAAATTCACTCTAAGAGCAATGACTGAATAAACTTTTCCTTATCTATCTTAAGCTCTGGATTAATTTACCTAATCAGTTTCAACATTCCATTTTTAGAGTCAAATACTGAAAAATGTAAAGCTCCCTGACTAAAAAAAAAAATAAAATAGCAAAACAGGCACTATATTAGGTTTGGGGAAAAAGGGATTGAATTAGGACAGATGAGATCACCAAGGAGTTAGTATCTAGAGCCCCATCTTGTCACTAGGCTTTCCACTGTTTGATCTCATTCTCTATGCCCCCAGGTAATTTCTCACTGTCATAACAGGTCACTGGGTGAAGAAATCATTTCACCAAGTTATTTTCTATTATCAGGGACTTAAAAATATTATGTTTTTGCAAAAAAGGGTTATTATATTTTTAATGTCAGAGAGCAGAAGTAGCAAAATGAAATCAATTTTTTAAGGAACATTTTAGGCAAGGGATGGGGGAGGGAAGAAACATAGAAAAGGTAATGAAGTGATTATGATTTTCTTTTCAGAAACAGGGGATTTGTGCTGCTTATGCTGATGTTCTATATTTTCTTTCAAGGTGAGTGAGATGTTGGCAGTTATGTCCAGATAAGAATTTCTGAGAATATTGAATGAGAGGATCTCCTTCATTAGTAAATAGGCAGTTTTTCCTGCTTGAGAATGTCTTCAAGTGAAATCTCTTGAAATGGCTTTAGATGCAGATTTGGTTATAGTTTTTTTTAGAAAAGCCAAGTCTGAAAAAACACTGAACAGTCATGATTAGAAGAATATTTGATGAATTAAAGGGGGGGGTCTCTTCTAGCTGGGTGGCAGGAAGTAACGTTAGACTGAGTAGTAACTAATAAATGATTTTAACAGGTAGCATTAAAGGGGACATTTGATATGTACCTTTAGAGTATTTAAATCTTTTTCTAATTTATATATTATCTACTTTAGTATTTTCAGTGATTTTTTTGGGGGGGGTATATTTATTTGTTTAACTAAATTGTCTTCTTTAAAAGCCAAACAAAAACCATGAGTTCAGAAACATGTCATACATATATTTGCCTGTATTAATTGCCTCTATGGGTTGTTTGGCTATTAGAACAAAAGAGTTTAGGAAGACACCACTGATTTACTTAAAGGATGCAGGAGGAAAGAGTTTTAGGCAGATGGGTTGTAGGATTAATTTATGCCAAACATGGCATCGTCAGCTGACGCTCTTCATGCAGACATGCAAATTGTGATCTTCCCAGACTGGTATCTCTGTTCATTCACTTGCTCTTTTTGGGGAGGACATTTCTTCTCCACACAGGCTTTGTCTCGCCTCAATATTTATTTCAAATCTTTCCTCAAAACCTCTGCCCTGCTGGGAGACTTCAGTGGGTCACTTCTTCTGAGTCTGATTGTCCTTTTATTTTATCTCTTCTGTAACTAGCGTATTCCATGTACCGTAATTGAATGGCTTTTTGCTGTCTCTGGGATTACGGAGAAAACGCATCCCAAGGACGTACAAATGTAGTTGCTCCGTTTGCAGTGCGGCGGCTCTTCGAGCGGAGAGGAAATGTGAGATGAGTACCTAACCAGGAACCAAGCTGCCTGGCTTCTAGTCCACCTTATGCCCCTAATTAGTTAGCTACGCAAGTTGGGCCAGCCTGGCATCTCTCCAGCACGTAAGTGGTGTTGAAAGATGAACTGAAACATTAAAAATTGTGAGTTTTTAAAAATAGATTTGATTTGGGCAGTGCCACAGAGTGAGCGGTTAGGGGAGGAAGGTGGACAGGAGACAGGAAATAGACCGCTAGAGAAAGGGAGGAAGCAAAGGAAGGAAAGAGGCGGGTTCCCCCCCCCCCCCCCCCCCCCCGCTAGAGCGGAAGCCTACTTGGCTGTTTGAGATTGGTTGTTTCTAAGCGGGTGTTTTTTTTTTTTTAATGGTAGGCTGTGATTGGTTGTTGCCTTAGCGTTTTGTTTGCGTGCACCACCCCGGCGTTAGGGCCGGGTCGCGTTAAAGGCTTTCTGGTTAACTTTAACAGCCATAGCACCAGCTCTTCGCAGACGGAAGTAACGTGACAGGTGAGGAAAAGGGTGAACATGTGTTCTGTAAGCAATAAAGTACCCCGTAAGTGCGAGGACTCCTCCTTTTCGGCCTCCCTAATCTGCAGCAAAAGCCTCCAGGGCGTGCGGCCCGTGCAGTCACTCAGGACCTTGTTCTCAGGAGGCCTCGCGCTTGAGTGAACGCCCCGCTGCCGCCATCTTGACGTGCTTAACAATTTCGTCTTCTGACTTGTGTTTTGTAAGTGAAGCACAGGAGGGAAAATGGAGCGCAGGAGGACGGAAAACGAAATGTGCTTAAGACGCATGTCCGCAGCGACTTGTTGCCTAATTATATCCAGCGCAGAATCCCCAGATCCTTGGGACTTAATACTCAGAGCCGCCAGGAGGGATGATGTTAGGCGAGGCTGAGTGAGTGGTGGGCAGGGGTGGGGTAGAAGCAAGACTGTTCCTAATGCAGAAAGAGTGCAGTGATGGCCTTCTAAAAACACATAAACAGCCAGTGAATCGAGCATACCCTTTCTTAGTTGTGTACTTTGCATTAGCCAACTACTTACGTAAAATGAAAGGAAAAAGAGGGCTTCCAGTATTTTGTCCCTCCCCCAACCGTTCTGGTTCTTCCTTACGTGTCAGTCAGCCCGAGGTAGAGTGTAGAATGTGTGCATATTGGGAAGTGAGGTAAAAGTGGTGGTGGTGATTGTACGACAGTATGGGCGTACCAAGACCACGGAACTGTATTCTTAAAAACAGCTAAGATAGTAAATTTCATGTTATGCTTATTTAACCACAATTAAAAAAGATATTAATTTA
Organism: Mirounga leonina; assembly: GCF_011800145.1. Taxonomy (NCBI): domain Eukaryota; kingdom Metazoa; phylum Chordata; class Mammalia; order Carnivora; family Phocidae; genus Mirounga; species Mirounga leonina. Next base: position 51,549,850 of record NW_023270451.1, read on the forward strand.
AAGAAGTAAAATAAACCAGTTGAGTCACTTTTGTGGAGTGTTTCTGCTGGTCTGGTGAGAATGACATGCATGTGCAAGCTGAGGCATACAAATTGCACTATTTTGTGATGATGCATATGAGTTAAATCCTCTCGTATTGTTGTTTAAAATGGCATTGAAAAATATAAAGTGAATGGTAAAATTAAAGTTGTAATTTAGAACATTTATAATTATGTTAAATGGCAAATAATAAACACCATGAAAAGTTGAGAGAAAGACTGCAGAAGAAAGGAAAGAAAATATATTTTACTTTCAGAGGCATTGTTTTTTCCTGCTTAATAAACGGGGCCGTGCAGTTTTCCGCTGGGCCCTGCAAATCATGTAGTTAATCCTGTTCACCTGTTTTATATTTATATTGGTGAGGAATGCTTTGGAAAATGTGAAGAATGCAGATAACCCCACATCCATAGTTTTGTGACCACAGAGTGCCTAGTGGAATACTCTAAATAGAGATGTACACTTTTAATTTGAGCCTTTAACCCATGTCATGTTGTTAACAAGCTTATTCTGTGAGTGCTCTTGTATTGCTTTTTTCTTTGATTCATTTCTTGATATATTTGCTATTTGAGAGACATATTCAACGTCTCAGCCTGGCATTAATCAGTGACAACATTTAACAGTGAAAAGCTAATGAAGCAGAAAGGATTTTAATTGTTCCTAACCATCTTTTCACTTTTACTAATTGCTTTGTGGGTTTTCCATACATCTTCTTTAAGTTAAAAGAATTCTAAAAAGACAGGAATAAAGAAACGGTTTTAAATTCTCACATGCCTTTTCAAGTCGCTCTTACCACTTTCATAGCAATAGAAAGAAAAAAGGAATGTTTCCTGCAGCTATGAAGACCCCCCCCTTTTTTAATCACTCTTTACATCTGTAGTTCCTTTTTAATAACTTTTTCTATAGAATTGATGTCTTTAAATCCTATGCTAATATTTTCAGGTTATTGATTAGTGACAGAAAGCTCAATTGAGAAAAGATTACTACATTGGTTATTACATTTTGTCCCCTCCTCTCCTCCTTTCCTGCACCTGTATCACTGACTCAAGTGCCTCTTATCTTCAAAGCATGTTTGAGACCTATGAAACAGCTGCAGGGAACCAGGCAGATACTGAACTTTAGAATCTTGCTGTTTTTCTTTAAAAGTGAAAGGGTCAGGAAAATCCACTCTGTTGCCCACTTGGTAGGTCATTCTAAACTTAAGCGGTTATTTTTATTTTCCAGGGATATAAAATCTACTGCCTTTGATATTAAGAAAGGTCCTATTGTTCTTCTGTCAATAGAACCTGGCCTTTGAATTGTATTTCCAGTTGAAGCAGTGATCCAGCTACATTCCCTTTCATGATCCACTCTGGGACCAACAGCTGGCTTGAAAGGTGCACTTACTGGGGTGGTGGGTGCAGTTCAATCTGAGGCTGAGAAACAGATTATCCACAAGCCAGCTTTATTAGAACCTGATTCCTGTTCCACTAAAATGCTCTACTTTGATATCACCAAACCTAATGGACACTTTCCTGCACTTGGTTAGCTCTACTTTGTAGCATTTGAACACTGACATCTGCTTTTTCTTCTTCTGGTTTCTAGGTCGTCATTTTTTCTTTTTAATTCTTTCTCTTTATGATTGTATGTCTTTTTTTTCAGCTGCTTCTTTCCTCTACCAGTTCCTCTTAAGTGCCAGTGTTCTGTAACACTTGATTCTCAGCCCTGTTTTCCTTTTACTCTATAATATTTTCACTTGATGATCTCATTCAGAACCAGGGCTTCAACTGCTAGGTCTAGCTGTTGACCTGTTTCCTGCTTAGATTTCTTTCTTGAGTTGTTTTCTATATCTTCAGTGTATCAATTAGGAACTGTGTCAGTGGTAACTAACAAAATCTGAGAAACAGCTGAAAAAAATAGGGCATACTTTTTCTCGCACATTCAATAGTAAGTCCAGAGATAGTCTGTGGCTTTTGCAGAAGACCTTCTAATCAGTAATGAGCCAAGTTTCATCTGTCTTTCTGCTCCAGAACTGTTAGCGTATCAGCTTTTGTCCTAATGTTTGTTTCTTCCTAGTCATGCAATGGCTGCTATGTCTGCTAGTATCACATCCGTGTTCCAGAAAGGGAACATGGAGGAATTAATAAACAGCTGAGTCTATCTTTTTTATGAGAAAGCAAAATATTCACTAAAAATCCCACCAAGCATGTGTTCAGATATATTTCTGATGAAATGTTACTTGGCTATCTGTAACCTTAGGGTGGACTGTAAAATTAATTATTAAGCTTTTTATATGATGGAGATAGGCAAGGAGAATATAGTTATGAATAGCTCATCTACAGTTTGGGGTACCCAATCCAGTTTTGGCCCATCTGTTTTCATACTTGACATCTCTCACTGGATATTCCATATATACCTTAAACTCAGCCTATAGATTTTTTGGGGGGAAGTAAAACTTGGAAAAGGGAATGGCAAATGGCAGGTTCCCTGTTTTTGTGGTTTTAGTCTGGGGATGAAGTTCATGTCTTGGTGTAGGGCAGCTGAAACTTCTGTAGAAAACTTATTGGCTTTATGACCAGAGGAATAGAGGACAGAGCCTATGGCAGCTACAGCTAATGGGAAGTAAGAGGAGAGAGTCAGAAAATGGAAGCCCCAGGTATGTGTGGAGACTCATGCTTACAACATTATAAAAGATAATGGTACATAGGATTTTGTAAATAGGCTGATCACCAAGTATCACTATACCAAGAAGGGTTCAGCGAAATTCAAGGGAGTCTGGGGGTGATTATAGGAGAGTTAGGTGGACTTGCCTAGAAATTGTAACACTTCAACTGGATTCTGAAGGATCCATGTTATTTTCCCAGAGAAGGATGACAAAGATTCATGTCCAATGAGCCATCAGAATCAATAAAACTGTTGGCCCCTGCAGCTTAAAACTTAGGGAGAACAGTATGGGGACTCCTATAGACATTCCTAGAGGGAAAGTGTGAGTCCCAAGGGCATTTGGGAAGCTCTTTAGAAATATCAAATGTATGAAGCCTATACCTAAGACTTCTAGACAGAGAATGATAGAAGCATCTGATTAACTCTCTCTTCTTTAATTAGTGACACCTAATTAAGTTATATGTAAGTACATATAACATTAACAGGTTGCTGCAAGGTAAAAGAAACAGGAGAGAGAGAGAAACACTGAACACAGGACAGAGAGACAGACACAGGATAGAGAGAAACACTGAACATTGCATTTCTTTGTCAGAAAGTACGGGTGCCGATAATAATGTGTGAACTCCACCTAAATGTCGGGTGGCCTAGACCACACACGTAAGGATAGACTCAACGATTAAAATGAAAGGACTTAATTGAGATTTGCGTTGTCATCCACCACAGGTGAAACAGTTGGAGTTTTATCTAATCAAATTAATTGCTTGCATTTTCTGCTAAAGCAAAAACACAAAGATTTTTCACAACAGTGTAACAAAATCAAGAGATTCCACAACACAAATTTTGTGATGCTCAAAATAAAATCCATTTTTGCTAAAAATATGAAGAGCTAAGAAAATGTGACCATTTTCAGGGGTGGGGGGAAAGCAATCAGCTGAGGTAAACTGGGTGATGCATTTTTATTTTTCAGACAAGCTTTAAGTAGTTAATTATAAGTATGCCCAATTCAGTAATGAAAGAAAAGATAGACTGTCTCAGAAGATGAATGGGAAATATAAAAAGAGCAAAAAGGGAATTCTAGAGTTGAAAAATGTAATATCCAAAACTTTAAAAAAGTAGTGCATGGGTTAAGTAGTACAATAAATATGATAGAGCCAGTGAATTTGGAAAAAATAAGCCCTAAAGATGAGAGATCAAATACATTAAAAAGTAGAAGAGTTTTAAAGACTTGTTAAAAAGTTCAACAAATTTAAAATACAGTTAATCAGGGTGCCTGGGTGGCTCAGTCAGTTAAACGTCTGCCTTTGGCTCAGGTCACGATCCCAGGGTTCTGTGATCGAGTCCCACTTCGGGCTCCCTGCTTGGCAGGGAGCCTGCTTCTCCCTCTCCTCCCTGCTAGTGCTCTCTCTCACTATCTCTGTCTCTCTCTCAAATAAATAATAAATAAAATCTTAATAAAATAAAATATAGTTAATCAGTATAGAATGAAAGGAGAAAGAATGGGTCAGAAAAAAATATTTAAAGAATTAATGCCCCAAACTTCCCAAAGTTCTTGAATGGATGTGGCATCCCTATGGGCAAAATAGGTAGGCAGCTAAGAAGGGTACTGTTAAATACCTTTAATACTGATGAATAATTTGAACATAGCAAGAATAGATGAACTGAGAATGGCTTCCCCAATAAAAAGCTGTGATCCTTTTTCCAGGTGCCTGAGACAGTTTTCAGACCCAGAAACCACTGTCTAATGAGGTAGCAGTGTCCACAGGAGGAAGGATCCTGTAAAACCATTGGCAAATATATATTGTAATGAGGCCCCAAAAGGACCTATAGCTATTTTCTTGGGTAAATTTAGCCTGGGGAAAGAGGAATACCCAGACATTTTGAGGACTATCAGACATAGAGTTTAAGTTGACATTGATATCTAAAAACTGGAGGGGACATCATTGATCTGTATAAGAGTAGAAACTTTTGGAGACCATGTAGTGAATGGAGTTCTGGCCCAAATCTGGCTTATAGTAGGTCTACTGGGTCCATATACCTAATCAGTGATCATTCCCCTGGTCTCTGAATATATAAATGGGACTAACATAATTGGCAGTTAGAGTAACTGCTACTTTGAGTCCTTGACCTGAGGGGAAATAGCAAGCATAGTGAGAAAGGCTGCCCTCCTTTCATGTGCTGAGAAATAAAACACAGTATCTCATCCTTCTTGAAGGTGTGTGGAGGAGGGGTTGGCAGAAATTGATGCCATCTTTAAGAATCTCAAGGATGCAGGCGTGGTATTACCTATTGTATTTCCATTTAATTTATCAGTCTGGCTCCTGCAGAAATCAAAAGGATATTGAAGAATAACCATAGACTTAACTATAAGCTTAACCAAGTTGTAGCCCTGATCACACCTGCTGCATTAGACCTGGTATCTATTACTTGAGCAAGTTAATATGGGTAAAGGCTTATGGTACACATTCTTTTCTATTCCAGTCAGTAAAAAGGAGGATAAAACAGTTAACATGAACATGGAATAGACAAAAATGTACATTTCTCTCCACATTCCTGTTTTGTCTGTGTACAACAAAACATAGAGTTTTGTCTATGTGTACAAAAATGTACACATAGAATTTAATAGGATTATGTTAACTCATGTCTAAGATTTCTTGGATAGGGCACAAAGACATGAACTATAAAGAAAAAAGATGATGAATTGGATATTATTAAAATTAAAAAGTTTTGTCTTTTGAGAGACACCATTAAGAAAATGAAACTCAAGATGAAGAATGGGAGAAAATATTCACAGTAATATATTTGACAGAGAACTTAAGTCCAGAATGGGTGTAGAACTCCTATAACTCTAAAATACAACAAACATGGCCTCTCCCCAACAACACAGATAATTGGTTAAAATATTTGAACCAACACGTCACTGATAAAGATACTTAAATGGACAAAAGCATATGAAGGGATGCTCAACATCATTAGTTATCAGGGAAATGCTAATTGAAACTACAGTGAGATACCACTACACACCTATTAGAAAATTGATAATACCAACTATTGGTGATGATGCAGAGCAATTGGAATTCTCATACATGTCTGATACAAATACAAAATCGTAGGGCTGCTTTGGAAAACTTTCAGTTTCTTAAGATCTTAAACATACACCTACCTTATAAGCCAGATATTCCACACCCAGGTATTTTTATAGCAGCTTTATTTACATTAGCACCGAATGGGAACAACCACTTGTTCCTCACCTGCAAATCCAACTCGTCTGTAGAGACAATGAGTAGTAGATTGATGGTTGCCTGGGGCTGGTTTGGGAGGGAGAGATAAATTACAATAGGATTTAAAGAAATTTGGGATGATGATGGAAATGTTCTGATCTTATTTATAGTGGTATTTATGCAGCTTTACAGGTGTGTCATAACTTATTGAATTGTATACTTCAAATGAGTACACTTTATTATACACAAATTATGCTTCAGAATTGATTTTTAAAAAATCTACAGTGATTTCCAATATCTTTAGGTTAAAGGACAGATTTGCTGGTTAACCTAAAAATTCTTTTCAATTCAACCCCACAGCTAATTGCTCTTGTCTCAACTGCTGACACTCCTCCATATAAAGCACAATTACTTACACTTGCCAAGTACATCATGCTCCCGCTGCTGTCCAGAGCTCCTATCCCTCTTTTTCTACCAGCATGGCTTTTATGGATTCTTTAAGAATCAGCTCATGCATAGTCTTCTCCAGGAAATCTTCACTGGTTCCTTCCTGTGAGTTGATGACAGTCTCGGTGCTTTCCTTACCAGCCCGTCCCCCACCACCCCCACCCCTGCCCAGGCCCACAGCCACAGCACTCACCTGTCATGTGACAGGCTGTGTTACTCTTGCCTGCCTTCTTAGTCTGCTCACTAGATTTTATTAACTGTGAGGACCGAGACTACATTGTAGTCATCTTTCTATCTTCAGTGTCTGGCAGTGAGTAGATATTTAGGTGTTTAATAAATACTTGCTGAATGGGCATTTTACATCATTATTATTTGACATTTCAAGGCAATGGGACAATATAAGAAACTTCTGGAGGGAGAGGCTTTATGTCTGAATGTTGTAGAAAGTAACAGGATTACTTTATGACCTCTGCTTCATTCTTCCATACACTTTCTTTTTGTACTACAGAACTACCCTGTTGTTAAAAACATGAAATAGAACTTGATTATGGTTCCCTACTTGGAGATACTGTTCTTTTTCACAGCAAAGGCTCACTGTCAAGTGGCTCCCAGTTCTTTAGAGCACCCTTTCATCATGCTGAAATATGACTGGCCTCCTGTGTCTTCTCTCCCCAGGCATTGCTCTTATTTCACCTGGTTCTTGTCTGTCCCATTATGCAGTCATTTCTGTGCTTGTTTGAAACGTCATGCTTTTTTTTTTTTTTTTTAAATCCGGTTGCTTAATCAAAAATAATGGTAAGATTTCATGCATGATACATATAAAGAGCGGTGCCTGATTAGGCTGAAAATTAATGTGTTTTGGAACCTGTTGTCGATAACGTTTTTTAGGAGCTTAAGAGTTGCATAAAATTGTCGTAGCACGTACATCTTTAGGATAGCCAAAGCCTTTTGGTTGCTGGACATGATAAACTCTAGGCTTCCAGTCTTTATCCTAGAAGACACAATGGTTGTAGAAGGAAAAGGGTGCTAGGATTATATCTTTCTTGTGTCTTTTATTCATAAGCTGAAGGTGGTTTCTCTCCTTTTTCTTGATATACATGTGATTTGTTTCTTTCTCTACCTATATCCAAATTTTTAGTGGTATTTAAAAATATTTTTTTCTCTCCACATTCCTCTGTTTTTGCCTCTTTCATATTCCTTCTTTCACTTTTCCTCACAGTGGCATCCAAATGAAGAGCTCTAAAAGATTTTAATGTACAGTATTTTTTCTTGTGTGGCTCATTCTAAAGTGTTTTCTGAAGATTGGAAAGAAACAACCATTATTATGGTTGTTAATAATAACAATAGTAATGACTGTTAACAACAACAACAATAAATTATTGATGTTATTTACCTTCTTGAAGGGATGATGTGAATACTTTAGCCCATTACCTTATAAAGTATTCCTTTGAGGGAATGCTCTAAATAAAATATAGTAATAGTTCCTAGCATTTTGATTAGCACTTGAATAAAGTACTATTTGGACCAAATAGTGATGTGGACTGTTTATGTATACATTTTTTGCATTGAGAATATAATCCACATGTACTTATTCTTGGATACTGCTGTGTTAAAATTATATCAATGGCTCAATTTTTCCCCTTTAAAAAATAGTTTTAGATGAAAAGTTTAAAGCCTTTACTTTCTAAGGTTGTTTGAATGTTTCTTAGCCAACTAGTTCTCTATGTTGTAAATACACATATGTAGTACTCAGTGCAGGACAAGTTGTCTACCCATCACTCCCACTTGTGACAGAACATGGAAAGGTCACTGGAGTTATTTTTATGGTATATGTGCTGCCGAAGTAAGCACTGGAGTTCTTTTTATGGTAAACAGGAATGAAACTCTTATATCAATTAAATATAGAGTTTTATATTTCCCAACTACTAAAAACATGAACTCCCTTTGCAGAAAGGATAAAAAAGAAAAAGCTTCACTTACACTACACATTTTTTAGGATGTTCAGAGTTGTATAAATATGCTCTATGGAGGATTTCTGTTAACTTGAAAAATACAAATTTTTTTTTTTTTTTAAGATTTTATTTATTTATTTGAGAGAGAATGAGAGAGAGCACATGAGAGAGGGGAGGGTCAGAGGGAGAAGCAGACTCCTTGCCGAGCCCGATGCGGGACTTGATCCAGGGACTCCACGATCATGACCTGAGCCGAAGGCAGTCGCTTAACCAACTGAGCCACCCAGGTGCCTGAAAAATACAATTTGACTCCCTTACAGAATTACAGAGATAAAAGATGACCGGGGCGCCTGGGTGTTCCCTCTCTCGCTGTGTCTCTCTCTGTCAAATAAATAAAATCTTTAAAAAAAAAAAAATGACCATTTAACCTGTTCATGTTCATAAATATGCAAGGTTTGTTTGCAGAGTGAAATTTTTCTAAATTAAGGAAAAGGTGAAAATGTGGCACCAAAATAAAAGTACTTTCCTTGCTGTGTTGAACATAGAAGCTGAAAAATCCTCGTACATAGGAAAAAAATGAAAAGGAAATAGGCTTTCCCTGAACCGTTGATTACGCAGCTAACCTGAAGATTCATCTGAGGATTATTTAAAGGAGGAGAAGCCTCTCAGTGACTAGATCAGATGAGAGGGTTTAGGAGGCCAGTGAGGTTACATGGGTTAAGTCACAGGCAAATAGATAGGGATGGCCTGGTTGTGAGGGATAACAATAGGAGCTTGTCTAGGACAGAGAGGAGGAAATGTAGCCAGGGACTCAGTTGTCTTATCAGGAAACGAGAGAAATAAATTCATTAAATGCAGGAAAATACAGGGTAAGTGACAATTTAATACTGGAGGTTACCAGCACACTTGTTAGGCCTCCATCAACTGTGCATATTTGAAGGGGGATTATTCATAGTTGGAGATTAAATGTTACAGTACATTAACACATAAATAGTTTGCTGTTTAGAATAACATGTACATACTCATACTACATTTAAAAATGATGAAGTATGGGGCGCCTGGGTGGCTCAGTCGTTAAGCGTCTGCCTTCGGCTCAGGTCATGATCCCAGGGTCCTGGGATCGAGCCCCGCATCGGGCTCTCTGTTCAAGGGGGAGCCTGCTTCTCCCTCTCCCACTTCCCCTGCTTGTATTCCCTCTCTCACTGTCTCTCTCTGTCAAATAAATAAAATCTTAAAAAAATAAAAATAAAAATGATAAAGTAAAAGGAATTGTCTATTATTCCCAGGGATTCTTCATTTATATTAGAGTAACAGCTGAAACTGCCTCAGAATGTCTTATACATTCACTGTTTTATTTATTTACATAATTGTCCCACTATCTTGGATTTTTCACTGACATTTTCTGTTTGAATGTGTAGGGGTCAAATAATAACAATGGCTTCTGAGTCTTGGATGAGTGTTGGAGGCCTCTTTAGCTCCACAGGAGAATTAACTTTCCTCCTCCCATCCTTGTTTTAAATTCAGCCCTTTGTTCTTCTCTTTGGCACTTAGGTGACTCAGAACTGAGAAATTGTTGCCTCTGCTCTTACTCATTCCTTACTTAGCCATTATACACTGAGCACTTGCTCTGTGCCAGGAGCTGTTCTGGGTTCTAGAAAGAAAATACATCAGGGAGATCCATTTTATTTATTTATTTTAAGATTTTATTTATTTATTTGACAGAGAGAGACACAGCGAGAGACGGAACGCAAGCAGGGGGAGTGGGACAGGGAGAAGCAGGCTTCCCGCTGAGCAGGGAGCCCGATGCGGGGCTCGATCCCAGGACCCTGGGATCTTGACCTGAGCCGAAGGCAGACGCTTAATGACTGAGCCACCCAGGCACCCCAAGGAGATCCATTTTAAAGGGGATAACCAAAAATAACACAAACCTAATTTCAAATATTACTCTCTGCTGTGGAGACTGTACAGCAGGATGACGTGAAAATGTGACTGGCCTCAGGGATAGGAAGACTTTAGATTGAGAAAGATTTCTCCAAAGAAATGAGATTTGAGCTGAGTTTGCCTGGCACCCCAAACAGCAAGTGAAAAGGCCCAGGGTAGGATAAACTGTATGATCAAGGACAGAAGGAAGCCCAATGGAATGGAACAAAGGGGTTAATAAGACTCAAATGATGCCAGAGGGATAGAGAGAGGCCAGATCATGGAATTGCTCATAGGCCATAAGGAATTTGAATCTTACTATAAATAGGGTGAGAAGCCATGTTTTTTGCTAGTGTAGAGGTGGTGCTTAGCTTAATCAAGGTTGTGGTGTGTTCTGATTTTTTTCTTTAAAAATGGATTGGAGAAGGGCAGGAATAGAAGCAGAGAGATATGTTGGATGTGGCTGATTCAAGAGCAGGGTGATAATAGAAGTTAGCATGAGGGGAGATAAAATTGAACCATGTGGGGTATGCTTGAGTGGGCCTTTACCTCTTGAAGGCAAAACAGATAACCACCTACAGAATTTAGTTTCAGTGCTCACAGTGATGTCCAGTATTTACTCTTTCCCTTGTGGATTTCATGTGACAAAACAAAATCTATCATTAGTCATTTATTGCTTGGACTAAATTCTCCCTTTGCAAATGCAATTGATTTTCTTGCTGTTTTAAGACCTTAAAAATAAATTTAATAATCACAGCATTTTGTATGTATATTGGAAGATTCCTTTCACTAGAAAACAGCAGCTTGATTAGAAGAGCAAGACAGACACAGAGGAAGATAAGATAGCATTGCATGTGCTTGATCCATTGATTTGCAGCTGCTGTATTGAATCTTTTTGTATTCTCTCCATTGTTGTACTACATTTTAGCTACTGAGAAAATGCTTGTTGACAAATATTCCTGTGCTCTCCAGCATTCTCATCTTAGTCTAATTCTCGCATGTGATAAGCACATGTGGCTTTTTCTAGAAGCCTACTTTTGGATGTTCAACTTCATGTATGATGAAGCACTCGATTTTGTTTTCTGAAGGGTAATCAAAGATGATGATGTTTTGGGGAGATTGGTTTATATTGAATTCCTTTGAGTTTCATCATAGAATATTTGGCCATCCTGCCATATTTTGAGCAAGGTATCATATGTTTTATGAGGCACGTCTTGAAAGAACAGCAAATTCAACAATGCGAGACATAAACACCAGTCAAAAGCAGGGATTCAGTCAGTACATCAAATACTATTTTTAAGCATCTTTTATGGGCAAACATACTAGGTACCCTGTAGAATATAAGGCTTGGGGAGACTACATATATACTTCAAAATTATAAAATACAGTATTACATAAGATATTGTAAAATGATTGATACAAAATATTGCTAGAAGGGTTCAGAGAAATTCCAGGAGCCTGGGGGTGATTATAAGAGAGTGAGACTTTCCTAGAAAGGAAATTAACTGGATTTTGAAGGATCCGTGTTATTTTCCCAGAGAAGAATGACATAGAAGCATGACCAGTGAGCCATCAGAATCAATAAAACTGTTGGCCCTGCAGCTTAAATCTTAGGGAGAACAATATAGGGACTCCTGTAGACATTCCTAGAGGGAAAGTGTGAGTCCCAAGGGCATTTGGGAAGCTCTTTAGAAATATCAAATGCATGAAGCCTATACCTACAGTTCTAGACAGAGAATAAAACATCTAATTAACTCTCTTCAATTAGTGGCAGTGTAAGTGCATATAACAACAGGTTGTGCAGCCTGGAAGAATCCAAGAGAGGGCCAAAGGAGAGAGAGAAACTTTGAGTATTGTGTTTCTTTTTCAAAATGGTTACTGATAGTAATGGTTTATCTTTGTTTTTCTTCTCTTGTTAATCATTTGGATTTTAAGTTCTTTTAAAAGAAATAGTATAATTATACTATTAAAGAGAATTTAACAAGGTTTTAGCTTGTGTCACAGTTACTCAAGCATAGATGCAAAATACAAAAAGAGTGCATATTTCAAATTGTCTGTACTCTGATGAGTATGTTTAGTAGAACACTTTTATTTTTAGTCTGGTATAAATTACATTTTTTTCCAGGGTGGCTTCTTGTTGTAGTCTATAATAAAGAATGCGGTGACAAATAGGTCAGCTTTTTCTGTATCTGGATGAATACCATTCATAGAATTTATTTATTTGAAAGGAACACATATAATCAGGTACTTTTTCATCCTGTATAAAAAAAGAACAATAAAAAACTGTATATTGGCGTAATTTAAATAAAATATATTATTTTGAAAAGAAAATGTTATTTTAATATTCCTCAAATAGAAGTATTAATTGCTATTTTAGAAAACAGTCAAAAATTTCCTCTCTTCTAAGCTAAGGTAAATATTCATTGGTTTTACTATGTGAGAATCAACTGGAAAGACTATCCTGGTTAACAGAAAAACAGCTCATTATAATTGTTGACTTTATAAAAACATACTATAGGAGAATGTTAAGCCCATAGGGCAACAGAGGCAATAACAGGTGGATATAATACAGATAGTTTTTCTTGATTTTTATATTACCTTTTTTGGTTTTGCCCAACCTAAAATGAAATAAAAATCCCCTTTTAGGAGGAGCAAGTATAATTATTAAATGAAAGAAATAGATTTACAGAGATTGTCTAACTCTAATGGATAGAAAACATACTCATTTTTGTTTGTTATTTGGATTCATAGGTCAGTAGTTAGAGTTATAGAATTTAATGTATTTTATCCTTATTTTTCCTAGAAAGAACCTGATTTCAATTTTTTAAATTATTGGCATGAACTAATTTAGCCTTTCTTGAAAAGCAAAAATACATTGTAAACATTTAATTCAGTATGGTCCCTACTGAATGAATCTTAAATAATTGCTAAGTGGAATGAATCATGAAGAAAAAGAAACCAATTTTGGAGCAAACATGTCTGTCATTTAATATGTGCTATTATTTCAGCAAAGAAATACAAATTTCAGAAAAACAAAAGTTACCTGCAGTTAGCCAGTACAATCTTACTTTTTTGCTTTTTTGGCTGCTGTGATGTGATATACTTCCTGGAGGGATATTGAAGAATATTCTTCTCTTCTTCCTATTTCTGCTCAAGTACCTGGTGTAAAATAATTGATGACACTAAAACAAATATGGAACCACAACATACTAATCCTGAGTGTAGTGATGAAAACTGTACCAAAGGATTTTCTAGGGAGAATTAGTTCTAAGTATAAGTATCCATCCCCAGTTTTGCGTGAGCTGGTGGGACCGTTCTAATGCAATGACCACGTGTGACCAAATGGCATGGGCTTATGTAGGAGCTATTAGTTGGAGTAGATAATAGTAGTAGGAGTAATTAATAAATATTAAACATACTACTTAGTTGTATATATATATTTTTATTTAATGTAAGCAATTTTTTTTTTAAAGATTTTATTTATTTATTTGACAGAGAGCGACACAGCGAGAGAGGGAACACAAGCAGGAGGAGAGGGAGAAGCAGGCCTCCCGCCGAGCAGGGAGCCCGATGTGGGGCTCTATCCCAGGACCCTGGGATCATGACCCGAGCTGAAGGCAGACGCTTAACGACTGAGCCACCCAGGCGCCCCTAATGTAAGCAATTCTTACAGTGTAGGTATTATTACCCAATCTACAGATAAGAAAACTGAGCATAGTTACATTAAATAACTTACCAAATTCACACCAGTACTAAGTAGCAGAGACTGAAATGAAATGCAGTCCATCTGACTGTGGAGCCAACACTGTGAGAGTCTTCTGCCACTGCACCTAAGTTCTTAGGGTTCTTCTTCCTCTGAGATTATAAAACTATGATACATGTCTTCTTCAAGAAGTCTTCTTCTTCAGTAAGGAGAGATCTATCAACACCAAAAGAATATGTCTTTGGGAATATGTCTTTATGTATGCAGGCCTGGAAATCTATCTAGCTACTGATTAGGGTTTAAATAGTAGAAAAGAGATGACATTACAACTTATTTTGATGAATTATTTTAGTTAGGATATGTTGGTTTTTAATAACCCAAAATAAAGATGATTCATTATCACAGGCCAGGACAACCTTTGTTAAGAAAGGATTTGTATGTTTGTTAGTATCTGATGTGATTCAAAAGGCGAAAGATTTATGCGTTTTGAAGAGAAACCGGAGTATAGTATCTGATGTGATTCAAAACAACAATAAAATGAAAGAAATACTTTAGGGTAAATGCCTCTGAATTTAAAACTAGAAGTTCACTTTATAACTGTGAGCATTGCCAAATTATAATGTTATATAATGACGTTAGAAATTGAAAAAATATTTGGGAGCTATGGCTACAGTAAAATTTTCATTTATTGGTTGCTTACATAACACATCCTCAAAGGCTTTAAAAAACAATTTGCAAACACCTTGGAAATGTTCTAGCATTTCAGTAAGGTAAAAGAAAAAAAATACACTAATTTGGAAGATAGAGAAACCATAACCAAAAAAATTAATTGGCATGTTCAGTACCACTGAATAAATTGGAAATAGCATGCTGAATAACTTTTCTTAAACAAATGATTTTTCACATCACTTCTCTTGAACCACAGTAAAAGCCTATCTTGAAACTCTGCTATAGTACCTTTATTTGTCTTGTTAGCCAGGATGATGCTGATTTGCATTAAAAATCAGTAGCTTGAAGAACATCCTCATTTAAATGACAGGGAAAGAAAAATATGCCACAATAATGATGAAAAGCAACTAGAGAGGAGGAAGACTAGGAGAGGGTATGTTACAAAACTGGTTTTGCACAAATACTGAAAAAAATCATGAGAAGAAGAAAGAAGTCAGTGGTATAAAAAAGCTTCCAAGCCATCAGGTAGGATGAAGATGGACTAGTGTTCACTAAATGTAGAAAACAGCAGCTATTTGTCAGTATAGCTGAGTTTGAATTTCAGTTGAGTAGAAGAGATGGAATCTATATTGGTGTAGTTGAGAAGTGAGGAGGAGTCAGAGTGTAGGTAACTTAGATATTAATTAGTTTGACTGGGAAAGGTTAGGGATAAGTAGTAGCTAGAGATTTTGAACTAAGAAGATACTCTTAAGATTTGGAAACTGTTGAATTTCTGACAGTGATACCAAAAATGTGAAATTAACTGTTTGTAGAGGAAGCCAACCTATGCAATGCTTGTATAGATGAAAACTTAGGAAATATACATGATCAATCAAGGCAACTTGATTTCTTCATAACTGAATGCTACTAAGAAGCTGTCTGCCTGCCTTATTTGATAATTAATCTAAGCTATATGCAAATGGAAAGCTGGTAGGTGGTTGCAATGTTAAAAAAAAAAGTTTTCTATCTTGTTTTGAAGAACAATAACTAGATACATATATATGAGTATATATTATATATGATAAATATGTAATACTTGAAAATAATAAAATATAAATATAACAGTAGTTTAAACATCTAAAAATTAGAAATATATACCATATGTAGAATACAGTTATATATATTATACTATAGCATACTGCCTAGGACTACTGGTAGAAATGAGGAATGCCTGCAAATGTACATGAGGAAACTCTTAGGATGATAATGGTGTATTTAAACTACACTGTGGTGATGGTTACAAAACCTTAAAATTTAATAAAATTCACTGAATTAACAGTTACAGTGGGTAAATTTTATGTTATAGAAATTATAAGTCAAAGTTAAAATCATCTTTAACTTTTTGAAATCAATATTTATATTATTAATTTTAATCATTTTTATTTCTTATATGAATTTAGAGTTCTAAATGATACCCAAGCATTGCATTCTTATTTTTTTAACTGAGGTAAAATTTATGGACAGTTCTGCTATAATGTGACACATGTGTTCCTAAAAAGCACTGTGCTATGGAAAATTGCTCAACTAAGAAGTGCAGTGCTTATGGGAAAAATGTGTTTTGGGGCATAGTACATACATACATACATACATACATAGTACGTACATAGTCATTTAATGATATTAGCGACATGGAGAATGATAGGAACCTAGTAAAAATGGTAGCACAGTTTTAGACATGTAAAATGGATATAAAAAAATAATATAATACTTTGATTTGAAAAAGACCTAATGTTTGTGGAAATGGACTTCAGAAGGGTTTTAGCTTATGAGTTACTTATGAAGTCATAGGAGGTGGCTGTATTACTCTCCTAAGGCTGTGATAACAAATTACCACAAACTGGGTATCTTTAAATGACATACTTATTCTGTCACAGTTTTGGGGGCTACAAGTCTAAAATTGAGGTGTTGGTAGGTCCATGCTCTCTCTAACAGTTCTAGGGAAGAATTCTTGCTTGCCTCTTCTAATTTCTGGTGGTTGCTGGCACTCCTTGGTATTTCTTAGTTTGTAAATATGGTCACTCCGATCTCTGCTACTGTCTTCACTGAGCCTTCTCCCTTGTGTACTGTGTTTCTTTGTGTCCATATCTCCCTCTTACAAGGACATCAGGCATAGCGGAGTTAGGGCCTGCCTTAATCTAGTATGACCTCATCTTGACTTGATTACATCTGCAAAAACTATTTACAAACAGGGTCATATTTATAGGATCTACGTGAACATGGCTTTTTGAAGGACACTGGTCAACTCAGTACAATGGATTGTATGAAATTAGAAAATTGTAACAATGGATGTGAATGGGAATGGCTTGTAACACATGGTGAGCTAAGGCAGGTGGTAGATGTTTGAGGTATGTGCATTTGTGTACTGTTTAGCTCAGTTAAATTGTGTGCTCTTTTTGGCATTCAACTAGTGTTTTTCATGGACTAAATCATGCATAAACAAATACAAAATTCTATTCCTATTCCCTAATATATCAATCATGTTGGAAAAAATTCATGTTATCAAAACAAGTGTTATAGAAGATCTGATTATTCAGTGAAATGAATACTTTTTTTTTAACTGACAAAAACATTATGTGTAAACTAAAGTGGAGAGTTTACTATTATAATCAGAGGACCAAAATAACTGTCATTTAATGATATACATAATTATTATTGTGCATCATACTAAGTACTAAGCAGTTCAAGGAAAATGTTTATAATCAGTATTATTTTTTCTGAGATAAATCAAAAAGCACTTAAAAAACAAGAAGGTTCAAGAAGCCATCCTTGTACTGAAAACACCTTCAAGAGGGAGGTGAGGAGCAGAACGATAGTGAAATACAGAATTACCATGTGACCCACCAATTTCACTCTTAAGTACTTAACAAAATGACCTGAAAACAAGTACAAAAAATTAAATACAAATGTTCAAAGCAGAAATACTCGTAACAGGTAAAAAGTGAAAGCAATTCACTGTCCATCAACTGATGAACAAACAGAATGTAGCATATCCACACAATGGAATATTATTCAGTCATAAAAAGAATCCCACTTCTATTTTAAATCAACCCAAGGATTTTTACTTCTCTAACAGATGACACTCAGCAAATTATATTTTTCCCGTTCCCATTCCCACAGCCAAACAATACTAAAGAAAGCAAATGCAGCATGATTAAATGGAAGCTCCCAGGCAGCAATAAAAATTCCTATCCCATTTCTGAAGATTAAATTAATCAGATTTCTATTCTAACAGTGGAGGATGGTCTCAAGCAGTGGAAGGAAATTGAGGGAACAATTTTGCAGTTAATAGAGAACAAACTGATCGTTACCAGAAGGGAATTGGGTGGGTGGATGGGTGAAATAGGTGATGGGGATGAAATGCATAATTCTTAATCATCCTGTTTGGTCTGCTTTGACAAATGCATAAAAATGTGTAATCCCTAACTCTCTCAAAGTATGGAACATTTTCCTTGCCCCAGAATGTTTCCTTTGTGCTTTACTGGTTGTTGTTCTGATGAACCATTGCTCTCATTTCGATCCTATATTTGTTTTGCCTATTTTAGAATTTCATATAAGTGAGATTATATAATATGTACTCATGTATCAGGCTTCCTTTATATAGTTTATAGTATTATGTGCTTT
The DNA here is from genome assembly GCF_011800145.1 of Mirounga leonina. Lineage (NCBI taxonomy): Eukaryota > Metazoa > Chordata > Mammalia > Carnivora > Phocidae > Mirounga > Mirounga leonina. The sequence goes on from NW_023270451.1 coordinate 51,568,098, forward strand.
AGGTTCATCCATGCTACTGTATGCATCACTACTTCACTGTTTTTTAAAATTGAAGTAAAATCTATGTAACATAAATCTCACCATTTTAATCATTAAAAAATGTACATTTCATGGTTTTATTGCATTCAGAGTGTTGTGCAACCATCACCACTCTCTCCTTCTGAAATATTTTTACCTCTCCCAAAAGAAATCTATCTGTTAACAGTTATTCTCTCCCCCTTCTAGTCCATGGAAACTACTAATCTGCTTTCCATCTGTATGGGTTTGCTTATTCTGGGTATTTCATAAAAAACAAATCACACAATATGTGACGTTTTGTGTCTAGTTTCATTCACTTAGTGTAATGTTTTCTAGGTTCATCCAGGTTTTAGCTGTGTCAGTACTTCATTCCTTTTTATGACTGAATAATATTCCATTGTGTGGATATGCTACATTCTGTTTGTTCATCAGTTGATGGACAGTGAATTGCTTTCACTTTTTACCTGTTATGAGTATTTCTGCTATGAACATTTGTATTTAATTTTTTGTACTTGTTTTCAGGTCATTTTGTTAAGTACTTAAGAGTGAAATTGGTGGGTCACATGGTAATTCTGTATTTCACTTTTTGAAGAAATGCCAGACTGTTTTCCAAAAACAGTTGTACCATTTACATTCCCACCAGCAATGTATGAGAATCCCAATTTCTCCACATTCTCATCAACACCAGTTTTTCTTTTTTGAAAAAGAAAAAGAACTGTAGGTATACTTGTGGGTTTGAAATGATGTCTCATGGGTTTTGATTTGCATTTCCCAAATGACATTGGGTATCTCATTGCTCACAGTTGTTTGTCCATTTTCTTTGAAGAAGTGTCTATTCAAATCCTTTGCCCAATTTTAAATTAGGTTGTTTGTCTTTTAGTTGTTGAGTTGTCAATTTTTTATATACTCTGGATACTAGACCCTTATGAGATATAATATTTGCAAATGTTTTTATCCCATATTGTGGATTTTCTTTTCACTCTGTTGTTGATGTCCTTAGCGACATAAGATAATTTAATTTTGATTTGATGAAATCTAGTTTATCTTTTTTCTTCTTTTTTTTTTTTTTGCTTGTGTTTTGGTGTCATATCTGAGTACCTATAGCCAAATCCAAGGTCATGAGGATTTATTTTTATATTTTCTTTTAAGATCTGTACAGTTTTAACCCTTACATTTTTTTTCTTTTTTTAATTTATTTATTCATTTGAGAGAGTGAGAATGAGAGAGAGTACATGAGAGGGGGCAGGGTCAGAGGGAGAAGCAGGCTCCTCGCCGAGCAGGGAGCCCAATGCGGTACTCCATCCCGGGACTCCAGGATCATGACCTGACCCGAAGGCAGTTGCCCAACCAACTGAGCCACCCAGGTGCCCTTAACCCTTACATTTAAGTGTTTTATTCATTTTGTATAAACTTGTGTTTGATATGATGTAAATGTTTTCATGTAGATATCCAGTATTCTCAGCATTTGTCGATGAGGCTATTCTTTACCCTGTTGAATGGTCTTGGTGTCTTGTCCAAAAAATCAGTTGAGCATAGATTATGGATTTGTTATTATTATTTTCGTTTTTATTTTAATTACCTGGCCCTCATCATGACAAGTGTACTCCTTAATCTCTATCACCTGTTTCCTCCTTCTCCCCCAACATCCACCTCCTCCCTGGTAACCATCAGTTTGTTTTCTATAGTCAAGTCTCCTTTCTTTCTTCCTCCTTCCCTTGGCTCATTTGTTTTGTTTCTTAAATTCCACATATGTGTGAAATCATATGGTATTTGTCTTTCTCTTATTTCACTTAGCAGTATATGCTCTAGCTCCATCCGTGTTGTTGCAAATGCTAAGATTTCATTCTTTTTATGGCAGAATAATAGTCCATTGTGTATATATACATCACGTCACCTTTTTCCATTCATCTATTGTTGGATACTTGGGCTGCTTCCATATCTTGGCTATTGAAGATAAGGCTGCTATAACATCAGGGTGCATGTATCCCTTTGAATTAATATTTTTGTATTTTTTGGGTAAATACACAGTAGTGCGATTACTGGCTTATAAGGTAGTTCTATTTTTAACTTTTTGAGGAACCTCCATACTGCTTTCCACAGGGGCTGCACCAGTTTGCTTTCTCAACAGGGTACGAGGGTTCCTTTTTCTCCACATCCTCACTAACACCTGTTATTTCTTGTGTTGTTATTTGTAGCCATTTTGACAAGTGAGAAGTGATACCTCATTGTGGTTTTGATTTAAATTTCCCTGATGATAAGTGATGAGAATTCTTTCCTGTGTGTTGGCCAACTGTATGTCTTCTTTGGAGAAATGTCTGTTCATGTCTTCTGCCCATTTTTAAATTGGATTATTTGTTTTTTGGGTGTTGAGTTTGAGAAGTTCTTTATATATTTTGGATACTCACCCTCTTTCAGATATGTCATTTGCAAATATCTTCTCCCATTCTATAGGTTGCCTTTTTGTTTTGTTGATTGTTTCCTTCACTGTGCAGAAACTTTTTATTTTGATGAAGTCCCAGTAGTTTACGTTTGCTTTTGTTTCCCTTGCCTCAGGGGACCTATCTAGAAAAGATTGCTCTAGCCAACGTCAGAGAAATTACTGCCTGTGCTCTTTTCTAGGATTTTTATGATTTCAGGTGTCACATTTAGGTCTTTAATCCATTTTGAATTTATTTTTGTATATGGTGTAAGAAAGTGGTCCACTTTCATTCTTTGAATGTTGCTGTCCAGTTTTCCGAACACCATTTGTTGAAGAGATTGTCTTTTTCCTATTGGATATTCTTTCCTGCTTTGTCAAAGATTAATTGACCATATACTTGTGGATTTATTTCTGGGTTTTCTATTCTGTTGCATTGACTTATTTGTCAATTTTTGTGTCAATGCCATACTGTTTTGATTACTACAGCTTTGTAATATAACTTGAAGTCCAGAATTATGATGCCTCCTGCTTTGCTTTTCTTTTTCAAGATTGCTTTGACTATTCGGTCTTTTGTAGTTCCATACAAATTTTAGGATTGTTGTTCTAGTTCTGTGAAAAATGCTTTTGGTATTTTTTTAGGGATTGCATTAAATGTGTAGATTGCTTTGGGTGGTATAGACATTTTAACAATAATTGTTCTTCCTATCCATGAACATTGAATGTCTTTCTGTTTTTTTTTGTGTCATCTTCAATTTCTTTCATCAGCATTTTGTAGTTTTCAGAGTGAAGGTCTTTCTGCTCTTTTGTTAGGTTTATTCCTAGGTATCTTATTTTTGGTGCAATTTTAAGTGGGATTGTTTTCTTTTTTTTCCTTTTTTTTTTTTTAAGATTTTATTTGAGAGAGAGAGAATGAGAGAGAGCACATGAGAGGGGGGAGGGTCAGAGGGAGAAGCAGACTCCCTGCCAAGCAGGGAGCCCGATGCGGGACTCGATCCCGGGACTCCAGGATCCTGACCTGAGCCGAAGGCAGTCGCTTAACCAACTGAACCACCCAGGTGCCCAAGACAATGCTTTTCTTAACCAAGCAAGTTAATACTTCCTCTATCTTTTAATTTTTTTTTTTTTTTAAGATTTTATTTATTTATTTGACAGAGAAAGACACAGCGAGAGGGAACATAAGCAGGGGGAGTGGGAGAGGGAGAAGCAGACTCCCCGCTGAGCAGGGAGCCCGATGTGGGACTCGATCCCAGGACTCCAGGATCATGACCTGAGCCGAAGGCAGTCGCTTAACCAACTGAGCCACCCAGGCACCCCAAGTGGGATTGTTTTCTTAATTGGTCTTTCTGCTACTGCATTATTGGTGTTTAGAAATACAACAGATTTTGGTAAATTGATTTTGTGTCGTATGACTTTACTGAATTCATTGATCAATTCTAGCAGTTTTTTTTTTTTTTTTTTTTTTGGTACAGTCTTTTGGGTTTTTTATATATAGTATCATGTCATCTGCAGAGTGAAAGTTTGACTTCTTCCTCACTGATTTGGGTGCCTTTTATTTCTTTTTGTTATGTGATTTCCATGGCTAGGACTTCCAGTATTATGTTGAATAAAAGTGGTGAGAGTGGACATCCTTGTCTTATTCTTGACCTTAAGGTGAAAGGCTCTCAGTTTTTCCCCACTGATGAAGTTAGTTGTGGGTTTTTCATAGATGGTTTTTTATTATGTTGAGATACGTTCCCTATAAACCTACTTTGTTGAGATTTTTTATCATGAACGGGTATTGTATTTTGTCAAATGCTTTTTCTGCATCTATTGAAATGGTCTTATGGTTCTCCTTTCTCTTAACTGATGTGATGTATCACATTGATTGATTTGCAAATGCTAAACCACCCTTGAAACCCAGGAATAAATCCCACTAGATTATGGTGAATGATATTTTTTAATGCAGTGTTGGGTTGGTTTGCTAGTATTTTGTTGGGGATTTTTGCATCTGTGTTCATCAGAGATATTGGCCTGTAGTTCTCGTTTTTTTGTGTTATTATTATTATTATTATTTATTTTTTTTAAAAGATTTTATTTATTTATTTGAGAGAGAGAATGAGATACAGAGAGAGAGCACATGAGAGGGGGGAGGGTCAGAGGGAGAAGCAGACTCCCTGCCGAGCAGGGAGCCCGATGCGGGACTCGATCCAGGGACTCCACGATCATGACCTGAGCCGAAGGCAGTCGCTTAACCAACTGAGCCACCCAGGCGCCCCGTTACTATTTTTTTTAATCTGGTTTTGGCATCAGGGTAATGCTGGCCTCATAGAATGAATTTGGAAATTTTCCTTCCTCTTCTATTTTTGGGAAAGTTTGAGAATAGGTATTAACTCTTTAAATATTTGGTAGAATTCACCTGTGAAGCCATCTGGCCCTGGACTTTTGTTCGTTGGGGTTTTTTTGATTACTGACTCAATCTCTGTGCTGGTAATTGGTCTATTCAAATTTTCTATTTCTCCTTCAGTTTTGATAGGTTATATGTGTCTGTTTCTAGGAATTTATCCATTTCTTGTAGATAGCCCAATTTTTTGGCATATAGTTTTTCATAACATTCTCCTATAATTGTTCATATTTCTGTGATGTTTGGGATCTCTCCTTTCTCATTTGTGATTTTATTTATTTATGCATTCATTTATGTATGTATGTATTTATTTATTTTAGTTTCTATATCATTTATTTCTGCTCTAACCATTACTATTTCCTTCCTTGTGCTGGTTTTAGGTTTTGTTTGTTCCTTTTCTAGCTCCTTTTGGTGTAAGGTAAGGTTATTTGAGCTTTTTCTTGCTTTTTGGCCTTTATTGCTGTAAAACTCCCTCTTAGAACTGCTTTTGCTGTGTCCCAAAGGTTTTGAACTGTTGTATTTTCATTTTCATTTGTTACCACATCTTTTTCTTTTTTTATTTCCTGGTTGACTCATTGTTTGTTTAGTAACATATTATTTAACCTCCATGTATTTGTGGTCTTTCCAGATTCTTTTCTTGTGGTTGACTTCTAGTTACAGAGCATTGTGGTCAGAAAAGATCAGAAAACATGGTATGGCTTTGATCTTTCTGAATTTGTTAAGGCTTGCTTTGTGGCCTTTTTTGTGATCTATTCTGGAGCATTTCCATGTGCACTTGAAAAGAATGTGTATTCTGCTGTCTTGGGATGGAATGTTCTGAATATATCTGTTAAATCCATCTTGTCCAGTGTGTCATTTAAAGCCATTGTTTCCTTGTTGATTTTTCTGTTTAGATGATCTATCCATTGATGTAAGTGGGATGTTAAAAGCCCCCAGTTAGGGCACCTGGGTGGCTCAGTTGGTTAAGCCACTGCCTTTGGCTCAGGTCATGATCCTGGAGTCCTGGGATCGAGTCCCACATTGGGCTCCCTGATCAGCAGGGAGTCTGCTTCTCCCTCTGACCCTCCCCCTTCTCATGCTCTCTATCTCATTCTCTCTCTCAAATAAATAAAATCTTTAAAAAAAAAAAAGCCCCCAGTTATTATTATATTATTATCGATCGGTTTCTTTATGTTTGTTAACTGTTTTATGTATTTGGATGCTCCCATGTTGGGTACATAAATATTTACAATTGTTACGTCTTCTTGTTGGATTGTCCCCTTTATCATTAAAGTCCTCCCTTGTTTCTTGTTACAGTCTTTGTTTTAAAGTCTCTTTTGTGCAAAATATATATTGTTACTCTGGCTTTCTTTTGACATCCATTTGCATGATAGATGTTTCTCCATCCCCTCACTTTCAATTTGGAGCCCAATATGGGACTTGATCCCAGGACTCTGGGATCATGACCTGAGCCAAAGGCAGACGCTTGACCGACTGAGCCCAGGCATCCCAAATCTGCAAGTGTCTTTAGCTCTACAATGAGTTTCTTGTAGGCAGCATATAGATGGGTCTTGTTTTTTGTTTTATCCATTCTGTTGCCCTATGTCTTTTGATTGGAGCTTTTAGTCCATTTACATTTAATTATTGATAGATGTGTGTTTATTGCCATTTTATTACCTTTATTCTGGTTGTTTCTGAAGATTTTGTCTGATCCTTGTTTTTCTTTTTCTTTTTTTTTTTTTTTTAAAGATTTTATTTATTTGACAGAGATAGCAAGAGCAGGAACACAAGTGGGGGGAGTGGGAGAGGGAGAACCAGGCTTCCCACTGAGCAGGGAGCCTGATGTGGGACTTGATCCCAGAACCCTGGGATCATGACCTGAGCCAAAGGCAGCTGCTTAATGACTGAGCCACCCAGGTACCCCTGATCCTTGTTTTTCTTTTATGGTTTGCTGGTTTTCTTTAGTCCTATATTTGGATTTCTTTCTCTTTATTCTTTGCATAATTTTTAGTGTTTTTTTTGATTTGTGATTACCATTAGGTTTGTATACAACATCTTCTGTATATAGTAGTCTGTATTAGGTAGATGGTTGCTTAAGTTGGAACCCATCCTCATTCCTCTCCTCCCCATGTTTTAGGTATATAGTGTCACATTTTACATTTTTTTTTTTTTAAAGACTATTTATTTGAGAGAGAGAAAGGATGGGGGGACGGGCAGAGAGACATGGAGAGACAGTCTTAAGCAGATTCTGCGTTGAGCATGGAGCCCAGTGCGGAACTCAGTCCCACAACCCTGAGATCATGACCCGAGCTGAAACCAAGAGTCAGACACCTAATGACTGCGCCACCCAGGCACCCCATATCCTTTTATTTTGTGAGTTCCTTGACTGTTTTTTTACAGAAATATTCATTTTCCTGCCTTTTTGTTTCCTGTTTTCATACTGTCATTTTGGTCTTTCCTTTCCACTCAGAGAGTCCCCTTTAATATTTCTTGTAGGGCTGATTTAGTGGTCACAAACTCCTTTAGTTTTTGTTAGCCTTGGAAACTCTTTCTCTCTCCTTCTGTTCTGAATGATAGCCTTGCTTGATAGAGCATTCTTGGCTGCAGGTTTCTCTCATTCAGCACTTTGCATGTATAATAGCGCTCCTTTCTGGCTTGGAAAGTTTCTGCTGTAAAATCTGCTCATAGCCTTATGGGGTTTCCTTTTTATGTAACTGTTTTCTTTTGTCTTGCTGCTTTTAATAGTTTTCTTTATCACTATATTTTGCCATTTTAATTACATTATGTCTTGGTGTGGATCTGCATTTGTGATTTTTTTGGGGGGGGGTTCCGTGTGCCTCCTGGATCTTTATATCTGTTTTCTTCCCAGATTAGGGAAATTTTCAGCTATTAATTTTTCAAATAAATTCTCTGTTCGCTTTTCTATCTTTTCTTCTTCTGGGACTCCTAAAATATGAATGTTACTTTGTTTGATGGAGTCACTGAGTTCCCTAAGTCTGTTCTCATTGTGCATAGTTCTTTTTTCTCTGGATTACTTTTGCCTTTTTTTTTTTTTTAAGATTTTTTTTTTTTTTATTTATTCATTTGAGACAGAGATAGAGAGAGAGAGAGCATGAGCAGGGGGAGGTGCAGAGGAGAGGCAGAAGCAGTCTCTCTGCTGAGCAGGCAGCCCGATGTGGGACTTGATCCCAGGACCCTGCTATCATGACCTGAGCCGAAGGCTTAACCATCTGAGCCACCCAGGTGCACCTCGCTTGATTACTTTTAATTACTCTGTCTTCTAGGCCATTAATTTGTTCCTCTACTTCTTCCAGCCTGTTCTTCATTCTATCAAGCGTGTTTCCTATTTTGTTTATTGAGCCTTTTATCTCTACTCTGTTGTTCTTTATCTCTGTGTTAATGGTCACACTGATGTCCCCCACTCTTTCCTCAAGTACACTGAGTATCCCTATGATCATTGCTTGAAATTCTCCATCAGGCATCTTACTTATATCTGTTTCAGTTAGGTCTCTGGCTGTGGTCTTGCCCTGTTCTTTCATCTGTCTTCTCTTTTATCTAAGTCTCTGTGCCTGTTTCGCAGCATTAGGAGTCAGCTATGTCTCCTGTTGTTGAGGGTAGTGGCTTTGTGAAGAAGAGGACCCGTAGTGCCCTGTAGTATAGTGTCCTCTGTTCTCCCCCCCCCCCCCCCGCCCCAGGGCCTGGGGCTTCTGTGAGTGTCTCCAGTGTGTGCTGTGTGTGCTCTGCTTTTGTGTCCTAGCTGCTTTATCCTTCAGACCAATAATCTGAAGAGGCTCTCTTTGCCTGTTGTGGGCAGTGTTTGGTCTCTGGCCTGACTGTGGTGCATTTTAACTAGGTGTGCTCTGGTCTGCTTTGTGCAATGAGACCTGTTGCCACCAGCAATGGAACAGGCTTTGCAAAAGTCCCCAGGAGGGAGACATGTGTTGGCAGGAATTTGGGCCCATCTTCTGAGGGAGAGGTCCTGCTGTGCTGGGACTGAAGCAGGCTTGACGGGAAGAGCTGTTTTCTCTAGTGTGCAGCAGGGTGGGGCTTATGTAAGCAAGTTAAGTTGGGAGTGTTGGTGCTATGCTGGTTTCTGCAGCTGGCTTTGTGTTTATGCTGAGGGATGGAGGAAGGAAATAGTGCTGGCCAGTTCCTTTGTTCTCAGAGGGGTTTCTCCATGAAAGCTGCCTCTCTGGGACATGCTCAGAGATGAGCAACTAACCTCCCCACTGTGTAACCCAGGCACTGTTCAGATGGCTGTTTCTACGGTATATGTCTGTGGCTGTTTTCCTTCCTTGTTCTCCTCCAGTGTCCTCTGAGCTCTCCCAGAGCCAAGCATGCTGACCTTTAAAACTCCAGGCTTTAAGCTCCGTTGCAAGAGCTCATGAAATTTGGGCCCTCTTGCTTTCCAAACTGGTTGCTATGGGGATTCATTTTCCCCATGCACTCCCCTATGTACTCCCCTATGTGCTAGTCTGTCTGTTGCCCTTCTCTGCGACCATGGCTCCCTTCCCACCATAGTGGCTATGATATGTTTTTTTTCCTAAGCTGCATCTTCACACTTCCTACCTTCTTTGAAGTGGCCTCTTCTCTACCTTTAATTGTGGAGTTTGTTCTGCCAGTCTTCATATCAATTTCTGGTATTTAGGATGATTTGATAGTTATCTAGTTGTGTTCATGGAACGAGGCAAGCCTAAGGTCCTCCTACTCTGCCACAATCTTCCCCTCCCTATGGGTTTATTTTTGAATTCTTAATTTTATTCCATTAATTTGTGTATTTATTCTTACGCCAGTATGCTATTGCTTTGATTACATTAGCTTTATAATAAGTTTTGAAATCCGGAATTGTGAATCCTTTAACTTTGTTCTCCCTTTTTGAGATTGTTGTGGTTTTTCAGGATCTTTTGCAGTTCCAGATGATTTTAGGATTAGCTTTAACATTTCTGCAAAACTTCAGTTAGAATTTTGATAAAGGAATGTTTTGAATTTCTTGAGCACCATGGGTATTACTGCCCTCTTAACAAAATTAAGTCTTCCAGTTCATTAACTCAGATTATCTTTTTATTTATTTAGGTCTTGTCAAATTTCTTTCAATGATGTTTTGTTGTTTCCAGTGTGCAAGTCTTGAACACCCTTTGTGAAGATTATTCCTAAGTATTTTATTCTTTAATCTTGTAAATGGAATTTTTCTTAATCTCACCTTGGATTGTTAATTTCTAGTATGTAGAAATACAAATTATCATTAGAACTCAAATTAATGGGCATTTTCTAGTACCCTGGCATATGGCTGATACATACTTAAGATCATGGGAGAATTCTGTCACACACTATTAGCAACCTGCCACCTTAACTGGGGTGTTCTGCACATTTATTTTGAGGAGTGAAATGGGAAATACATTTTACATATAAAATCATACTTTATTATCAAACTGTACAAATGATGTTGATTTGACATATTTCATGAGGAATGTGTCAAACTATTCAAAAGACTGTGGACACATATTTGCATGCATCTACCAAAACCAATGAAGGGTGAAAAATTCAGACAATCAAATAGAGTTTTACATCAAATAAGGTTTTTTTTTCTTCACTGAATTACTTAAATTTTTCATTTTTCAACAAAGTCATTGGTAAGTTTTGCAAAAGTAATACTTCAAAAGATATTTGTTTGATATTTCAGTGGTAGATTAGAATATAAAGAGTTCTTATATAAGGAAAACATCAAAATCATTTCTAAAGGAATGTTTTGGAAATTTACCTAAAAGAAGCATTTTCCATTCGTTATATGTAATTGAGGCATATAACTCTCAGAGAAAAATGAGAGCAATCAGGAAAAAATCCCTTTAAAATGCTATAATTTCAGTTTTTCTCAAATTACTTTTTAAACACATACTTTTGCAACAAAAAATTTCAACACTGCTGAATTTAAAATAGCCTATGAAATGTATATCTTCTCCCATGACAATTGTGTAGAAAACCATTATTAATACATGTTGCTCAAGTGAGAGTTTAAAAAGCAAGACAAAACAAAACAACAAAAACATTCCTATGCAATGTCTTATTGCAGGATTTTTTTATACTAAAAAATTAATTTAAAGTTACATTATGTGACTTTTAGATTTAAATGTAGAATATTATGCTTTGTAATAAATATATTCTCTTTTAAATGTCTTATATATATTTTTTGTTATTATATTTCTGTAAAGTAACTGTATTGCAACCAAAAGAATTTATCTTTGTCTTGATTATTCACCATAAAACAGGACCCACACAGCCAAGATATATGCTTAAGGTTATTTAATAACTGTTAAGGAGACAATTTCGATACATAAATCTGGAATGCCATCTATCAACCTAATGAAAAGAAATATTATTATCTTGCATTTTCTTTTTCTGTTATTGATTTGTGGTGCCCCAAGACCATTTTAAAAATGATCAGTGTAGTTCTTATCTGTCATGGAAACAAATTCATTCCTTGGGTGGCTGAGCAACGTGAGGGGAAATAAATTTCTCAGAAATGTATCCCCTGAAGGTTGCTATCCATTATTGTTACAGGTTTGCAATGGAAATGGCTTTATTGCTACATAAAGAATATGATAAAATTTAAAGCTTGTGAAAGATGATTAGAAAACAAATATAATACATATTTATATCACCACCTGTGATACATTTATTTATTTACACAATATTTTGAGCATATTAGAACAAACGGAACAACTCAAATCTGAATGTTAATCCAAAGAGTAATAAAAATGAAAAATGAATGCCTGCAAGGAATTGGGAATTAAAATATTCTCACATTTCCAACGTTAGAACTCAATGTTTTCTGCTTGGATGGCAAGCATGAGCTCTATAGATCAGATTTCATCATATCAGTGTTTCATTTAACTTTACTTCTTGGACATTGCACCTAGTCTGAACTTTAGTAAGAGTTAGAGAGATTATGCCACTAAAAAAATAAAGCAGAAGTTAATGGAATTAATCCTATCACGTGACTGTAGCTGTGTTATCTCTGCCCACTCTTACACAAGCTGGAAAGAGCCACATCACATAACTTGGAATATGTTATTTTTATTATTTTAAAATGTCTTTTTGTTTATAGGTCTATACACAGGTAAACACATATATTTACTTAAAATAATAATATATATTTTGACCTGTGTGTGGATATATTGGCAAGGATACTAAAGTTTCCATATTTTTATAAAAGCAAATAACTGGAATACCTTTAGTGTTCTACTAACTGTACTAATTATCATTCTCTGTGGATACTGAGATTTTGCATAATTTTAAGTTGCTCTTATGTATAATATTTAAAGTTTTTTTTCCCCGATGGCTTCGTTTTCCTTTTGTGATTAAAATTAGCAAAGCTCAGTAATTGGGTTTATTATACTTACTACCTACCTTTTTTGGTAAAATCTTGTTTTCTTGAAAGCATGATTCTTACAAGTATGCAGATAGAAAGTTTCATTAGGGGCGCCTGGGTGGCTTAGTCGGTTAAGCGGCTGCCTTCGGCTCAGGTCATGATCCCAGCGTCCTGGGATCGAGTCCCGCATCGGGCTCCCCGCTCTTCAGGGAGCCTGCTTCTCCCTCTCCCTCTGCTTACTTGTGTTCTCTCTCTATCTCTCTGTCAAATAAATAAATAAAATCTTTAAAAAAAAAAAAGTTTCATTAAAATAAACAAAGTGAAGAAAGTAATATAGTATTACAAAGTTTACTGTAGTAATCGATAAATGCAGTTCTTCACATTAGCATTCAGGTTTCTAAACTCAAATGTAAATCTATATTTGATATCTTGGTGCCAAAGTAGCTAACACTTGAATTTTCTTTTAGATCAATCTGATGTATCAAGTTTAAGAATTTTCCATTAAGGATTAATGCAGTAAAAATATGGCTATTCTAAGCCTTGTATCTTTTTAATATCTAGTTTCAGTGATCCATTGAAAAGCCAACACCTTTAAACTGAGAGGAAACACACTGTATTGTAAGGTCTAAAATTCCACGTGCTACTTGGACATCTTTGAACCTCACAGGGCCCCAAAAGCCTAACGATGAGCTCCCCTGCTCTTGCCAAATACATGTTCCCAGTATTCCCTCCCCAGTAGGAACAGCTCCTCACTTGGCTAGCTCCTCTACCAGCCAGATCAGCTGTGCTCTACCTGGTCCTCAACCTAACTTTTCCAGCCTGTGGAATTATTCAAACAAATCAATCACGTCCTCCCAAAGGAACCAAGAGACACCTCATCCTCTTGTTAGTCCAGAGCCTGCTTCCACATCCCTGTTCAGTCTGTTCCCAAGTGCAAATTCCATGTGGCCTTGCGTGGCATGCAGTGTCCTTCTCCCCTAGACTGTGGATGTAGTTGACCGATGAATGGCTGTCAAGTCTGTCTGGCCAGTTTTGGATTTTGTGTTTGGCTATCTGATACTATTTAGTGCCCGAGATCCCTCCCTCACCATTACAGTGAATAGGAGGTGATCACAACACACATATATGTGATGAAAAGGAATAGTTTATTAAATTGTTTTTTTTTTAAATATCTTTATGAGTTTTAATGTCTTTAATATAAATGAAAACTTTGCTGTTGTTTTATTGTTCTGTGCCATTCAAATGGAATAACATAATTTTAGCTTATATTATAAAATATTATTTCTAGAAGAATATAAAATGGATTTTAGCAAAGTGGGATGATTGGCTTTTTTGAATAATAACCTATCAACTTACGTTTAACTCAGCAATAAAAAGCTCTTAGACACGAGTAATGAATGGTGTTCTTGCTTCATACATTATTTCTAAATTTATCTAACATGGTAGCAGTAATGTATGAGAATTGTATTTATGTTGCTAGATCTGTGTGTGGTCATTATTGTTGACTGGATTCCATATAATTTGTAGGGCCTACCAGAATCACCTTAACCTTTTCTGATTTAATTATAGGCTCTCAAAATTTAATAGGACATTGTGTATTCCCTGAATTTTAAAAAATAGTTTCCTTACCTGACAGTAAATGCCACTATTAGCCAATTAAGTGGTGAAAACTGGGCCATCTAAAGCACACACATTCACACATAGACACATTTGCACACATTTTTGCTAAAATAGGGTTGCAAAATACTGGCTTCGTAGGGGTAATATTTTGGGTTTCTCCATAACTATTAAGTCACTAATTCTACTCCTCTGTTTACTTTTAAAACGTTAATCTTGGGCGCCTGGGTGGCTCAGTTGGTTAAGCAACTGCCTGCGGCTCAGGTCATGATCCTGGAGTCCTGGATCGAGTCCCGCATCGGGCTCCCTGCTCGGCAGGGAGTCTGCTTCTCCCTCTGACCCTCCCCCCTCTCATGTGCTCTCTCTCATTCTCTCTCAAATAAATAAAATCTTTAAAAATACAAAACAAAACGTTAATCTTAACATGGGCTTGGAAAAAACCTACATAATTTTTCTATACCTAAATCAACCTATACCTATAAAAATTAATCAAAATTAATTAATAATTACCATCTTTTAGACATTAGAGTATTTTTATATACCCTGATTTATTCTAAAAAAAAAGGAAAATTTGCATTAAAATCCTTTCTCCAAAAGGTATCTTCAGTGTTACAGTCTAAGGGTACATTGGTTTGTAATTGCTGCTGAATAACCAGCACTGAGCAAAGACGTATTAAATGGCATCACATGTTAGAGAGGCATGTAGCATAATTGCCTAAAACTCAGAATATCTGGTTCTGTAACTAATTTTCTTCCTAACCATTTATATTTCTCAGGTGTAAAATTAAGTAATCTCAAATTCCTATTCAAATCTAGAATATTGTTACTCAACATGTTTGGAAGCTATGATAGAGAGAAAGCCCTGGGTTGATTTTCTTTTTACAGAGGTTTATTGGAAAAAGATTCTGAGCACCTGAGCTATGCTCAACAAATTGTGAAATCCTTTATAAAATATTAATCTGAACTTAGTAATATGCAACTTACTTTTGTCAAACAAAGCACTGTTATCATTGAACACTAAGTTCTATTCAATTGATGGGATGTATTTGCCTTCGAAGGACATATGCAGTAAGATATTTTGATGACTAAGGAAGTAAATACACAAATGTATAAATTAATCATTATGGATTTGCCATTTTTAATTTTTTATGTTCAATTTTATAAAAAATACACATTTGTAGGCTTTTTGAATACTGTATAGCAGCAAATCCAAAACAAATGATAGACTTGTACTGGGAGATGTTAAATATAAGTTGAGGGAAGATCAGTTATTCAAATGAATAAATGATTGCACATTTATAGATAATAGATTCTTGTGATATTTTAACAGCTTTACAATCTTGGAGCTCATTTTATTAATTATACTTTGTGAAGTATTAACACATCTCAAAGGTATGTATGTTAATTTCATAAAAACAGAAAAATTTTAACCTGATTGTGTGAAATTCATTGACAGAGTTGTGTTTAATATTTCTTGTTTCTTAGACTTTTGCAGACAAAGCCTTAATTGTTTTCCTTTAAGAATAAGCACCTGAATTTTCCCACACATATGAAACATTGGGAATGGGCTGTAAAAGTTAGCCAGAGAATGTTTGTTTTTTTTCTGACTTAGAAGTGAGGAGAGCCCAAAGACAATTTCATCAAAACCTTCAAACAACTGCTCTCAGTGGAGAGTACCAGAAGGCATTTGTATAGCTAAAGGAAAAAAGACTATAGCAGATATTAAATCTAAAAGTGATGAAAACTGCAAATTATTTGGCATATCTGTTTCTGACACAAATAGTTAACTTAATTTCCTTTTATCTATTATAGTAAAAGTGCTTTCTTTAATCTTTTTAAGTCTCCCTTAAGAATATTAAACTATGAGCCAGAAGAGTCATGTTCAAGGTCTCACAGTAGCATTCTGACTCTGAGCAATTCCCCCAGACTCTTTTAGCTTCAGTTTTATTTTCTAGTATTAGGATAAAGTAATCATAATAATAATTGTTCTTTTGGGGGTTATTGTGAGATCAAATAATTATTTGCTTGAAAGTACATTGTAAATCTAAGCACTATGCCAGTATTAATAATTAGTTTAGAACTACACCTTACAATGCTAATGAGTTTTGATCAGGTTGGGCAAATGAGTGGGCAAAAGATAAGATAGGCTAATCATGTCTGTGGAAGTGGGAGAACAATGCTACCATACTCAGGACTATACATTTAGTGAAGAAATGTGTTCCCTCTTTCAGCACAGAACTTTAATTGAACCTCAAGCTGTATGGCCCTTAAAGAATTTTAAGAAAAAAGAATCTTTCACAAAGCAATGCTTATTCTTGAATGATCTTCCTCTTGAAGTCACTGGGGCCAAAGAGTGTGTTTTCCGCACAAGTCAATTACAGCTTTTATTTTCCCATATTTGCTTTCTGGCTTTAGTACTTCATGATTGTATAAACTTCAGTAGGTTAATTCAGTCTCTAAACTTCAGCTTCTCCTGTATGGATAGTAATGCCAACTGCCACTTAAGTTGAAAGAACAGAACTCAATAGGGCACAGTCATTAAGCATTTTTATTTTCTTCCCACATCCATTGAAGACCTTGGTGAATTATTTGTTGGTCTCTCCTACCTTGAAATCTCAAAGTCCCATGACTTTGTAGTCACTCTCTGATTAAACAAACAAGTCCTGAGGGCATTTCTAGTCAAAAAAATATTTGCTCTCATGTCATTAAAATGTTGGTGCACTTAAACAGTCCAAATTCCAACCTTAACTTGAGGTTAAAACACCTGTCCTCTCAGAACTTGAATATATTGCAGGGTGAAAACCAATGATAGGGAAGGCAGGTGTGGTCAGCTTCTTGATTTACTGTTCTGCTAATTTTTCTCTTCTTCCTATCCTGCAACATTTAATCTCCTCACTTGTTAGTTTGCTTCTGGCTCCTCCAGTATTAGGGTGGGTCCAGGGAGAGAGGAGATGTGAGAAAATGCCTTCTAGAAATGAAATGGCATTTGTGTTTTCTAAGCTTGGTAGATGTTGAATGTTAATTCTTGCCTTGGGTATTATGGCTTCTCAGAGGTTCCCTCCCTATGAACCTCTAATTGTACTCCCTCTTTGAGCTCCTGGTTATCCTCTTCTACTTGACCTGTCTTATCCTTGTTCATGGCTTTATTTTTCTCCAAAGTACTTTCACAGTTTGACATATTTGTTTATTGTCTGTCTTCCCTCAATAGAATATAAGATTTTAGAAGGCAGAGATTACCTGTTTTATTTATTATTGTATCTCCTGTGCCTAAAAATATGTAGTAGACATTCAGTAAATATTTTTTTGGAGGAATGAGCGAATAAATGAACGTTTGGAGGGAGATCCCCTATAATGGAGTTCCGTTGAGTCTTTATTTGCTGTGATCCAAAAATAAGCTCTTGTTGGCTCCTGTCAAAATATCCACAGTTAGTTCCCCTGAAACACTGCAGTTGACAAGTGAAAGTGCAGCTACTTCCCAAATCATCCTTCTGTACTCTTGGGGACAACTAAATAACCACAAACTCCTATATTTGGACCTTTTTAGAGATCAGTCTGGCACTGTCTCAATATCTCCTGAGGGACAAAGTCAAGTACTTTGAGTCTTAAAGTACCCTCTACCTGTCCTAAAATGAGGAGTAAGTATCTCTTTTTGCACATGGATTCCATACCTCTTTACCACCTCCAAAGAAATTCTCTCCAAAACTCCTCTCTGTCAATATTACTGACTTAGATGTTGAGCTAAGATTTGCAGAACTATATGGCAGACACTCCTTTGCATGCTCTGTGTAGGTCAAGCAGTTTGCTTCAGACCTATAGCTTTGCTCTTTTGCCATCAGGGCTTTAGTCAAATTTGAGATGAGTAGTTCTGTTTTGGAATCCTATTACATCTGCCTTGAAAAGCTGTTGTAAATATGTAATGAGATCAAGTAAATCAATCATTTAACAAAATGTGTAACATAAAACAAATATTTTTTTCTGCATTGTCTTCCCTAAAGTCATTTCTTGCTTTTCCTACTAAAATAATAGGTAGAATCCTAGCCCATAATTAACATTTCTTTGGAAATTTTAAGCACAGAAAAAAGGAAAAGGGCTAATAAATCTCCTTGAAAATCTGAAGGAAAAAAAATGTATACAAGAAAAAAAGCCCAAAGTCATTATGAATATGTCACATATAAGTTAGAGTTACAGTATTTATTTTTTCCTGACAGAAGTATATCATCTCCTGTTGCTAATTTTTAAATTTCACTTTAGACGTGCAACCTAAGCAATTTTAAATTGTCAGAGACACATAAATTACTGACTTACTTTAGCAGCAAGGGCTATTTTCTGGTATCCAGTGATTAGACCTGAAATACATTTTATAGCAAAGTATGAGATTAAATAGTTTCACCTCTAAATGTGGTATGCATGTGATTTTTGTATCCTTAAAAATTAAGTTTCATGTTTAGCAGAGAGTGAAATTCGTCATTGACAAAGCATCGCAGGTGAGCTCATTCTCCTATTACCTTGATGTATGGAATTATTCCCTCAGGTTCAAATCTAATCAAATGTGACCACAATTCATGTAATACTTTCCTCCAGATCTGTGCAGCCTTAACAGTATTACCAACTAATGAATTCTTCTACAGAGACACCTATAGTAAAAACGTTCTGTAACCAAGTAATTCTTCAGTGAATTAGATTTTATTTTGAGGTTAGGAGTAGTTTTATTTGAGTTATCAATATTTGGAAACTTGGCAAATTACCCGGGTATAATGTGTAATGAAAGATGAATTTAAAAATTTTTCTCAAAGCTGTGAATATTTACAAAGAATTGAAATAAATAATTTGCATTAGAACAAAAATATAATATCACTTAAGTTATTTGGATATACCCTTTTGGAAATCTCATGTTTGAAAACATAGTCTTACAGATAAGAATTGTCATGTGAATCCTGTATCCAAAATGGCTTTATGACAAAGGTACTCTTAAGGTATCCCAATTCCATGTGTTTTGAGCATGTACTTGAAGACCTGAGAACAAACACCTTATAAGGAGGTCAAGCAAATAGTGATCAAACTTCTTTCACTCCCACATTTATCAAAAACAATGTATCCGAGGACATTTTTGAGTCCTGACAGTATTCTATGTCACTGAATTACATTAGTCTACAACATGTCTCAGTGCACATTCTTTGAAACTCCCTTGGTGTCTTTGTGAAGGCTTAGTTAAGTCAAGATTCAAATGTCTGTCCCAGCCCTTCCAAACCTGGGCATTCTGCTAACCCTAATCTGGTAATCAGGCAATCAAAGCATGTGTGTGGGGCTAGTTTCTTACATTCCATAAAGAATTTTTTTTATTATTTTCCTTTGTAATTCCCAAGATCCAGAACTGTGGTAGAGTAGGTTATCAATATTTTTAAAATTAAATATGGGTATCAAATATCGACCTACCCCACCTACATAGGCTGGTTATGTTGACATAATATTAAGCAGGACACAGAACTCAGCCTTGACATCAGTTTCTAAAAAGAATCGAAATACACCATGAAATTTGTAATTTTCTCTGATCTTTACAAAAGACCGAAGTATTAAAGGGTCATGGTAAAAGAAGATATTGCATGGATCATACAGCAATTTCTTAGGTTTTTCTTTACCTCATCCTTCTTTTCCCCTAGTACTTTTATTTTTTACTTATTTCTTTTTATGGTGATAAAATACATATAAAATTTATCATTAGGGGTACCTGGCTGGCTCAGTCCATAGAGTGTGCAACTCCTGATCTCAGGGTTGTGAGTTAAAGCCCCACATTGGGTGTGAAGCCTACTTAAAAAAATTTTTTTAAAAAGGTAACAACTTCAAAATAAAATTTATCCTTAGTGTCATTTAGTACATGTACAGTGTACTGTTGTGCAACCATCACCACCATCTGATTCCAGAACATTTTCCTCACCCCTGTAGAAGCCCCATGCCCATTTTATAGTCACTTCCCATTTTTCTTTCCCTTTAACTCCTCGCAACTAATAATCTTTTTCTCTTTATGAAATTGCCTATTCTGGATAATGGAATCATATAATATATGGCCCTTTGATTCTGGCTTCTTTTATTTAACTTACTGTTTTTAATGTTCATTCATGCTGTATCATGTATTAGTATTTTCTTCTTTATGACTGAATATTCCATTGAATGTACATATTATTGTGTGAGTATATAGACACACATATACATACATATATATGTGTGTGTATATACACACACACAAACACTTTATCCATTTGTTAATTGATGGGCACTTGGATTGGGGTTGTTTCCATCTTTTGGCAATTATGAATAGTACTGCTGTGAACATTTGTGTGCAAATTTTGTTTGAACACTGGATTTCACATATTTTGGATACATACCCAGGAATGGAGTTTCTGGATCAAATGGTAATTCTATATTTAAATTACTGAGGAACTGCCAAACTATATTCCATGGCAGCTGTACCATTACACATTCCCATCAGCAGCATACAAGGGTTCCAGTTTCTCCATATCCTTACCAACATTTGTTATTTTCCATTTTTGCTTTTTAATTAAAGTCATCCTAGTGTGAAGCAATATTTAATTTTGGCTTTGATTTGCACTTCCCAAATGGCAAATAATGTTGAGCTTCTTGGCCATTGGTGTATCATCCTTGGAAATGTTTGTTCAAGTCCCTTGCCCATTTTTAAATTGAGTTGTCTTTCTGTTAAAGTGTAAGTGCTTTTTATATATTATGGATACAAGATCATTACTGGATATATAGTTTGCAAATATTTTCACCCATTCTTTATGTTGTTTTTTCACATTCTTGATAGTGTCCTTTGATCCTTTCCTTGTTATCTTGCCTTCTATGTCTTCTTCCCCTGCTATCTCCCAGGGGCAACTGTTCTTCTCTCATGGATGAGCAGTTCTTCGGCACTTTCTCTGAGACATTGTTCTAAGTACAATTAGTCATTGGGGGCTCAGGCTTAATTAAGGATAATCTACTCTCTCAACAAAAACAGGTCTCCACAAAGAAAAAATTTATACTAGCAACTTAGAAAAGAAAGTGTTTTTCATATTTTTTTCGGGAACAAAAGTCTCATATACAGATAAATGATTCTTTTCTTTTACACAAAGTTGTAAGTTTTGGTACTGTAAGATAGTTATTCCTAGCAAAAAAATTGGATGTAATGGTTGTTTGTAAGTTTTAAAGAATTGGTGATTTGTCCTGGGAGCATTATCAACCTTATATAGGCACCCAAATACAATCCTTGTATGGTCAACACTATGGATAAATCCTGTCTGTAGAAGAGTAGCCTTATTACAGAGAGGTGTGAATGTGGTGTGAATAACTGGATACCTAGACTACTAAAAACAAGAGTGAATTAAAAATGTATACTAGCTTGTGTATTAACTCCAAACCAGGATAAATAATAAAACAAAAAAACATGTTGACTTTATGATCCAAGTTGGAAGCACGGGCAAACTTCTTTTACTACCAAGATATTTCCTCTAGTTTCAGAATATATTTAGGCTCATCTTATCCCTGTGCTATAAAAATCAATTCTTTTTGACATGTCTTTATTTTAACATCATCTGTTTCTCAAAATTGGCTTGATGGTAGTACCTAAAGAACAGATATCTGATATCTTTTATAAACAGTGACAAAACAGTGAATGCAAATATAAACTCACCATTCCCTTAAGGATCAACTGTTTTCAGTAGGTTTCATATTTGCATTCAGTTTGATAGCCACTCCCCTGGGGGAAGATTTCTTTACTCTTATTAACCTTTTTTATTGAATATAGTATTTTCATCAGATATTAAAGAATGGCTTTAAAATGTAATATATATAACTTCAATTTTAGCACCATTAGTAGATAAATTTTGATGTACACTTTTGAATCTTACAAAACTATAATCAGATTTATGTAGCTGTAGACTTTCTGTGGTTAAACACACACACACAATCCAATATAGTAGGTTGAGTGGACACCCTCAAAAATATTTGTCTAAGTCTTAATTTCTCATAATGAATGTGACCTTACTTGAAATAAACAGTCTTTGCAGATGTAATTAACCTAAGAATCTTGAGATGAAATCACTCTAGATTGCCTGGGTGGGCCTGAAATCCAAGGACAGGTATCCTTATAAGAGTGAGTCACAGGTAGATTATACAGACAAGAAGAGCAGACACAGAGAAGAAGGTGATACAAAGAGTTGAAGAGATTGCAATAATGTGTCTACTAGTCAGGGAATGCCAAGGATTGCTGGTAGTCACCAGAGCTGGAAGAGACAAAAAAAGTATTTGCCCTTACGTACTTTGGAGGGAATGTAGCCCTGTTAGTACCTTGATTTCAGACTTTTTGCCTCCATAACTGTGACAGAATTAATTTCTGTTGTTTTAAACCACTAACTTTTGGGGTAACTCATTATGATGGTCCTAGGAAACTAATAATTAGATTTTGGTACTGGGAATTAGAGTGCTACTGTAAAAATAACTTAAAAATGTGGAAATGGTTTTGGAATTCAGTGGATAGAGGGTGGAAGAATTTTGAGATGTATAACGGAGAAAAGCCTAGATTTCCTTGAAAAGGCTATTGGTAGAAATGTGGGCACTAAAAGATGCTTCTGGTGAGATGTCAGACAGAAATAAGGAACCTGTTATTAGAAACTGGAGAAGTATTCCATGTCATAAAGTGGCAGAAAACTTGGCTTAATAGTTTTAGATGGAAAGCAGACCTTGGCAGCAATAAACTTGGGTATTTAGCTGAAGAGATTACCATGCAAAGTGTCAGAGGTGTGGCCTGGGTTCTCCTTGTTGTATATGGCAAAATGTAAGAGGAAAGAGATAAGGGAAGAACTGTTAAACAGTATGGAATCAGAACTTGAGTTTTTGGGGAGCTCCTAGCCTATCCAGATTGCAAAGGATGCTAATAGTAGGCTATTTTTACTAGTAGGAAAACATGTTCAGGAGAGAGATTCAGGGTTCAATTTTGTTGATTAATTGGGTGTATGTATGATCATGGATCCAGTTAGCCCTCTCAGCTGAAGTCAGGAATAGATAAAGGATTATCCAAGAAGGATCTATGGAGAACCCTCTTGTCTAATGGTGTAGATCTCTTTGACATACATGAGAGATAGGCAAGGTTTTTGAGACTGCTATGCCAGCAGAAACATTGCTGGCTTGGACAGAGGAGGACAGTTAGAGGATGAAATAAAGGATGGCTGTTGGACTTCTGAGGTTCTACAGGTAGGCAATGGACAGATAGAGATCAGTGGCGGCAAATACATGGTACGTTTCAAGAAAAGGAAGACTGACTCCCAAGGGCAGAGTGGCAGAGGCAGAGGCCAGAGAAGTGGGTACAGAGGAAGACAGAGACACTGATAATTGCCAGAGACTCTGTGGGAAAACACGTTTCTACTGTTTTAAGCTACCAAGTTTGTAGTAATTTGTTATGGCAGCCCTAAGAAACAAATGCATTCACATTTTCTGAGATTTGCAGGTATAATTTGCATCCTATTTTAGGTAGTCATCTTTTCTTTTCTTTTTTTTTTTTTTTAAAGATTTTATTTATTTATTTGACAGAGAGAGACATAGCGAGAGCAGGAACACAAGCAGGGGGAGTGGGAGAGGGAGAAGCAGGCTTCCCGCAGAGCAGGGAGCCCGATGTGGGACTCGATCCCAGGACCCTGGGATCATGACCTGAGCCGAAGGCAGACGCTTAAGGACTGAGCCACCCAGGCGCCCGGTAGTCATCTTTTCTAACAAAATGTGTCTGGAATTGTCTCTCTGTCTGTCTCATTTTCTTATGTATATGTCAAAGCTACACAAAAGCAAAGTGGACATAGAATACCATAATGGAAATCATATTGGGATTTGATTCAAACTAGGTTTAAAATCTACTTCTCCACTAACAGTGACATTGAGCAACTGAATTAACCTCTCCGAATCTACTTTCTTTAACTGTAAGATGGAGATAATAAAGTTGACAAGAGAATTAAAATAGAAAAAATACATAAATTGGCAGGCATGGTGCATGCTAATTTTCCTCCTTTCCTTTATCCCAGTAGGAACATTATGAATAAGCAATAGAAAGAGTAGCCCTGTAATCATGAATTAATGCTTGCAAATTTTGAACATCTAGAATGGTTTTAATTCAGATTACAATTTTTAAGAGACTTATCAGAAAGTTGGATTTTTTGCAGTCATTGTAAATCCTGCTATTATATAGATATCTTTATGGCCCCAGGGAATTCATTTAAGGATTTTCCCCCCAGAGGCTACTTATTAAACTTATATGTACAAAAAATGTTTTATGGTCAGAGAAAAAAAAAAAACCACAACAAAACCTCAATCAATGGTAAGAGAAAGGCTATACCTGCTGTAGTCTTGGAGTTTTCTGTTACTTTATTAGTTCTGTCATATTTGATCCTAGTTACTAAAACATACTGACAGGTTTATGGGTTCCTAAAATGATCTTAATGATAGATAAATGTCTGTATTTATACTCTGTGCTCACATTTGAAGTTTTATTTCTGAAGACACTTACAGGGAACACATGCAGAGATTTTCATCTCTCCTGAATTAAGTCCTCATTAGCCTCACATGAAGCATGATAAGAATGTTTTGAAAAGTTGTATCTATTTGTATCAATTGCTTCTCCAACTTTTATGTTCTGATCTTGAACATGTACCAAAATTCTGGTTGAAAATTGATTCTTCACTTAGAATTATAATAAAAGTCCAAATAAATTTGAAGTAATTGTGCAGTAAAATTTCCTGAAGGGTAAGGATGAGATTTCTCCCACTTTATACAATATCTTTTAAATATTTCTGTTTTCACTTAGAGATCTTCCTGAGAAGTTGACTACATTTTCTCCTCTTCCTAGGGATCTCAACCACAGTTGCTCATTAGAGTCAGAATGTCTGGAATTGGAATGTGGGTGTTAAAATAAAAAGTAAGTGTGTGGAAATTTTCTGGCATATTCAAGAGTAAAAAGAATAGGGTGATGTGCTCCCAGATGCCCATCACTGGCCTCAACAATGAACTTATGGTCAGCCTTATTTTATCTGCACTTCCACTCAACTTTGGATTATGCTGAGCCAAATCTAAGTTATCAGATAATTTCATTTGTAAATATTTTACATAAATATTTTGGATGGAAACTATTTTTAAACACAATCATAACATCCTTGTCATATACAAAGTAACGCTAATTTTTTAATGTCATCAAATATAAGTGCACACATTTCTCCAAATATTTAGTAATATAATTTTGTACCATGTCTTTTAATTAGATTCCAAAAACATTCATACATTGTGATTGGAAGACACGTTTTTTAGTCTTTTCTCTAAGATCCCCTTTTCTCTCTTGTTTTCTTTGCCATTGTAGAAATGGCTTAAAGAGCTTTATGCTTTGATATGGTAGCTCCTAACCACATGCAGTTATTTAAATTTTAATAATTAAAATTAAATAAAAATTTAACATAGAATTAAATAAAATATAAAATGTCACACTAAATACATTCCAAGTACTCAATAACCTCATGTAGCTACTGTATTAAATAATGCAGATATAGAACAATTCTATTGTTGTCAAAAGTTCTATTGAAATGTTCTTCTGCAGTTTCCCTCAGTAAAGTTTTTTTTTTTTTTTTTTTAATTACACCCTTATATGTCATGTGACATATTCTGGCACCTGTATTTCCTGTAAATTGATAATTATATCTAAGAGTATTGATGGATTTATGTCCAATATTTTGCCAAAACTATATAGCTTTATTGTGCACTTATATCAGGAGGTACATAAAATGTGATGGTCTCTTTTTATGATGTTAGTAGCCACTGATGATCATTGCTTAGTTTTAATGGTGTATTTATTTACTCTATAGCTTTCATAATTTTTTGCCTTTCCATGTCATTAATACCTGTATAAGCATGACATGTTTATTGCAAGTGGTGCTGCTTATTAGATTTTTACCTTAGCCTCTAGTACTCTAGACCCCTGTCTTCTGGGACAAAATTCAACCAATAATCCACCATTGTTGTAAATCTGAGTCAAGTCCACATTTTGTAGTATTTGATTCAAGATCATAGCCTACCTTTCTGGGTTGAAAATTACTTTCTTACTTTCTGTTTTTTATACAATATAATTTCTCCTGGAAGTTTTATGCTTTGAAGACATATTAAATACATGTATCTAATATTGATCCTTTCAAACTTCACTAATTAAAGGGATTATTTTTTCAAAGACATAGACCCACAAAGACAGAGAAAATAATTGCAACAGCATTTTGGAAGTTAGAAGGTGGATAGACAAGGTCCACTTAGCTGCCGCTAACCTGGAAATAGAAAAAGGAGCCAAAAACTAAAAATTTCAAAAAACTCAGGAACTAAGAGTGAAGCAGTATGCTGTTAAGGAAGATCTGATGATTAAAAACCAAATTCCTGTATGTCATTTGCAAATAGAGAAGATATTTGCAAGTGACATATCAGATAAAAGGCTAATATCCAAAATCTGTAAAGAACTTACCAAACTCAACACCCCAAAAATAAATAATCCAATCAAGAAATGGGCAGAAGACATGAACAGACATTTCTGCAAAGAAGACATCCAAATGGCCAACAGACACATGAAAAAGTGCTCAACATCACTTGGCATCAGGGAAATACGAATCAAAACCACAATGAGATACCACCTCACATCAGTCAGAATGGCTAAAATTAACAAGTCAGGAAACGACAGATGTTGGCAAGGATGCGGAGAAAGGGGAACCCTCCTACACTGTTGGTGGGAATGCAAGCTGGTGCAGCCACTCTTTAAAACAGTATGGAGGTTCCTCAAAAAGTTGAAAATAGAGCTACCGTATGACCCAGCAATTGCACTACTGGGTATTTAGCCCAAAGATACAAATGCAGTGATCCAAAGGAGTATGTGCACTCCGATGTTTATAGCAGCAATGTCCACAATAGGCAAACTATGGAAAGAGCCCAGATGTTCATCCATTGACAGATGAATAGATAAGATGTGGTATACACACACACACACACACACGATGGAATATTAATGCATCCATCAAAAAAATGAAATCTTGCTATTTGCACCGACATGGATGGAACTAGAGGGTATTGTGCTAAGTGAAATAAGTCAGTCAGAGAAAGACAATTATCATATGATCTCACTGATATGTGGAATTTAAGAAACAAGGCAGAGGATCACACGGGAAGAGAGGAAAAAATGAAACAAGATGAAACCAGAGAGGGAGACAAACCATAAGAGACTCTTAACTATAGGAAACAAACTGATGGTTGATGGAGGGGAAGGGGGTGGGGTGATGGGGTAACTGGGTGATGGACATTGGGGAGGGTATGTGTTGTAATGAGCACTGGGTATTATATAAGGTTGATGAATCACAGACCTGTACCCATGAAACAAATAATACATTATATATTAAAAACAAAACAAAACAAAATTAAAAACAACCAAATTCCTAGATAACCTCTTCCATTCCATTAGATTGCTTTTCTGTTTACTTTGATAGTGCTCTGGAGGTTTGTTTGCTAGCAAAGGTTAAACTATTCTTGGACTGGACTGTTGAGAGTAAATGTATAGTATTATAAAGAGAAGAGTGAATAAATCACATACATATAAATGCCAAGGTTTTTGTCTCTTCACTTGGCTCCTGGGATGTGGACAGCCAGACTTCTGTTTCTGATAGGAGACTAGAATATCTGTCTTTGGGAAATTTGCCTTCTCATAAAATAGAAAACCAAAAGATTGACATCCAGGATTTTGTAATAATTGTCCAGATCTCCCTCCAGTGAAGTTCAAGTTTGCCAGTCCATACCAGATCCTCAGAACTTTCCCACCCCCTTCCTGCCACTCTTAATCAAGAGTAAGCAAATAAATTATGAGGTATCTTGAGGGAAAGTTTAAAAGGGAAGATAGAAATAGAAAAAAGAAAAAGCAACTTAGAGGGAACAAATACTATGCCGAAAGAAAAAAGGTAACATTAATATCCTAACAGTGGTCATAGAGACTATTTATAAGACAAAAATAAGATGATATAAAGAGAAACATTCAAAGAATATAATAAAATTTAAAAAATGATCACAGGGGAAAAAGTACTTATGTAAATGTTATAAAGTTGAGGAAACTTCCCAGAGATTAAAACAGAAAGACTAAAAAAAAAAAAAAAAAAAAAAAAAACAGAAAAGAAAAAATAAAGCATAATAAACTAGAAGATCAATAAAAGTCTGGGATTTTTCAAAAACAATACTGGAAGCAAGAAACATTATAATGTCTTCAAATAGCTGACGAAAAATGTTTTATAACTGACGGTTCTCTACGAGGCCCAGCTATCAAGTTTTATTTAATACATAGAAAGGGAAAATTTAATTTCCCATTTCCCTTTCTTTGGAAGGTACTAGAAAAATGTGTTCCATAAAAATGGAGAATTTAACCAATAATGATGGGACAAGGGCAGGAAACAGGAGATTCAACACAAGAAAAAGACAAGGAACCTCTAGAATGATGGTGGAAAGGATATCCCAGGTTGATTGTTGGCTCTAGGCATATATGACAATTTGTGAAGGTGGCTGCAGTTTGGAAAGTTATTGGCCACGTACAATGTATTTATGGCAGTCCATCCCACAAAGTAATTGGATTGGCATAATGGATGTCAGTGAAGCTATCTCTTCTATTGATGTGATTCGTGATATTGATGATAGATAGCTGAAACTGGATGAGAAGACAATAAAGAAGTACGTTACTATCACAGGTGGTTATATTGAAGCCTTTTGTCTCTTTCAGCTAACATTATGAAAAGACCCTCTGCTCCTCATGTATTAAAATGCAGAAAAAACCCCACAAATGTAGCTAAATATGTCTTTGAAAAAGAAAAACCTGTTTGTACATGCATAAAATTTCCCCCAAATTCATACCCACCTGAAATCTCAGAATATGACCTTATTTGGAAACAGTCTTTGCAGATGTTAACGTTAATTAGTTAATATGAGGTCTTACTGGATTAGGATGGACCCTAAATCCAGTGACTGGTGTCCTTATATGAAGAGGAGAAGACATAAACACTGGAAGAAGAGCATGTGAACACTGAGGCAGACTGGAGTGATGTAAAGACAAGGGATGCCAAGGATTGCCATCAGCCACCAGAAGCTAGGAAGAGACAGAAAGGAATCTTCCTTAGAGCCTTCAGAGGGAGTGTGGCTCTGTCGACACCTTGATGTCAGAATTACAGCCTCCAGAACTGTGAGAGAATAAATTTCTCTAGTTTTAAGCCATCCAATTGGTAGTAATTTACGTGGAGGTAATGTTTGTTTTCTAGAGGTTCAGAATTTCAAGTTTATAAGTACTATATATAGTACTTTTCTATAAAAGTTGGGCACTGGGCTTTTGGTTTATAAGCATTTTATTCCTATTGTTTTTTTTAAGGGAAAATCAAATCAGCTAATTCCATTTCAACTTACAGTTTTGTAGTCACCAAAATGTAGTCTTTGCTAACTAAGTGTGAAGACCATAAAGTTGTAATCTGTCCTTTTGATCAGACTGGCAGTGCAGGCTTCAAAGGGATATGGTTTCAGTGAGAATTGATTAGGGAGGATTAATTCTGACTCATTCCTCCTATCATTGCTCTCAAGGCCCCCTCACAACTGCCCACTACTTCTGTATTGCACCCTTCATTTTCTTTCTATTTATATGATGGAACTGATAAAATTGCTTTACCTCTAAAACCTTCCTGAAAGTTCACATTCCTTTTTTTTCATTGTTCTGAGGATTTCACATTAAACACAGTCTCTCTTCTGTGTTCTTAAAATATTTTTATCTTTTAAAGAATAGAGAAAATAACCCATGAACTAACATCCTAAATGGGTCAGAATATTCACAAAGAATTTGTATTTATACAAATTTGTATTTATACAAATAAATAACATTTATATTATTTCCAAGAATGTATTTTTTAAAGATTTTATTTATTTGAGAGAGAACTGGGGGGGTGGGGAGGGCAGGGAGAGGGAGAGGGTTTGGAATTCTACCAAATGCTGTAATTGGTGTCTGAAGATTTGCAAGAATGGATTCTTTTTGTTTGTCTACAGTAGGATTTAGATGTCATGGAACCGATTTGATAATATATAATCTAGGCATAAGTGACAATAAAAGAGCAAGAGGAAATATTCTTCTGTGGAATTGTGAAATTCCACAGATTGACATTCCTTCAACTTTCTCCCTTTGGTTCTGGCAGATACCTTTACCATGGTGATAGAGTTGTTTTGTTTCCCAGATGAATGGATTTCCTGATAGCACTTTGCCAGAAAGCCAATTTTCCTCAACAGCCATAGTTTTGTTTTTATTGTTGTTGTTTTTCTGAAAAAGATAAGTAAGCACACCTGTTGTGAAGAAAAGAGATAAAGGAAGGTGTCATCAGTGAAATCAGTGGATCAGTTGGCCATGTGGTAGACTGGTATAATTCTCTTTAGGGGCAGATGGTCCCAACAGATGCTATTTTAGGTGAAGTGTACAGAATGAAATGAGGAATGTAAATGACTACAGGCACACACAGACACAATAGAGAAATTACAGCACACAGCAGAAATTGAAAGGGAATAGCCAGAGGCATGGGAGGTTAATCAAAGGAGAAAAGTGTCTTGGAAACAGAAGTAAGAGAGAAATTCAAGAGAGTAATTAGTAGTTATTTGTTCCAGAGATAGCCTACAGTCTGCCTATGGGACTTGATAATAAGAACTATTTTGACACAACATAAGATAATAACTAGTACTGTTAATAAGAGGACTTTTGGTGTATTGAGACAGCATGGGTAGATTGTATTGGGCTAAGGAGTGAAGGGGCCAAGAGAAAGTACAGAACAAATGTCAACTTTTCTTTCAGTGATTTTTTTGTGTGTGTGTATGAAAGGAAGAATAGAGCCATCATAGTAAGTAGATAAATAAGTTGTTACTGTTGGCCTCTAGAGTGACTTATGGTATACAAGAGGGAGACAGAAACATATTTAGATATTGTAAACACAGTGTAGTAATTCTAGGACAAATGTAGCCTGAGTGTCTTTGAGAATATGGAGAGGGGACACTTAATCATCCTGAAGGGAAAGCATTGGTGGTCAAGGAGAGCCTGCCTCCTTGTAGGCACAGGCTTAAGAAATGGTCCACCTGGATGAGGGAAATTCAGTTTCTTCCATACAATACTGTTCTAGGCAATTTGCTTAATTCATTGTGGCAAGGTAGTTTGATAGAATTAATTTGAACATTTCTCTCCACCTTTACTTTCTCATATCATTTTCCTTCTTCACTCCTGCCTGCCACAACCCACGCTGAAATAGAAGCAAAGATTAAAGGAAATTGCCAAATTAAATATGAGAATGTGATTCCCTCCTTAGATGCTTTCTTACAGAGCTGATTTTGGGATACTACAAAGGAGTGGCCTGAGGTAAGAGGAGAGATCATGCTGAGTATCAACACAATTTAAATTGGAGAGGGAATATATTTTAGAGGGAGAATAGAGACTTCTTATTAATTGGTAGTAGTAGTAGTATTGGTATTGTTGTTGCTTTATTGCAGAAGACCAGGTTGGAAAGTTAGAAGGAACCCAGATGATGAAATGGCTTCAAGCATGAATGTTCCTTATCATAACTCATGTTCAACATGGCTTTTTAGCTTTTTGGACACTTACAAGCCTCCCTACACATCGTGGGGGCAAGAGGAACGTGGATGGATTGTCACTTGAAAAAGAAGGACTAAACTTAACCAGGGAGAATATCTGTATAAGCAGGGGCAGTAGTGGGTCAACTGCTGTTAGTCAAAACCTTGCTGCTTTTATCTATAAAACGGGAATGATAATATTACCTACCACAGAGTGTCATTTAGTATATCAAATGACATAATAATCCAGTACACCTGCTAGAGAGAGATGGATGAATCCTATTTGGGAGGAATTAAAATTACCTGGTGACTCTTCATATTTTTTATGCTATTTGCAGTATTTAGTAAAAATGAAAACAAAAGCCAACCCCCCCCAACCTGATTATACAAGGGACTTGACTATATTAATGAAATTACGAGAAATAATAGAATATAGAAACAGACCCATAATGGACTCAGATTTTGGAATTAGCTAACTAGGGCTTAAGAAGAACTATAACTTATATGTTCAAGAAAATAGATTAACATATAAAGAATTTCATCAGAGAATGTAAATTTATTAAAGTATCAAATAAAAATTGTACACATGAAGAAGGAATTATCTAATATTAAGAATTTAGTACAGGGGCGCCTGGGTGGCTCAGTTGGTTAAGCGACTGCCTTCGGCTCAGGTCATGATCCTGGAGTCCCTGGATCGAGTCCCGCATCAGGCTCCCTGCTCGGCAGGGAGTCTGCTTCTCCCTCTGACCCTCCCCCCTCTCATGTGCTCTCTCTCTCTCATTCTCTCTGTCTCAAATAAATAAATAAAATCTTAAAAAAAAAAAAAAAGAATTTAGTACAATACAGGATTAGGGAACTAGAAGGCAGGCTAATAAAGACTCTCCACCCTAAAGTCTGGAAAGGATAAAAAGATGCAAAATAAAGAATAGAGAAAAAGTAACATGTGAAAAATAGTGACAAGGTATTGTAGTTGGCAAACCAATGATAGTAATTCCATTCCTAAGTATATGCCCCAAAGAAATACCTGCATACAGATAATGACCCTCAAAAGAGGTGCACAATAAAGTTTATATAAGAAGTATTTGTAATAGTTCCAAAGTGGAAATAACCCAAATGCTCATCAGTAGCATGATAGATAATACTAAACTGCATTGAAAATAAACTAAAACTACACACAAAATATTATTTTTCAAAAACATAATTTAAGCTACATATTGTATGACTGTATTTATATGAAGCTCAAAAATACTCATAGCTTATCTATATCTATGT
Organism: Mirounga leonina; assembly: GCF_011800145.1. NCBI lineage: Eukaryota > Metazoa > Chordata > Mammalia > Carnivora > Phocidae > Mirounga > Mirounga leonina. Next base: position 51,600,807 of record NW_023270451.1, read on the forward strand.
TGTTTTAAACCCAAAGAGTGGTTACCTATGGTGTCCCATGGAAGAAGCAGTGTCTAGGTGTGCAAAGGGAAGTTTCCGGGGGTCCTAGTGAAATTTTATTTCTTAATGAGTTTGGGTTAAAATGGCAGGCTTACTTTGAGAATTTATAGAACTTTACATTTATGAATTGTATACTTTCAGTAATCTAATGTCAGTATTACCATTGTGGTTAATGCTTATGATTCTATGTGAAGAGTGGAATTATCAAAAGGGTTTTTTTTTTTTAATTTAGTAATTAGCAACTTTTTCAAATTCTTTTACTGATATCAAACAAAAGCAAAACACCTTGAGTGTTAAAATGAAGGTATTGCACCAATTTTTCACTTAATCTTGATATTATTATTTACATCGAACACTGATAACTAAAATAATATGAAAGCCTAATATGTCAAAACAAGAGAAAGTTTTAAAATAAAAAGAAACGTGGTCTCTTGAATAAAAAAAATCATAAGCATAGAAGACGAGAAACAATAATATGTACATGTTACCAAGATGAATATGCATTTTTATTAGGAAATCAATCAGGTCTGTCATTTAGCATCATTAATTTTCAGCTGATTGAGTTACATTGTGAATTCAAGTAGATCATGCCATTTTACTCTCTCATGAACATTGTGTATATGTTTCTGTCCCTTTTTTTTTTTTTTTTTAATGTTTTATTTATTTATTCATGAGAGTCAGAGAGAGAGAGAGAGGCAGAGGCAGAGGGAGAAGCAGGCTCCCCACCTAGCAGGGAGCCCGATGTGGGACTCGATCCAGGACCCTGGGATCATGACCTGAGCCGAAGGCAGACGCTTAACCATCTGAGCCACCCAGGCGCCCCTGTTTCTGTCCCTTTATTGGAACATATATCCAGATAAATACTACTAGCTTCAAACTACCAGGAATGCTAGATACACTTTACACTTTAAGTGCAGGCTGAGTTTAAATAAGATAATGAAAAATCTGTTGGCACCAAATGTGAAGAGTGAGCTGTAATAATAAGCTAATTCTCAACCTAGACTCCTGCAGTATGTTGGATATCTACCTGACCTAGAGACTGAGACCTTAACAGCCTCTAGGAAGGGTAAAAGTGGAATAGATTGGGAGTGGGGACAGTTAAGACTCCTTGGGCTTTTATAACATGGAGAATTATATGCTGAAAACTTTACACCTTAAGTAAAATAGGATTAGAACAAATCTACCAACCTATCAAAGGGAAGGAAACTGGAAATTATTTAATTCAGTTTGAGCTCTGGGAGTTTAAAGAAAAGAATGTCTAATTACAGGCCTGTCCCACTGCAAGTTTATGTGAAAGGATGTGAACTAGGGACCTCCTATTCTGCCATCTTGCATCACTTCGAATTTAAAGTTCAAATTTCTATTACCCATGTGGTCTGGGGATATTAACCCAAGTTTTCCTAAGTAGTATTCCAACCTTGGTAAAATATGTGAAATCTATCTTCACAATATATCTAGTATTGAATCATTTCTCATGGTTTCTCCTAGTACTGTCATACTCTTAGCCACTACCATAATCTCTCCTCTGCATTATTGTGATAACTACATAACAAGTTTTTTAGTTTCTATACTTGACTTCTCTGTTTATTTTCTACAAAGTCAGATCATGACACTCATTGGTCAAAACTCTCAGTGTTTTCCTATATCACAGAATAAATTCCGTGTCTTTACCATAGTTTATCAGGCACCTTGTGCCAGGTTTCTCCGGATCTGGTCCCCCACTTTATTTCTGATGCACATCCTTTCCCCATCCCCTCCTTCACTTTGTACCACACTCTGGACATACACTTTTCTTGGGAAATGCTGGGGAAGCTTCTATCTCATGGCCTTTAGCTACTCCCTCTGCCTGGAACACTCATTTCTCCAGAAATTCTTATACTGTCTCTCCTTATTCAGATCTCTACTGAATTATCATCTATTATGGGTTGAATTGCCCCCCCCGCCCCCCACTCAAAAAAAAAAAAAAAGATTGCTATGTTGAAGTCCTAACATCTGGTACCTTAGAATGTGATCTTATTTGGAAATTGGGTCATTGCATATGTAATTAATTGTGTTGAGATGAGGTCATTAGGATGGGCCCTAATTCAGTATGATTGGTATTCCTATAAAAAGGGGCAGTTTGGACACAGACATGCATATAAAGAGAGCACCTCTGAACATGGAGGTGGCATCTATAAAGATTTTTTTTTTTAATTTTTTTTTTTAAATTTTTTTTATTTTGAGACAGAGTGAGAGCGAGAGCCAGGAGCCAAAGAGAGAGGGAGAAGCAGGCTCCCTGGGGACCCTGACACGGGGCTTGATCCCAGGACTCTGGGAGTACGACCTGAGCCGAAGGCAGACGCTTAACTGACTGAGCCACTCAGGCACCCCGGAGATGGCATCTATAAACCAAGGTGAGAGGCCTGAACAGATTCTTCCCTCACAGCCCTCAGAAGGAACTAACTTGCTGACACCTTGATTTCCGATTTCTAGCCTCTAGAAATATGGGAACATACTTGTTTTTTAAACTATTTAGTTGGTGGTACTTCATTACAATACCCTAGGAAACTCTTACCACATTGAAACAAAGAGGACTTCACTCTGAACTTGATGTAAAATAACACTATGATTTTGTTACTCTTTACCCTATCCTTGTATTATTTATTCTTGGCATTTGTATTCTTTGCCTCCTTGTCACAAAATGGAAGCTCCACAGGTAGGAGTACTTTGCCTGTATTTTCTTGTTTTATCAAAAACAATACAAGAAGAAATAGAAAACTTGAATAGAACTTCAAGAAATAAGAACTTGAAATAGTAATTCATATACCCACTTCCAAAAAAGCACACAGACGAAGAAACAAACTCCAAACCAGGTCCATTGTTAAAATATTCAATTAATAGATAATTGACATCCTATTAAAATTCTTCCAAAAGTAGAACATTAGTCTTATTGATTTCATTTTAGGAGGTTGATATATATTTAGTAATGAAAACAAATAAGAATACACCATGCTATTTTTTGTTAATCTCATGTAGTACTTATGTACTAGTTGGTTGGCATTGTTTTAAGGACTTTATAAATGTTAACTCATTTAATCTTTTACCAACCAACTGAAGTAGGTACTATACTAATTTCACTCATGAGTAAATGTACAAATAACTTTAAATTATATTAGGTAACCAAATCTAGTGTATTAAAAGAAAACATGACTGAGTAAGGCATATTCTGGTATTTCAAGAAGTATTTAATATTTGAAAATAAAGTAATATATAAATTATATTTTATGTACATTCCATTATACATAAATTATGTAACAATATATGCATCATATCACACGGAAATATCTTTATATGACTCAATATTCATTCATGATTAAGGAAAAAAATAAAAACTCTTAGTAAATTTGGAGTTAACTAGAGAAATGTCTCTTAAAATTCCAGCAAATATCACACTTGGTGGTGACAGGTAGAAGTGTTTTCTTTTAAATCAGGAAAATGACAAGCGTGCCTGCTCTGGCCATTTTTATTCAGCATTGTGGTTGAGGCCCTAAGCAGTGCTGGAACACAATAAAAATAATAAAAGTTGTAAGATTTCAAAAGAAACAATCATCAATATACTTACTCATGCCTTTGTATACCTAGAAAACTTAAGAGAGAAATATTTGGAATTAGTAAGTGGGTTCAGCAACAGTAATATATAAAATCATAACTCCATGTGTTACTATACACAGCAACAACAAATAAGGTAACATAAAAACCATAAAAACTGTAAACACTAAGAAATATAAAGAATATATAAAATGTTTAGGGGAAAATTAAAAAATTTTATTGAAAAGCATTAAATAATTAAATATAGAGGTATTCATATCCATGGCTGAAAAGTCTTTTTTTTTTTTTTTTAAAGATTTTATTTATTTATTTGACAGAGACACAGCGAGAGAGCGAACACAAGCAGTGGGGAGTGGGAGAGGGAGAAGCAGGCTTCCTGCTGAGCAGGGAGCCCGATGTGGGGCTCGATCCCAGTACCCTGGGATCACGACCTGAACTGAAGGCAGACACTTAACGACTGAGCCACCTAGGTGCCCCTCCATGGCTGAAAAGTCTTAATGGTATGTATAGGGTAATTCAGTCCTAACTGGTACATTAATTTAATGCAGTGGCAATCAAGATCCTTCCATAGTTTTTACGGAATTGACAGGTGGTTATATTACTTACAAGGTTATTGAAGTGGCCAAGAATCACTAAGAGAAAATTTAAGAGAAAGAGTAAGCTGAGGGTATTTGCCCTCTAGATCTCAATAATAAAGTAGTGGTATTTGTGTAGGGAGATAGAGAAATGGACTGATGGAACAGAATAGAGAAAACACATTTTAAACCTTGCTTTACAATATATGAAGCACTATACAGGTCAGTGAGGGAAAGAATTAACTCCTACATATATAATGATGGTGGAACAGGTTATCCATATGAAACAAATAAAATATATGCTTACCCCCTACCATGCCCAGAAACCAGTTCTACAGGGATCAAAAATCTAATCAGGAAAAACAAAATTTTTGTTAAAATTGGAAACATCTGTTTTCTAAAAGACAACAGTAAAATAAATGAAATGGTAATCCAGTGGTCCCTGGTCCAGGAAAAGTTAATTGCAAGATGCACAGATGCCTAACAATAATAATTAGAATACATAAATTAAAAAAAAAGCCCTTCAACCAAGATTTGCATATAAAAATGGGTGAAAGATACAGAACAGCAGTGCACAGAAGAAAAAAGTATTGCATATAGATACATAGATGTGTATATGGATATATACATGTATACATATATACAGGTATAGTCAATTTACTGTAGCGTTTGCTCAGGAGAAGGAGAAGGAGATCAAAAGGAGGTGCACAGACTAAATATATAGGTAGTATTTTATCTCTAAGTGACTGCTGGGCACATGGTATTATTTATATATATATTTCATTTAGCTGAAATATATTAATATAAACATTTTTTTAATGTAGACAAAAGGGGTATTGCATGTTAAAAATGCCAGGAGAATATTAACCCCTCATTGGATGTATCTTTTGCAAATATCTTCTCCCAATCAGTAGGTTGTCTTTGTTTTGTTGATGGTTTCCTTCACTGTGCAAAATTTTTTATTTTGATGTACTCCCAGTATTTTAATTTTGCTCGTTTCCCTTTCCTGAGGAGACATATCTACAAAAATGTTTTTTTGGCTGATGTCAAAGCAATTACTGCCTCTGTTTTCTTCTAGGGGTTTTATGGTTTCAGGTCTCACATTTAGGTCTTAGATCCATTTTGAGTTTATTTTTGTGTATGGTGTAAGAAAGTGGTCCAGTTTCATTTTTTTCCATGTATAGAGATTCTTCAGAAAATTAAAAACAGAATTACCATATGATCCACCATGGTAATTCCACCATTGGGTATTTACCCAAAGAAAATGAAAACACTAATTCAAAAATATATATGCCCTCCTATGTTTATTGCAGCATTATTTATAATAGCCAAGATGTGGGAACAGTCCACATGTCCATCCACAGGTGAATGGATAAAGAAGATGTGTGTGTGTGTGTATTTACATACACAATGGAATATTACTTAGCCATAAAAAGAGTGAAATCTTACCATTTGCAACAACATGGATGGATATAGAGGGTTTAATGCTAAGTGAAGTAAGTCAGAAAAAGACAAATACCATCTGATTTCATTCATGTGGAATTTAAGAAACAAAACAGATGAACAAACAAAAAAAAAGACAAAAAAACCCAGACATTTAAATACAGAGAAGAAACTGATGGTTACCAGAGGGGAGGTGGGTGGGGGTGAGGCATGGGTGAAATAGATAAAGGGCACTAAGAGTAGGGTTATCATGATGAGCACTGAGTAATGTATAGAATTGTTGAATCATTACATTACATCCCTGAAACTAATATAACACTATGTGTTAACTATAGTTCAATGAAAAATAAATACTGAGTGACTCTTTAATCCAGAGACTATATTTTGATCACCTTTGTATCTCCAGACCTTGGCATGAAATGTTAGTTTGTTCATCTCCGGCTGTGAAAGATTAATAGTAATTTGAAGTACTATCAAAAAAGGGAGGCGGCAGAAATTGATCTTAAAGAAGAAAAGAGGTGATAGAAAAAAGAGCAGTCTATATCCGAAGGCAATGTAAACATTTACAAAATAAAATTCAGGTCCAGGAGACCTGATTCCAAATCTGAGCTACTCTACCAATCCATAAATTGGTCTTGGGTCAGTTGCTTGTACTGGGTTAAAAATTATCACAAATTCTGGCTTCTAATAGGACAGAATCATTCCATGGTGGTTTGTGTAACAGATATAACACCAACACTACAAAGCACTTACATTCAGATAAGTGGTAAAATATTAAATAAAAATTTGAGTATCTGGTATGTAAAGTGAACAGTTGATTTTTAATATTTCATTCTAATTTTATATGGTATTGTATTTAACAAACTCCATGTGTTTTGTTTGTATACAACGAGGACTTGATTCATAACCCATGCAAGTCTGGAGAGAGAGAATAAAATGAGGAATAAAAACAAAACAAATCCCCCCCAAAAATTGTTAAAATTTTTGGACATTCCTCCTACTCAGCAGTGAGTCCTTTCCTCCACCTTTGCTTCTAGGCTGGCCTGTGGTGGATATAACCAATGGAATATGGCAGAATAACGCTGTCATACATGGAATATCCCTGAGAATACATGAAGAGGGAAAAGGGCCAGTATGAGCCCAGCTAACTATCTCTGTAATGGTGCAGGCATGTGATTGAAGCCCTGTTGAACCCTCCATCTCCGCTCAGCTAAATACCACTAGGGAGCCCAGTGGATGGCGTATGAAGGAGAATTGCCTAGCCCACTGGGCAACTTGGATTGTTTTGTACAAATAGCTCTTTTCTAAGAGAATACATTTTACATTGTTTAATCATTTTTGTTTAAATAGAATAGGATTGCTAGTCACACTAGCAATCTGTTTAACAGAAGTGTCCTTAGAGAGCTACTCCTGCTCAGACTGGCTTTTGCTGACTCACAAAATCATGAGAAGTAAAAATAAAGTTTTTGTGTGAAGCCACTAAGTATCCAATAGTTTATGATGCAGCAATAGATAACTGGCATTGAATTTGTTACCTGGAAGTGGGGTGCTGCCCTAACAAAAACCTAAAACTTAGGACATTGGCTTTGGACAGAAGTGGATAGGTATTTGGAGGAATTCAAGGAGACCAATAGTGAAAGCTTAAAAGTAGATGAAGGACAGTAAGGGAAGTGTATTGGTGGCTGGATTAAAAGTGGTCTTTGTTATTTAGTGGTAGAAAGTTTAGCAACGCTGTCACCAATAGTAAATGGAAGATTGGAACTATACCTAATGGCTTAATGATCTCAACTAAGCCGATTTCGGGGTGGCTGGCTGGCTCAGTTGGTGGAGTGTGTGACTTTTGGTCTCTGGGTTGTGGGTTCAAGCCCCATGTTGGATGTAGAGATTACTTAAAAAGAAGAGTAAAAAAAATAAGCAGATTTCCAGGCATAATTTATATAGGGCCACCTGAGTTCTAGTGGCTTCTTACAGATGTATTAAGGAAGAAACTGTTGAGTTTTCCAGTTGAATTTTGATGAAATAAAGAGTATTCAGAACAGTTTTTCTAAACAGCAAAAGATTCTCAAATGAAGTAGTTGTTTCAGGTCAAAGATAAATCCAGAGCAGTAAAGCATGATATTAGGAATAGGTGTAAGGCTCTAACAACCTTTCGTAAGAATTCAGACCCTCTTTTCTGCACACCATGTCTTTAAGACTCTTAGGGTTTTCTGCAGCAACATCAGAAGCAAATCAAGGCTGAGTTGGAAAAGATAAGATGATTTAAGAAGTATCAGCTAAGACATGCAGAGAATCAGTCCCAGGAAGGACTGGGCTCTAACCAGTGGACTAGGGACATTGGCCATATGGATTTGAGAATTTCTATAGACTACTGACTTATGTCTTCTGTTCCTCCTTTCTGAAAAGGAATGTTTATTAATATTTCCCCATGCCTTCTATATCATTCTGTGTTATGTACGTATATGGAAGGAGGCACATAACTTTATTTTTTTAATTCACAGATCTTTGGATTAAAAGGAATCTTATATGGGGAATCCTATCTACATCTGGATCTAATTTAGGTGATGTGATATTGAACATCAAGTCAGTGGTGAAAAGGGATAAGACTTTCAGGGATCTTGGGAAGAGCTGAGTGTATTTTACATATGGGAGAAATGAAAATAATTTGTGCCAAAGTGGGAACTAAGGCATATTAAAAATGGCAAAAATTCTGTGTCAGTCATTCCAATGAACAGTGAGGTATATTTCCCCACCATTTAAATCTAGGTTTCTATATGAATGCTTTGACTCATAAACTAATCAATCATGTTATATTGATTCTAAGCCTAGTCTTAAAAAGAACTGGCAACTCTTTCCTTAGTCTCTGGAAGTCCTCAGCCTGCATATAAAATGTCTTACTACCCTACTGGGGAGAACCCAAAAAGAGTCCCTGATACTACATAGAGAAGAAAAGTACTGCTGTCTCCAGCCTTCCAGCCCCCTTGTCCAGTTACCAGGCATATGCTTGTACCCATCTTATATTCCTCAGACCAGCTCAGCCGCCAGCTTAATACCATTGAGTGATCCAGTCAGTGCCTTGCATAGTAGAAGTAATGCACAACCAAGCCCTGCCTTATTTCCTGACCCATAGAACAGTGTGATATAAAATGATTGTGAAAACTACTAAATTTTGGAGTAGTTTTTTACATAGTGATAGATAACTAGTTAGGTAGATACATAGGTGGATTAGATAGATGATAGAGTAGATAATAACTAAATTAGAATTCTGTTTATCTGCAAAAAGTGGTGTTTGAACCACATTATCTCTCTGTTAAAACCCTCTAATTCCTAAGGCTGAGGATTTATTCCAGTTTATCCCCTTCACTTTCGAAGTCTCTTTCTTATGTGCTTTGCTAAATCTCCAGGTCAAAGTAATACAGTACAGAATAGATAACTAAATCCATGGTAGGCATAAACTAGGGTAAAGATATTTGGAGAACTGCCTCACAGTTTAAACCAGTTGAACTGTGAGAATGCCCATGGTTTTAGAAACACAGTTTCATCATGTCATGGCCTGTTTTCTAAGATTATGGTTTCAGTCCCCTGACACTTTTAAAATAATCACAGTCAAACAGAATCTAAGCTGCTGGGATATATGTTAGTTGCTCCGCACTAGCGAGTATAGATAAGAGGAGCTGAGGTTCCCTTGAGATCAGGAAAATTATGAAGGGTGAATTTCAAAATGAGTGTTAATAGGCAGGTTAAAAAACAGTATTTTTTTTTAAAGAATGTGTTTAATATTGTTTGAACATTATTAATTAAATAGGCTGAAGATGCTAGTCATAATACCAAATTATTCAACAGAAATGCTTTTGAGTGCATGATTTCTGCTCGTTCTCTTTTTTTCTGGGAACTTTTACTATAAAATGTCCCTTTTATCCATGTATTTATCTGTGAAATAGAGGACACAAACTCAGTATACCAACCCTGTAATGATCTATATGAGATGAACTGATAATTATCAGTGGTTTACTTCATATTTTCGTGCAGTGCTTGTTGTTGTCTATGATTTTCCATGAAATTCCAGGCCAGTGTTTTAGATGGAAAAAGAATCTAACTCAAGGTTTATATTAACTACAGTTTTGCTGCTTTCATAAACAAGGATCAAATGCAGAATTTATTCTTGAAAGAAACTGAACAGTCTACACAGAAATGGTGCCATGATAGATAAAAAGAAATGAGAGATGTCAAATTTGAACTGAAATTCTGATTGGTGAGATTAAACGTATTCTCTGGGTCACTATTATAAATGCAAGACTGTACACAACTCACTTTATTCTCTGAAGTGGTAGAGAACTAACATGAACAAGCTTGAATGTTGTTCACAGTTGGCATTTGTACTTGAACCAAGTTTTTCCTTTCATTGAGAGTGGACTAAAATTGCTTTATATTTTCTAAGAAGTTTATTTTTCCTTAACATCAACTATCCCTCCTTACTTAATGCAAACCTAAATGTATCTACAGGTTATTAGAAGCTTGGAGATGCTTGAAGACAGCAAAAATATATATTAGAACAAGCTTTGTATGAACTACAAAGAGCCATCTATTGATTACTTATTTTTGGGTGGCATTCATGATTAATTTTTTTTTTAAAGATTTTACGTATTTATTCATCAGAGAAAGAGCGAGAAAGAGAGAGCAAGCACGAGCAGGGAGAGTGGCAGGCAGAGGGAGAAGCAGGCTCCCGGGACTTGGTCCCAGGACCTGGGATCGTGGCCTGACTGAAGGCAGATGCTTAACCGACTGAGCCACCCAAGCATGCCAACATTCATGATTAATTTTCAACCATGACTAATACTTGCAGTCAGAACTGTATTATTTTATTTTAAAATCCCAATTTGATTGTGTAGAACATTTTTTTAAAGATTTTATTTATTTGAGAAAGAGAGAGCACAAGCAGAGGGAGGGGTAGAGGGAGAGGGAGAAGCAGACTCCTGCTGAGCAGGGAGCCTCCTCTGGGCTTGATCCCAGGACCCCGGGATCATGACCTGAGCTGAAGGCAGACATTTAACTGACTGAGCCACCCAGGCGCCCCTATACAGAACATTTTAACAAATTTTTAATTGCTTTTCAATATATAAACTATAAATGTATTATCTGAATATATGAATGATTTGAATTATCACTGATTAATATTTTGTGATTACCTACCCCTTCAAACAGTAAATGGGAATAGTGGGGAAAAAAAGATCCTATCGCCATAAAAGTTTTTTTTTTTTTTTTTGCCACGAGGTATGTTTTATTTTCATTAAACATACAAATAATTTGCTATAATATCCCAGGGCAAACCGGAGAATTTGGCAGTCCGATTGGGCCCCAAGGCCTTTTGGCTCAGAGATGCTGTTCTCCAGGTTGCTGGTGTTCTTCTGCTCCTGGTCTTTCAGAAAGTAGCTCTTTGTGGAATGCAGGTCCCTACATTCATATAATGAGTTTGGACCAGGAGGGATATTTCCATTGCATTTTCCAAATTTTTCAAAATCAGTTTTATGGGTTATAATTTGGACACAATGTAATTCAAAAATTTGTGGAAGTTTAAGAACATATGCATCATTCCTTCAAGTTAAATGTACCACTTACAATTCATTTTCCCCCCACCCATTGAACAAGTTAACGCCTAATCTGCTTATTCTGTCATTACAATTTTGCCTTGTCTAGAATTTCATATAATTAGAATCATATCATATATGCTTTTTGGTGAGTCTGACTTTTTCTCACTTAGCATAATGCTTTTAAGATTTATCCTTATAAATACTCATGTATTGTGTGTATAACAGTGGTTAGTTTCAGTAGTTAGTTTCTTTCATTGCTTTGATTCCTTTTTGATTGATTCTGTTAAATGGATATTTCACCATTGTTTACCCACTCACCAGTTCATAGGCCTTGGGACAGTTTTCAGTTTTATCCTGTTACGAATAAAGCTGCTGTGATCATTCAAGTATAATTTTTTTCTGTAGACAGGTATTTTATTTTTCCAAAGAGTGAAATAGCTAGGTTGTATGTTAAGGCCTGTTTAACTTTATAAGACACTGCCAAACTGCTTTCCAACATGGCTATAGTGCATTCCTGCCAGCAAAGTATGAGAGTTGCAGTTGCTGCACATTCTTGCCAAAACTTGGTATTTTAGTTCTTTTTAATTTTAACCATTCTAAATTACTTTAGTGGTAACTCATTTTTTTAAATTTTCATTTCTCTGATGACTGAGGATGTGGGACATATTTTCATGTGCTTATTTGCCATTTGTAAATATTCCTTGGTAAAGCATCCATTCACATATTTGCCCAGTTTAAAATAGTTTTAGATTTTACATGTACAAGTCTCTGATCCATTTTGGGTTAATGTTAACATATGTTGAGGGTTAAGAGGCTAGATTTATCTTTTTGTCTGTGATTATGCAATTGTCTCAGCACCATTTGTTGAATAGACAGTTCTTTATTCATTGAATTACCCTGGTGTCTTTGTTAAAAATCAATTGACCATGAATTTAAGAGCTTTTTTTCTGGATTCTCAGTTCTCTTCTATTGATCCTGTGTGTTTCTTCTTTTGTTAAAAACCACACTTTTTGATTATAATAGCTTTCTACTAATTCTGAAATTGGGAAGTATAAGACCTAGATTTTTGTTTCAATATTATTTTGGCTATTCCAGTTTATTTGCTTTCTAGTATGCATTTTAGAGTCAGTTGGCTGATTTATGTAAAACCCCTGATATGATTTTGAAAAGGATTGCAATAAGTCTGTATATTAAATTGGGGAGAATTGCCATTTTAATGTATTTTTCCATTCAAGTGATACTCTTTTTTGGTCTTTTAGCAATTTTCTTAAAACATTTTATAGTTTTCATTGTATAGCCCTTTCACATATTTTAAGATTATCTCTAAGTAGTACGGTATTTTTTCCTTTCAATTCCCAATTTTATGGTTAGTATATAGAAATAAGTTAATTTTTGCATAAACCTTGAATATTTGACCTCCCTAAACTTACTCATTACTTCTAATAGCTTTTTTTGCACATTCCTTATAATTTACTTTGGGTGTGGTCATGTTATCTGTGAATGAAGACAGTTTTATTTCTTCCTTTCCAATATTTATGATATTCTCTTCCATTTTTTTTTCCCTTATTGCAGTGGCTAGGACCTCTATTATTATTATTATTTTTTAAGATTTTATTTATTTATTTGAGAGAGAGAGAATGAGAGACAGAGAGCATGAGAGGGAGGAGGGTCAGAGGGAGAAGCAGACTCCCTGCCGAGCAGGGAGCCCGATGTGGGACTCCAGGATCATGACCTGAGCCGAAGGCAGTCGCTTAACCAACTGAGCCACCCAGGCGCCCTAGGACCTCTATTATTAAGATGAATAGAAGTAGTAAGAGCAGATATTCTCACCTTGTTCCTGAAGTTACAGGTAAGCATTCAATGTTTCAACATTAAATATAATGTTAGCATTGTTTTTTTCAAAGATGATCTTGATTGGGTAGAGGAAGTCCCCTTCTATTATTAGAGTGATGAGAAATTTTAAAAACCAGGAATGGATGTTGGATTTTGGTCAATACTTTTTCTACAATTATTGAGATGGTCATGTTTTTCTTTTCTTTTTCTTTTTTTTTTTTAATTTTCCAGTCTGAAAACACAGTGAATTACATTCACTGCTCTTTGAATGTTGTATTAATCTGTATTCCTGAGATAAATCTGATTTGGTCATGGTGCATATTATTAACATATGATTAAATTTAATTTGCAACATTTGCTTATGAAATTTTTTGTCTATGTTCATGAGGGATATCTGTACTTTTCTTTTAATGTATGTCATGTCTTTTGCTGGCTTTCATATGAAGGTAATGCAGACTTATAAAATGAGAGGGAAATCTTTGTTATTTTCTGAAAGAGTATGGGTAGAGTCTAGTTGTATGTTTTTGCTTTTTGACATTTTTTGTGACCTCTTTATTTTGTTTGTCTTGCTTTGTAATATTCTTTTCTGCCTCTTTTCCAGTTTCAGTTCAGTAGGAACTGCCCCATCACTGATTTTCAGTTCGGTCTTCCTCCCTTAGGTAACTGAACATCCTTAAATGAGTTGCATTTTTAATTTGTTGGCTCATAATTTGGGGATTTTTTGGAATCCATGAAGTTCGGCTTTTTGGCATCTCTCCCGTAGCAGGAAACCAGTATATAGTGGAAAGCAAAGCAGTTTCTCCTCTTTTGGACTGAAGCCAGTGAACTGGAAGTCCAGTCCCTCTGTGGTCTCCCTGAGGGGCAAGAAGCAGTTGGCTCCACTGCAGGATCTGGGAGCTATTCAGCTCACTGGAGCAGCTTCTCTCTACATTCATAGCAGGCAGGCACATGCAGACTCCTACCTTCTCAAAGATTTCATGGGGTGGGGTCAGGATTGTTGGTTTGTTCATCTAGGCAGCAAGGAATAGCAGGTACTCTCCTCTGTAGCTGCTCATTTATTCAGTCATTCATGGATACTTAGTAAATGTCTGCTATATATCAGACAGTATTCCTAGCACATAGAATATACAGGAAACAAACAGAAAAAGATTTCCTAATGCATGAGGTATTTTTATCAGGGCTTAAGGGTGATAAAACATAAGTATAAAAATGATATCAGAAGAAGAAAAATTAAAGAGGATAAGGGAAACCTCAAATGCTAGGAAGAGAGAGACAGTTTGGTGTATTAAATAGGGCAGTTAGAGTTCTTCTCCTTGAAGACGAGATATGTGAGAAAGAAACTGAAGGAATTGAGAAATTAAGCCAAGTGACCTTCTAGGGAGGAACATTCCACGGGTGGGAACAGCAGAAGCTAAGGCTACAAAGGAAGGCACATGGCCTCCCTGGCACCAAGGTCAAGGAAGTGCAGCCTCTGCCTTCCTAGAGATGCAGGCTGTGACATCACCTCTGGGTTGGTTGTTCTCTTATTCCCTAGAGGGAACTGGGAAAAAGAGGGGGTCACAAGTGTATACAGAAGCTGCCTCAGCTTCTCAGAACTCTTCTATAAAATATGTTTTGGAAGCACTGTCCGAGAACAGATACTAGGATTTCTAGCCCAGTGTGGCACTTTAAACATTCTAAAATGAGACACAGAGAAAACCAATTAATCTGTCACTGAGAGAGGTTACTGTATATCATTTTATGGTAGGGCAGTCCTGATGACAAATAGTAAAATATAAGCAAAATGATGATTAGTATTTGATTTGTTGCAAAAACACCTAAGCAGAATAGATCCTGTTTTTTAACTATAAATTGGCCAAGCAGAATCTCTTATCTAAATGCAAAAATGCATTATTTATGATTGGTTTTCATCTATTTAAAGATTTCAAAATTTAGGTTTCTGCAGTATCCTTAGGATCCAACAAGAACACTAGGAAGTAAGATAAACCTGAAAGCAGTATCATTTATGAAAGAAATATAACATTGGGACTTTGAATATTAAACAATTTGTATACCTGGCATTTTGTTTATTAAAAATACATTCCTCTAGACTTTTTTTGTAGGACTGATTAGTACCATAATTTAGTACTAGTGGATTTTTTTTTTTCTCTTTTGGTAACAAGCTAGAATAATTTGTGAATCTTTCAAATTCAGAATAGGGAATAAAAATTAGATTGCATCATGAAAAATGCAGTAGTTGGTTTGACAGCTATTTTAAAGGTAAACCTATATTTTTCAATACCTTTATGTATTAAGCAAAATTTTTCTTTTTTGAGTTTTAAATATAAAGGTGTTCATAAATTCATGTACATTATATGAATTAAGCACATGTATATATTCTTCTTCTTTCTTTCTTTTTTTATTTTTTTACAATTTCAGAAATTCAAACTCAGATCACCGTATTCTTTATAAAGTTACTGAGTATACTTCATACCTAGGCTTACTTTGGTTCTCAATGATGATAAACATTTAAATGTGCATACCTGTATCTCTAGGATGAGAGTTTTCACATTTAGAAGAGGACTTGTGTTAGGCTTTTTGTATCATATGGTAGAAAAGTTAATTATTTTGTGTGAACCTGGGCATATTTATTGTTTACTAACAATTTAGAGGGGTGTACGTGTGTGTATATTACTCAAGTTCCTATTGAACCAATTAAAAAGGATTTAGAATTCTGACTCAGCCTGCCAGTAAATATTTATTTACACAAAATCCCACAAATCATGACAGTTTCATTTTTAGAAACTGAATTAAAACTGTTTTGCATAAATGACTAATTGAATTAAAGTAAGTAGACATAAGAAATGGCACAAAGATCAATAGAAGTGAGAAGCAAAACTTTTTTCAAACTATAGTTTAGTAAGAAAATAGCAACTCAAAAATTTAAAAAAAAATACAATTTTTTCAGTCCTGACACTCTTGTATTAGTTTGTTAGGGCTGCTGTAAAAAAGAACCACAAATGGGTGGCTTTAACAACAGAAATTTAATGTCTAACAGTTCTAAAGGCTAGAAGTCTGGAAGGAAAATGTTACTAGCAGGGTTGATTGTTTTTGAGGGTGGTTTGTTACAAGGAAAAGATCTGTTCCAGGCCTTTTTGCTTGGCTTGTAGATGGCTGTCTTCTCCCTGTGTCTCTTCACATTGTCATCCCTCCATGCCCATTTGTATCTGTCCACATTTACCCCTTTGTGTAAGGACATCAGTCCTTTTGACTTAGGGCTCACCCCAATGGCCTCATTTTATTTATTTTTATTTATTTTTATTTTTTTTAAGATTTTATTTATTTATTTGAGAGAGAGAGAGTGAGAGACAGAGAGCATGAGAGAGAGGAGGGTCAGAGGGAGAAGCAGACTCCCCGCCGAGCAGGGAGCCCGATGCGGGACTCGATCCCGGGACTCCAGGATCATGACCTGAGCCGAAGGCAGTCGCTTAACCGACTGAGCCACCCAGGCGCCTCAATGGCCTCATTTTAACTTGATACCTCTACAAAGATCCAAATAAGGTCACATTCTGCGGTACGGGGGTTAGGACTGCAACATATCTTTTTTTGAGGGGGACACAATTTAAGACATAGCAACTTGTCTTAGGAAATTAAAATAAAACATTGGCAAATTAATATTGTTTGCCATTACAAAATGCAAAAACCCTTTAAGTTAGCGATTAGCTTGATGTTGCACTTTACATTAATTTTGATGCCAGCAGAGGTTTCCTCTCACGTAAGGCTAACTACCTCTGTCTAGTTGGTTCCTTTGTTCTCTGTCACAGTCTCACTGTACAAATCATCTGTGCTCACTTGGAGTGGAGACAGAAGGTATATGATTAGACTGGGAAAATCCACTCCAATAATTAGAAAAGATTATGTCAAATAACTATTTCTGCCTCATGGACACAGGGAACAGTTGTCTCCCTGTTTGAACACAGTGCCAGGCTTTGCATATTTCTGAAGTTTGCTTAAGCTTAAAGTCTTTCAAGGTGAATTAGTAGCTGCAGAATTTGTAAATTGAAAATCAGGTGATCATTTTCTTTTCCTATTGGCATTTGTCTTTCTCACTGTTATAAAAAAATAATGTGTTTTCATTTCCTTTATGGTATTTTACTAATGCAGATCTAAATACAAAAATACAAATTACATTATTTATTTTCAGAAGGTCTCATTCTTATTTTGCTTTTAGCCTCTATTTCTTGAGTAACTTTTGATGAAGGTGGCCTTACTGTTCCCTTCTGTGTGACTAAACTTTAGACTGGTTTCTTCCTGACTTAAAGCCCTTGACCTCCTTTTTCTTAGGGACTTTATACAACTTGCAATTATAAGTCTTTCTCTGCCCTATTGAGATGTAAATCTTCTGCAACCCAGGAACTTGTGTCCATCCTTTTGTAAGGTAATCCTTAAGAAAGATAGAGCTTCCGTCTTCTAGTCTCTGTGTGAGGGTAGGAGCTCAGCTTCTGCAAGGGACAAGTAGGAAACACAGACAGCTTAATGACATTGACAAACCTCGCCCCCTCCTCAGGGTCTTCTAGTACTTTTCCATTCTCTTACCCCAGCTTTTAAACATCCTTCTGCCTTTTTTTCCAGGACATTTGAGTTCGAGCTCTCTCCCCTAATGTAATACTCTTGAATAAAAGCTTCCTGGCCATTTTTAGCCAGTGTCCCAAGTCAGCAGATGAGAGAGAAACAAGGACGCTAGAGGAATTTGAAGCCCCTGGAACCCATAGCTGCAGCAGACATTAAAGACCATGCAGCTCTCAGCTAGATTAATGTAACACCTCATGCTAAAGACCTCAGTTCCTATTACCCAGTATATCCCAATATATCATGTCTGGCTTTCAGCAAAATTATAGGGCATAACAAAAGGCAATAAAACGCCTCAGTCTGAAGAGGCAAAACAGTCATCAGAAAACCAGACTCAGATACGGCAAAGGTGTTAGAATTACCAGACAGGGAATTTAGAATAACTATGATTAATATATTTAGGGCTATACTGGAAAAAGTAGAACTCAAGTTGTTTGTTAATATTTCATTCCTTTTTGCTGTGAGTAGTTTTCCATGGTATGGATATACCACGTTTGTTTATCCGTTCACCTCCTGAGGGAGATTTGAGTTGCTTCCCGCCCTTGGCTATCACAGACAAAGCTGTTGTCTTAGTCTGTTCAGGCTGCCATAACAAAGTACCATAGACTGGGTGGTTTATAAACAACAGAAAGTTATTTCTCACAGTTCTGGAGGCTGGAAGTCCAAGATCAGTCCAAGATCAGGGTGTCGGTACCATCTAGGTTTTGGTGAGGGTCCTCTTCAATCTAAAAGGAATCAAAATGAAATGCTAGAGATGATATTTAAAAAGAAAACTAAAAGAAATGAAGAGTTCTTTGATGGGTTTATAAGTAGACTGTCATGACCAAAGAGTCACTCTAAATTTATCTGGTTAATATAATACTTATTTCTCAGATGTAGATCAGTTACCATTTCCTCAAAAATGCATTTTCTGACCCATCTCTTTCTTGATGTCTTTATAACATATCTACTACTTATCTACAAGGGAATCATAAATTATCTTTCTAGACACCAACCTTCTCTAGTAGACTATGACCATGGTGTAGGCAATATGGATCACTTTGTTATCATTTTCTGTGAGTCAGGACTAACTCATCATAATGGCAAGCAAATGCTGAAGAATTAAGTCAGTGAATTGTATTTTTTATTTTTCTAAAAACCTTTATAGTCTATGTTATAAAGGCCAAATATCTGAGATACTGAACTAATATTTTTAACCATTGTTTGGCATCCAGAGATTAATAATTGGAAATTTCTCAAAAACCATGCTAAATTGTAGTGACTTGAGATGTGGTTCAAAAAAATATGAAATTTGATTAGAATGATGTAAATATTGAATGTGCATCTAATTATTTTCCCCAAACAAATCACCTCTTCAGAAGAATTGCTTGATACACAAAAACAGCTTAAAATTATGGACTTTTATTTCTTTTCCCTGGCTTTGACCTCAGTACACTTTGGGTGACAATTCTCTATAAGGCTCTCATGTTTCTGTATATCTTAGGAGCAGAGACACTATCACTGGTCTGGAGTGTATTTTAAGGATATTTGTATATTGAATAATATAGAGATAGAGATAGTACCTTCTTCCGAAGAAAAGGCATAGTTACTGCCCATGATAAAAGACTCAGGATCCTTAACCTCAGAGTTCCCCTTTTGGAATGTAATCCATTATGTGTGTGTGTTACATTACTATGTGGGAATTGGGGCTCAGAAACTCAGAGAAATGCTGATAGTCTGGCTACTATTCTTTTTTTTTTTTTTTTTTTAAGATTTTATTTATTTGAGAGAGAGAGAGCAAGAGAGAGCACAGGTGGGGAGGGGAGGGAGAAGCAGGCTTCCCGCTGAGTAGGGAGTCTGATGTGGGGTTAGATCCCAGGACCCTGGGATCATGACCTGAGCCGAAGGCAGACGCTTAATGACTGAGCCACCCAGGTGCCCCCTGGCTACTGTTCTTGCTGTGAATAGTGAAGTGGCCTTTATAGCTGGCGTGGGAGTCTCAGTTTTCTGCCAGCATTCATGATCCTGTAGCAGGCTAACTTGCTAGCTTGCAAGGAGGATAAAATCTTAGGTCCTTCACAGTTCTGAAAATACACTATTAGAAAAAAACTGCCTTCAGCTGGAGAATGGAGGCCTCTCTTTAAGCAACAATTATTTAATTAGGGCAAGAATGGGTTCTTTTGAAACTATGAGTAATGGCTCACCCCAGGAAGGAGGTGATCCCACAGTAACTTAGTATAGTTCTGGTTGGGAATATAGACCCCACTGTAAAACTACTTCAGCCAGTACCTCAGAGCCTTGGGGTTGGGGGGCAAAACAATACATGGTGATATATTTTCAGGATTCCTTACTACTATCTTAGTCAAGAAGCTAAACAGATGAATCCATTAAATGATTTAAAGTCATATATTCAGGTTGTAGTTGGTGACACACACGGATAAAACATGAGATAGACAGGCTTGGCAAAGCTCTTCTACACAGGGTGAAAATGAATCTGAAAGTGAAGAGAAGGAAGAGAGAAAGAAAAGGGTAGGGATGGAGAGAGAGAGAGAGAGGCAGACAGAAGTGGTGGGGGTGGACAGAGTGAGAGAAGTGGGGGAGAAGGAAGTAGGGAGATAGAGCAATAGAAAGACAAAGGGTTGGAGGAGGGAAAAAGAGAGTAGGGAGATAGATGGGGAGATAGATGGGGGGAGAGTGAGAATTGATAGTTAATAGCAAGCGAATGAAAGAGAACAACAAATCAACAAATATCTCCTCTTTAACTGTCTGGATAGGCAAATTTATACTGTGAACTTGCTAAGAAAATGATGTTTTCACTTGTAATTCATTTTTCTCCCTGGTGCTATTGATCTGATCTGAGAAGTTACCATGCCAGTAAATTTGACTGTGAAATTACATTCAGGGTACCTAAGATTCAAAACCATGGCTTAAAATGTTAACTCTTCTTGCAGTGGATCAGCAAATACTGCTATTCCAATCAAAATTGTATTTTGATACTCATTTCCACATACCCTGTGGTAAAGTCAACACTGAACAATAATTGGATCTTCAGTCCACAGATCATGTGACTGTGTTGACTGAATTGTGAAAGGATCCAATAAGGAATAATGAGGGGAAAGAAAAAAATGAATATTATATACAGTTTTATTAAATAAGCCATCAAAATATATGATTTGCTGAATCTTTGAGAATGTCTCATCACAGAAGTTTTGACTAGTTTTGTCCTACAATAAATACGATTTAGTCATTAAGAAAATAAGGTACATCACAATTGACAGTTTCATTCAGTTAGCCATGTAAATTTCTAACTGAAAAACATTAAAAAAAAATTTCAAAGCAGAGTTCCTGATGAGATTTTGGCTATAAAGACACTAAGGACAGATAAAAAGATATCAGTGTCCTCACTGGAAGCCTTGGCATATTTAAAATCTAAATTAAATTGGTTATGAATGTCAGTGACACACTAACGAAGATTAACAAAGAGCTCAGAAGATATTAAATAACTGAAGTGGAAAGATAGAATGATTGATGCAGTAAAGGTATTAAGAGACCAGCTGACAAAAGGCATGTTTCAGTGTTATTAGACTGGGTGTGGAATCCTTGAAACAAATGTGGAACACCAGAGCTTCTGCTTGAGTTGAAACACTGGATTTGAAGAGATATTTAGGGGAGATAGAAAATGTATTATTCTAGGACATGATAATATCATTAATATTATTAATAGTTATGAATGTTACTGTTTGCATTTTGTGTTTAGGGCTTTGTGTGAAGTGTTTACTTTTTATCTATCATTACCATGATGCTGCAAGATAGATATTAGTATCCATGTTTTATCAAATAGAAACCAAGACAAAGAGCCTCAAGGTAAGGTTGAGCTAGTTAATGGTGTGACAGAGATTCAAACCAAATTCTGCTGCTCTTTCCACTATAATAAAAGAAAAAATATTCCTAGCCTTCAAATCAACTCCTTTCCGTGAGAAAAAGGAAAGTATCTTTGCATTTATTTTCTCTTGCTGTCTTAACAAACTTACCACACTTAGCCAACTTTTCAAACTTAGTAGCTAAACTTTAGTAGTAAATACTTTAGTAGTTCAAAACCACACCTGTTTTCCTGTGGCTTTAGATCGGAGGTCCCCATTTCTGGGTCTGCTGTTTGCTGGGGACTGCCTTAGCTCCTAGAAGTCACCATCATGCCATCTTGTGTGGTTCCTCCATCTTCACACCAGCAGTGACAACTGAGTCCTTCTCATGTTTTGATCTCTCTTACTTCTCTTACTTTTTCTTCTACCACCAGCTAGAGAAAACACCCTGCTTTTAAAGGACTGATGTGAAAGTCAGCTGATTTGGGACTTGTTACTTTTGCAAATTCCTTTCGTAGCACTAGATAATATTAGTGTTTGAATAACCAGTGGAAGGGAATGTTGAGGGGAGGGAATCTTCAGAATTTTCCCCACTGCAATCCCTTGCAAATAACCGAATATTTGAAATGTGGGGTCCAATTTTTTTTAAGTAAGATGTTTTCATCCAATATCCCTTCAGCTCTGCTCTGGGAGTGTGCCCAAGTTTTGCCAAGCTCTAGTTGTCATTCTAAAAACTTCCAGTGAATAATTACTCAGTGCAGTCCAATGTAATAGCATAATTCCTAACTTATCTCAAAATTAAACCTACTCTTTTCTCCCTATCTAAGGCCTATTTCAGTTTGAAAGCCTGAAGTCATGGGTGGTAGCAGGGGAAATATGGTTTCCTTTGCAGCCCATAGTCATCTCCTCCTAATTTGCTGGCTGCTGTTTCTGACCCCTCCAGTGTCAGGCTAAGAGAGAATTAGGAAGAATGGGCATGGCCTTGCATGATATGGCCATAGTGTTTTCCAGGCTTAAGAGGTACTCAAAATTGCCATTTTCTTTTGTAGAAAGTTTTTGAGATTACTTAGAGATTCCTCTGGTTAATTCCACTTTCTGTTCAGTTTTCTGTACCCATGGAGAAAATTTAAAAAAATAACGAGTAAGCTTACTTTGAATTCCTGATCATTGCTTTCATGTGGAACATTAATGCTGCCCAATCATCATCCAATATATGCTTAGTCTTTTTGCCTTCCCAGATGGTGTTTTCATGCTTTAGCCTCACTCTAAAATTTTTGACACCCTTTCCTCCATTCTTGTTTAGGGATAATGACCTTTGATTCTTATTTGCCAAAAAAGGAAAAAAAAGAAAAAAGAAAGCCATCAGAACAGAACATCCCCAGCTCCACATCAGCCTCCTTCTGTGACCACATGAGCTAACCCCCTCTTGTTACTATGAAGGAATTTTCCATGCTTCTCTGAGGACACCTGCTCTGTGTGTGTTCTATATCCCAATGTTCTCACCTCCTCAAAGAATTCCTAGCCCCTCTTTCTCTTTCCTGCCTTATCAGTATTTCACTCTTTACTACATACTGGATGTTCCTCATTGGCATACAAACGTTTATTTTCCCCCATTTTAGAAAAGAAGAGAAACAAAAACAAAAACCTTCCCTCTCAGCTACTGCTTCTCTAGCTGTCCCATTTTACAGGAAACACTCTTCAAGGTAATCATGGATTATCACTTTCCACAAATCAGTGTCCTTTTCTCACACTATCCCTTGATTCCCTCTGTTAATTGTTTTCTCTGCCTTCACAATTTTTCCAGCGTCCAACCACTTCTCCCCACTTCCATGTACCATCACCCTGGTCTAATGCCGTATCATCTCTAACTTTGGTTACTGAATGACCTTCTTCCCGTTACCACAATTGACCCGATAACAGTTTATTCTTAGCACAAATGGTACTAGTTTCTATCATGTAGTTTCACCTAAAAGCCTCCAGTGGTTCTGCCTTTTACTCGGAGTTAAAAGTTCAGAATGGCCCACAGACCCTGCAGGTTCTAGGCTTCTTGACCCACTTGACTGTACTTTAACTTATTTCCCTCTTGTTTTACCTGTCCTGACAGCTGTCCCTTTTCTGGTCTTGAACAGCTGAAGCCATTTCTGGCTTAGGGCCTTTGCTGTTTACCCTCCTGGAAAGCTCTTCCCCATATTTCCACATACCCCCTTCCTCATTCCTTTAGGTCTTTTCACTGAGACCTTGCTTGATACCTTATTAAAAGCTTAAAAGACAGCAGTGCTCTCCAGACCCTTATCTTTCCCCTCCTCTGTGTGTTTGTTTATTATGTGTTTTGGATTTATGATTTTTCCAGCTTTATGGACATAGAATTAATATATAACATTGGGTACATTTAAGGTGTAATGTCAATTTGATACATTTATGTTTCGCAAAGTGATTACCACTATAGCCAACATTTCTATCTCATCACATTATTACCATTTCTTCCTTGTGGTGAGAACATTTAAGATCTAGTCTCTTAGCAACTTTCAAGTATATAAAATACATTATGAACTATAATTGCCGTGCTATACCTTAGATCCCCAGAACTTATAACTGGATGTTTGTACCCTTTGACCAATATCTCCCCATTTCCCCTATCTCCCAGCCCCTGGCAACCACCATTCTATTCTCTGTTTCTATGAATTTGACTTTTTAAAATTCCATATATAAGTGATATCATACAGTATTTGTCTTTCTTTGTCTGACTTATTTCACTTAGCATAATGCCCTCGAAGTCCATCCATGTTGTCACAAATGGCAGGATTTCCTTCCTTCTCATGGCTGAATAATATCCCACTGTGTGTATATACACCACATCCTCTTTATCCATTATTTTAGATCATAGCATTTATTGCTTTCTAATCATATACATTTTTAGTTTTATTCTTTTAGTCTGTATTCTGCAGTAAACTCTAGGAGGGCAAGGAGTTTTGTTTATTATTATACTCCCAAAAAGGCATTGAAAAGCATAGGTAATCATCTGTCTATCTATCTAAATTTGCTGTGTAAGCGTCTGGTGCCGTAAATTTTCTTTTGAGCACCTGTGAGGCAGCATTTTCTCAATTTTGATATGGTATATTGTGTTATCAGTTAGTTAAAAATATTTAAAATTTTCTTTTGTGATTTTTTTTCTTTGATCTATGAATTATTTAGAACTTATTTATTTTTAATCCTTTGAGATTTTCTTAGAGATCTTACTGTTTTTAATTATATATTTATTATGTTTTGGTCAGAGGATGTATTATATATTATTTAACCTTTTTAAGTATGTCAAGACTTGTTTTATGGGCTAGAATATGGTTATCTTGGACAGTGCTCTATGTACAATCAAAAAGAATGTGTATCTGTATTGGATGTAGTGTCTTATAAATGTCTTTTAGGCAATGTTGTTTGATAATATTATTTTCTTATATCATTAACAATTTTGGGTCAGTCTAACAACTCATAAAAAAGATGTGTTAATTTCTCTCACCATGACCATGGGTTTGCCTATTTCTTCCATTAGTTGTATCAAGTTTTGCTTCACATTCTCTGAAGTTTTGTCTTGAGTACACACATTTAAAATTGTTAGAACTTTTTGTGAATTAGCCGTTTTGTCATTATAAAATATCAATCATTATTCTGATAATACTCCCAGAGTTGAAGTTTATATCCTCTATTTTTATTTATTTATTTATTTATTTATTTTTAAAGATTTTATTTATTTATTTGAGACAGAGAGAATGAGAGAGAGCACATGAGAGGGGGGAGGGTCAGAGGGAGAAGCAGGCTCCCTGCCGAGCAGGGAGCCCGATGCAGGACTCGATCCAGGGACTCCAGGTAATAATAATTCTTTACATTCATCCAGCACTTTTTCTTTTACAAAGCACTTTTTCTTTTATAAATGCAAATTTCACAGTAAGTCTTTGAATTGGGTGAACATGTTAAGAGACTTATTCAGGACCATTAGACTTTTTTTTTTTTTTTAAGATTTTATTTATTTATTTGAGAGAGAGAATGAGATAGAGCATGAGAGTGGGGAGGGTCAGAGGGAGAAGCAGACTCCCTGCTGAGCAGGGAGCCCGATGTGGGACTCGATCCTGGGACTCCAGGATCATGACCTGAGCCGAAGGCAGTCGCTTAACCAACTGAGCCACCCAGGCGCCCTGCCTCTATTTTTAAATATGCACACACACACCAGCCTTCTCATGATAAGTATTTACTCTGCATTCATTTTTTTCTATTCTTCTACTTTCAAACAATCTGTATCTTTATATAAGTGTATACTCTTTCAGCTATCTGTAGCTGGATCTTGTTTCTTTTTAATTCGTTGTGATAATATCTGACTTTTAATTAGATTTCTTAATCATTTATATTTACTGTAATTATTGGCATGGTTGGGCTATTGATAGGGTTTATCTTGTTTGTTTCTTCTGTTGTTTTTCCCTTGGTACTCCTTACTTCTCTTGTTTTGATCAAATAATACTAACTTTTCTCTTGGCTCTGAATCTAATCATCTTGGTGAGTTTGTCTGTGTCTTTAAGTGTTGTGTGTTCAGATAAATCTCTAGGGATTACATGTATCTTTAACTCAACATTTTATATTATTTGATGCATTTGATGAATTATGCTATAACTTATCAATGGTTTACTTTCATTTGACCCCTTCCCATCCTAGGTGGTATGGTTTTCATTTATTTTATAAATGCATATGCTATATATCCTATAATACAGTGTGATTTTGCTTTAAAATTCAAAGGTCTTTTAAGGAAACTAGTGAAAATAATGAAATTCCTTTATATTTAACCAAATATTTATCATTTTAAATGATCTTCAATTCTTGTTTTACATACATGTTTATTAACTGGTTTCATTTCTCTTTAAACTGAAGAACCAGTTGCCAAATTCTGTCAGCCTTTGTTTATCTTTGTTTTATGTTAATTTTTGGAGAATATTTTTGCTGGATAGATTGTGTTAAATTGACAGTTCTTCTCCTTTAAAGATATGTCCCATTGCCTTCTGGTTTGTGTTGCTACTGATGAAAAGTTAGCATTTATTCTCATGTTTATTCTCTTGGATTTTGGTGTCCTTTTTCCTCCATCTGCTGTTAGAATTTTCTTATGTCTTACATCTTTGGTGTTTGGTAGTTTTACCTTAATGTGCCTGGCATGATTTTTGTTTTATCTTGTTTGGGATATGTTGAACTTCTTGGGTTTATGCATTTGTATCTTTTTATCAAGCATAGAAAGTGGTTCATGCAAAATGAGAAAAATGATTGATAGTTACAGCCTATTTAAGAGGAAAAAATCATGAGAAAGTATATCTATAACCTTACAATACTTTATTTGAGGTGAACCTTGAGATAGGAGAAAGGGATAAGAGCCAGTTGAAACTATGCTTAAGCAGTTCACATTTATCATGAGAAAATATATCTTATAGATGAACATATAGGGATTATTGCTATAAAATATTAAGCAATAACTTGAATTATTCAGAATACATTTGTAAGAAAATGGATATGAAAGATATGTAATTACAGAATTTTGCATGCATAATCATGTCAATACAGAACCTCAAGTGAACTGTGAAAAAAGTTCCCCAACACTGAGAGGCTTATGGATTTTAAAATATATGATATTATCAAATTTATTTAATTAACAGATGACATAAATGACCCCGAGAGACTATGGTGATCTACCAAGGCATGATAGGAAAGCATAGATAGAAGATAGACTGGATTTGCAGTCTTGGATGTTCTAACTATATCACTCTGTGTTACTATGTATCACTATATTACTGCTATTTTCCAAGGAGCGTAGTTTAGGCCTTGAGTAGGATTTTATAAAGAAGACACTAGAATGAAATAGGAATTATATTATCAGTCTATATTAATATTTTGCTATAGTTAGAATGGCAGATATTCTCTCATTTTACAATAATTGGAATCAAGGTGAAAATAGGAATAACATGCTGTATTTAAACCTTAAGTTTTAGCTTTTTAAAGCAAAGTGTTTATTGAAATAAATCTTTCAAAAAGACATGATAGGCAGGTTTAAAAATTCTTTATTTGGATAGTGACTTAAAATTAGTTTGAGCTTATTATATGAAGAAAATCTCTTCCTCCTTCATGAGGTGTTTAATGAAAGAAGAAAAATTAAAACACTAGATTATCCTAAAGTGGAATGCTGTTACTACTGATATTTTAAAACATATCGTATGCTTCAGGCAAATAAATTTAATTAAAGAATCCGAGTGCCTTCATAGATGAAGTTGCATTATTCATGCTTTTACAATGATCCTTTGAATCTAGAGGAAGTAAATGAATACTGACAGCATAACAACCAAGGGAGAAAACACAGATTTAGTATTGTGATGCCAAAGTAATTTCTTTAAACAAATGGACAGTTCAGTGCAATTGCCAGTAAGTTCAGTAAATAAAACCAGTTGTGTCACTCAACTGGTATTTGTGATTATTGAAAACTGTGTGAGTCTGACTGTTTCAGGGAGGGGGAGAAATCCCTCATTGCTATTTGAAAGAAAAAAAAGAATTAATGGATTTAGTTAAAGATTCTTCTAATCCCTTGTACAAAAGTTTCCAAAAGTCTCTTTGGCCCTTTACCTAAGAATTATTTTCTACACGTTTCTTCCTACAAGATAAAAGAAAAAAAAAAAGTTGTAGGGTCTAAAATCTTTCTCAGTTTTAGTCTAGTATTTATTCTTTTATTTTTGGAATTCTCCATGCAGAGTAAAACTGTTAATAATTTGCCCTCAATAAAATAAAAATTCAGTATTCAAGTAGCTATAATAGATGCATAGAAGCTTTAGCCAGGGTCGGTCTGAAATGAACATAAATACAACATTTTAGAGCTAGCAGAAAATTTAGATTCTATAATCCAATAGCCGATTTTACATGATGAAAACAAGAAGGTGAGTTTCCTAACATCTGATCAGGGGCTCATCCTAGCATATTAGAATGCATCAATAATTGGCTGTGTTTTATGGAACATACAAAATTTCTGATGAAACCATAATATTCTCTATTAATTAGCAAACTTTCCATAAGGCTCCGTATATTTCTGCCAGTTAGAACACTGGTGGCTAAAAGTGTGTTTTTACATCCATCTAGTTGGTGAACTTTTTGTGTAAATTGCTAGATAATAAATATTTTAGGCTTTGTGGGCCAGATGGCCTGTCAAAACTACTCAACTCTGCAAAAGCAGCCATAGACAATAAACGAATAAACAAATACATAACGAATGTGCATGGCTGTGTTCCAACAAAATTTTATTTATAAAAACAGGCAATGCGAGATCGATCTCGCCCATGGTCTGTAGCTAGATGACCTGAGGTTTAGAATATTGATAACTTCATATGTATTTCATAAATATGTACTCCGTGTCTATAGCACATGATTTTTCTAAGCTTTATGGTGTATGTTTGCCCTCTCCCCCATCTACACGCAGAGGATAAAGTTCTTGAGGGTAGGAATTCTGCCTCATTTGTCTTTATATGGTCAACAATATTGGCAGAGCAGATTTTATCTATCAAATATGACAGTTCTCATGACGAAATGGAAACAGCACAGTGAATGAGAACATTTCCAAAAGCATATTCAGCCAGTTCTGGTTTCAAGAACTGCTTATAAAAAAACAAGTTTATTATCAAATAAGTTTGTAGAATATTGCATGATGTATACCTCATTTGATAGTTATAAGATGTATTAACATTGTGAAAGCCATGATAAATGCTTGATATAAAGAAATCAATTGTTTCCCAAACTTACTTGAAAAATGGTGTTTAAATTCACTGTTACCATCTTGAATAACACATTTCTTCTTTCTCGATTTTCATGTCTCCATTCACTATTATTTATAAATGTGAGTACTAGGCTCTCTGCTACCCACTGGGCATACCATCTTAAAACTTACTAAAGTTTATTTAGTAAACACTTTTAAAAATAAATGAAATGTCTTTTTTAAAATAGAATTTGTTTTTTAGAGCAGTAACAAAAAATGAAGTACAGTTTCCATACTTTTCCCTCCCCTCCCCCCAATACAGACTCCTCTACTAGCAACATCTCTCATCAGAGTGATTTATTTGTTACAACTGATAAACCCACACTGACACATCATTATCACACAAAGTCCATAGTTTGCATTAGGGTTCACTCTTAGTTTTTACATTCTATGGGTTTTGACAAATGTATGATGACAGATATCCATCATTATAATATCATACAGAGTAGTTTCTCTTCCCTAAAATCTTTTGTGCCTTTTTTTACTGTCCCCATAGTTTTGCTCTTTTCAGAATGTCATATAGTTGGAATTACATACTATGTAGCCTTTTCAGATTGGCTGTTTTCATTAAGTAAAATGCATTTAAGTTCCTCCATGTCTTTTCATGGCTTGATAGATCATTTCTTTTTAGCACTGAATAATATTCCATTGTCTGCATATACCACAGTTTATTTATTCACCTATGGAAGGACATCTTGGTTGCTTCCAGGTTTTGGCAGTTATAAATATAGCTCAGATGAAGATGAACATTCATGTGCAGGTTTTTATGTGGGCATAAGTTTTCACCTCCTTTAGGTAAATACCAAGGAGAGCAATTGTTTGATCATATAGTAGGGGTATGCTTAGTTTTATAAGAAGCTAACATACTGCTTCCATAGTGGCTGTACCATTTGTATTCCTACCAGGAATGAATGAGAGTTCCTTTTGCTCCACATCCTCACCAGCATTTGGTATTGTCATGTAATGTCTTTTAGTCTTATTTCTTGAAAAAGCCAAAAAGTCAGAAAATCCATTTCCCTTTTTCGTTTGTATTGTGTTTAAATAACACAATCGTAGATGATTGCAAAAGACTGGTTCTAGGTACTGGAATAATACCTTTGAATAGACTAGCATTTCATGACCCTCTTCTTCCTTCAATTGAAGATATCCACAGTCTAAGATGCTAGCATTTGGGGCTGATACCTTGCTTATTATATGTCTCCTATGTCTACTAAACAGCAAGGGTTTTGTGATACAAATATATTTGAGAGAGACACCCAAACATACCTGGCCAAGTACACAAATAAGCTAGCCAATACAGAAGTAGAAAAATGAACAAAAATTTTGGTGATAAAGTAGCAAATGGGACAGAATTCTTAGCGTTATAGTAAAAAGAAAAATTATTTAATTATTCACCTTGGCTGTATATTAATTTAGTTTTGGGGGCTGAAGATGAACGAGTTTTGACTAAGTCAGGATTCTATGATTAGAGTATTGGTGCTTTGACTTCTCACCAAATTCTCTATCCAAAATATCGGATCTGCATATTATTATAAGAGTATTCCTTAATTTCATTCTTGGTCTTAGGATCATAGGTATCAGGGAAAATAATTACTACTTACATAGAACCCACTCTCAATATTACATTAAAAAGCAAGCAACATGTGAAATGAATATAGCAACCCCTTAATATTATTGGGATTTAAGTATATCAGACATCTTTCTGTCTGTTGCCAAACATGATAGCAAGCAGGCATTAGAAATACTTTGCAACTTGCTGCACGAGTCCAGGGAGAGTTAGAAAAATTCTGAGTGCTTTTCTGAATTGTGTCCTGAAGATTGATCATTTCGTAATGATTTTTGTTTACCTCCTAACTATTTCATCTTACTAAATAAGGTTGGAGGAAGAGAGTAGAGCAACATTAAGACCCAGCATTAAGGAGTGCTTATCACCTCTTAATAAGCACAACACTATGAGAGCGTGGGATACCTTTCAGGTTCCCATCCTCAGTTTCCCCAGCTGTTTCCATGCTTCTTTGGTTGTCAGACAGAGACTAATTTTAATAATGGTATCTAGATTCAGACTGGAGGAGGGGTGGGGCTGGTGAATGCGGGAGAATGTTTAGAATGTGCAACTCTTGACCTAAAAGTTGAAAAGTAGAACACACCCTCATTTACTGACTTTTTTTGATCTAACTAGGCATTATGGTTACTTCTGATTTTTAGACCATGACCTTTGAAGTATAAGTAGTGTTTCCGAGAAATTGCTCCAAAGAGAAAAGATGGATGAAAGAATTAGGGTCTAGGACCTTAAGAGGCATATGGAAGATAATGAAACAGGGTATTAAACCAATCTGTGTATAGAAACTTTTACAGATGGGGCATGTTAAGAAATGATGGCAGACATAGAGTTTGAATTATGGAGGGTATTGAGAATCATGAAAAGTTTGAATGTGATGAGAGAGAAACATGATTATAAAAATAAAGTAACATGAAGAACATCTTCGGCAAATGTCAGGGAAAAAATGTAGCTTTTTGTTTTGATCATTATTTCAACCCACAAATCAATTTTCAAAATTATTTTGGCAGACATATCTTATTTAATTTTTGTATTTCTTTTCAACTTAATTGTCAATTTTCTCATTTGAATATGCCTTGTGTTTCTCCTTACACGATGTAGAAAGATAGTAATGTAATGAAAACTCAGAGAAGAATGACTAGATAGAAAATACCTTTAAAACTAGACATTGAAAATTTTTAATTAAGAATAACATATTTCACAGTTCAAAGTGGAAAGAAAACCATCTGAGAGGAAAATTAAAGATTCCACTTTGAAAAAGCAAGTGCATTTTTGTAGCTCTTTTATGTACCCAGAAGTTGCTAAGTGTCTCAAATAAATGAGCGAACGCTAATTCACACTTTTAAGGTGTGGTGACACAAAAATTGGGAGGTATCAGCAGTACTAGTGCTGAGAGTGGTGAGCAGTGTGAACAGAAAAGTAATAAATTATTCATTTTTTGGCCTAGTTAGGAGTTATTTTGCACGACTGTGTTCCAGGGAGCTACCCAAAGTGTGGTTGTGCGTATAGTAATGAAAATGTAAATGTTTGGTAGCTCACTTTGAAAGTAGCTTAATTTCTTACTTCCCACAACTTCACAAAGGTTCTTCTGATAATTTTTTGATAATTATTGATTAAATGTGGAGTCCACTGATAGGGTGGCAAGGTAAAAAGAACAATTTCTTCGTAATGTTCATTTGCCCAGATAAATCCTACAGTAGAAATAGGAGGGTCTAGATTAAAATTCAGCATCACTGTAGCTGGTGCTTAGTGATTCTGAGATTCCAACACCGTTAGATTTCCTGTCTGATGTATTTCTGCTTCTGCGGGGCATGTACAAAAATTTAAAAAATCTCTTCTTCCCGCATGAAGTTACTGGGGAATTGAACCAGTCCTCTCTTTGCATAAAGAGTTACACACAAGACACTGGTTTTCTTGCAGTTTCTCCTGCAACAGTTACAGAATCTCATTGGGATCCTGGACTTTTTTGATAATATGAAAAAAGCCATTATTCTCTCTGGGAAAATGCACAGATAGGCAGATACAAAAAAATCAATCATATAATTTTCAGAGGTATGATTGACTCGCCTGAGTCATCCATGAAACCCAGTTTTATAAACAGCGTTCTGCAGGGTGGGTCAGAGTGAGACCCACATGGGGCACTGTAGTGAACACTGCTGGTGCTTTGTCCAGACCCCCTGTCTCTACTTTATTTCTCTGTGCCCTTTCATCCAGTACTGCCGCTCTTGCCTGCTTGTTCTTGGAGAGCTGTCCTCAGGCACCAGCGCCACTTCACCCACTCTTACAGAGAGCCGGAAGCCCCTGGGAGCAACGAACACCTGCTTACCAGTGTCAGGCTGGGATGAATTCTGAGGTGTGACTGACACTCAGACGTACCTTGAGGGAACAAGGTAAAGCCACCTTCACTAGGACTTTACATGAACTCATACCCTCCATGGCTTCTTCTCTTTCCCTATTTTGCTTTTCTTATTCCCTTACCAGTTTCCTCAGGGAGCTTTTCTTTAATAAATCACTTGGCATACAAAACATTCTCTCAGGGTCTGCTTTTCACTCCAGACTAACCATAACTATATAGTTTAATTATCCAAACCAGGAAACAGATTTGATTATGAATGGGTATGCTATTATTAGTTATGCTGGAAAGGGTTATATAAACATCAGTGGTCCAGGGACAGATTAGAACACATGTTCATGCTAGAGCTACAATGGCTCTTTCAAAGACAACCCTTCAGAAATCCTTTCATTCAAAGCTCTTTTAAGATATGGCTTATCACTGTGTTATACTCATTGAACCTGCTTAACATTTTGCTCTTTCTAATATGCAACCAGTATAAGTCATTATTAGCTCCTGGTTAACAGTTTTTTCAAAACTGCCCCTCCCCAGCCCCTACTCCATGACTCCTTTCTTCCTTTTATCCCCTGGTCTCCCACACTGGGTTATAGCTTCAGCTCTGTCTTTCCTCTTGGAAACATCTTTGCTTCAGTATCTTCTGGGACTTAGCAACAACCCCAAATTTCTCCTCACATATTCTCCCAGAGAGCTCAAAAGCACAGATGTAAATTGAGTTCTAGCAATAGCCCAGAGCATCCCGTATTTCCCAAAGGAATATAGGCAAATTAACCTTTGTAAGTGGTGATTAATTACATGTGATTTTGTGTCTGTTTTGCCTTAGTTTGAGTAAACTTTTAATTTGCAGACTAAATTTAAGGAACATGTAATGAGATTCAACCCAGATTCTGATGTTTGTGATTTTAAAAATTATTTACAGAATTTATTTTTTATTTTTTTATTTTTTTTTTTAAAGATTTTATTTATTTGAGAGAGAATGAGAGAGAGAGAGCACATGAGAGGGGGGAGGGTCAGAGGGAGAAGCAGACTCCCCGCCGAACAGGGAGCCCGATGCGGGACTCGATCCCGGGACTCCAGGATCATGACCTGAGCCGAAGGCAGTCGCTTAACCAACTGAGCCACCCAGGCACCCTACAGAATTTATTTTGAGCTATTAAAATCCGATCTGAGTAGACAGTGTACATTCTCTTTGGTTTTTGTTAAATTCTAGAAGTGTAATTTATGAGTTTTCTATATGATTGGTGAAACAAAAGGCAAATCATTGAAAATAATTCTGTATTATAATTGTATTTTTTTAGATGAAAAGATTCTTGTCTCAAATTTTTTTCCTTTTGCAAATTCGTTATGATGTTCTTGACACAGTTTACATTATAAATGATGTGAACAATTAATGGTATCTTACCTATAAGTCTGAATGGACCTAAGTCAGTTTTAGAATCATCCATCTCATTTCAGTATGACAAAATGTACTTGAATTGATTGTAAGTATGATGCTATTTAACCCAGTCAGTGTAAATCACTTCTCAGAGGTTAAAATGATTGAAATTTAGACCGCAGTCACTTTAAGGTAAAAATTACTTCCACAGCAAATAGAATTTAGCTTTCATCAAATCAGCATCATGAGATAGTTTTAAAGTAGACATAATACAGTTTTAAAGCTTTAAAGTTGTAATTCATTTGCTTTAAGTAATATATCGTTTCTTATTATATGTTAATGAAGATGCTGTGATTTCAAACAAGCACTGAAATGAAGGGTTGTGGTGTAGATTAGAATCTCATAATCAGGTGCAGCAACTTGCTGTACTCTTTTTTCAGCCCAGAGTAAATATCATTGTCTTTTTACACATTACAGAAAAATGTTTAACTTAATTTTGTTTAGTGGATTCGATATCTTTCCAAAACAAGGATATAAATAAACTCAGAAGGTAGAGAATATAAACTAAAATGAATTGAGTATGCAAAATGATTACTCTTTGTCTAAGAGTCAGGTAGGCATGGAATATTACACTTCAGTGTAATTTTATAGTTTGGTATGATAAAAGCAATTACTTGAAATATTTAAAATATACACTGATTATGAAAATGCATATTTGGTACTAGAAAACTTTAAGCACATCAATTGTTCTTGAAATAATTCTTTTTTTTTTTTTTTTAAAGATTTATTTATTTGACACAGAGAGAGAGTGAGAGAGGGAACACAAGCAGGGGGAGCAGGAGAGGGAGAAGCAGGCTTCCCGCCAAGCAGGGAGCCTGATGCAGGGCTCCATCCCAGGACCCTGGGATCATGACCTGAGCCGAAGGCAGACGCTTAACGACTGAGCCACCCAGGCGCCCCTTGAAATAACTCTCTTAAGACTTCTCGGTATTTAACAGGGTTAACTGTATCCAATCTTGTTCCTAACGTGCTTTCTAAAAGGAAAGTATTTTATTTGCTTATGTCAGAACAAAAGGCCTCTTAGAAAATAGGATACTTAATTCTTTAATTACTAGTGTGTTAAATTAGCAAAGACTGTTTTTTCTAACCATTATTATTGTCATTATCCCAAATGTGGGTTACAATTTTCTGAGTTGTTTATATACAAAAACAACCATAGTGTTATTTTCCATGATTAGATGTGGTCACTATTTGTATGCATGACTAAACCATTGTTCTATACAAATTGAAAGAGTTTCTTTAAGACTGATTTCATGTCATAGGATCAGCAGTAGAGAAAGAAGACAAGCAGAAATGAGAATATTGTCATGCATTTTTCCTGTTTTCCCAAATCATTAGTCAATAAATAAGAAAAAACAGGATCATGTGTTCATAGCCAATTAACATTGTTTTCATTTTTAAGGGACACATGTAAAGAATATTGACAGAATTATTGAGGGGATGCATGTAAATTATATAATTTGCTGGCTTTTAGAAGTTTGAAAGTTTAGCTTTGTTTTTTAGATATAGAGTTGGTCCTCCTTTTAGACCAGCCTTGCCAGTCATTTTGTTAAAATTTGAACTTAATCATATCACAAAGCTTCATTCAGCATACTCTGTCCTACCCCATTCCCTTTTTTTCTATCGTGGGTCAACCATAAATAATGCCAGTTTTTTAAGAGCCAAACCTTCAAAGTATAAAATGATAGATTAAGAGAAGTCAAGTTTGTTTGTCATTGTATCAACACTTTTGACACTTGCTTATTTGACTCCATCCCATATTCATTTGCCCTTCCCTCACTTCTGTTGTACTTATTAGCTGTGGAAAGGAGTTTATATGCTAATTATAGAAGTTATGTAAGTTATATTTCTACAGCTTCCTATATTTCAAAATTTAAGTTTATTATATTATATGGAAATTGAGATCTCAACTGCATCATCGATGGTAAATTTGTCAGTCTGATTTGTATAGCTCATTTGAACTTTAAAGTTGGTGTTATACACAGAGTAAAATGTTCTTTATAGTATCAATGAAACCTACAATAGTGAAAAAAATCTTGATTTTCTTATTTGCATTTGATCAGTTCTTTTTCCATTGCATGACTCTTTATAATCGTTTTGATTAAGATAGAATTAACATTGAAACTCCATGCCTGTATTGCGGGCTTATTGAAAAATCCCAACAGTAAAACTGCCACCTTCCCTTAGATGCAGATGCCCTTTTGTGGACACAGTACCCAGTGATGAGTTCAGTCATTTTCTTTAAATGTAATTAAAAAATGGAAAATAAAGCTCTATTAATGGTGATAAAGCATTGAAGTTTATGTGTAATTGTTTTTTGTGGTCACAGGCTTTTTCTCTTATAAAATGTTAATTATATTAACTGAGCTTATTAATGGATATCGTAAAACACACCTGCTCTATTTTAATGCTTAACATGATAAATTTGAAATAATTTATAGTAGATTGGAGTAACCATACATTTGGGGAATGGTATTTTTCAGAAATTATAAATTGCCTTAATGAAATAGAAGGGTTCAGTTGGACATTGCTTTAAACAACAACAGGGACATAACAGTAGAAGGAACACTAGCTAAAACTTAGAAGAAATCTAATATCAGTTTTGCATGTTGCTTTTCCTTTGCTTTGTTTAGAGGACAAGATATAGTGCTATGAGGGATATTTTCACTCCAAAAGCATTTCTGTCATCACATTTTAGAGCTAAATAAGCTCTCAGAGTTCATTTTATATGGCAAATTCTTAGTCATTCTTTAAAATTGATTGGGATGTTTACTTTCTGTGCTCAGTCTTTCTCACCACCCAGGACCAAGATAAGTGCTCCCTTTTCTGCAGTTTCTTGGCATATCATATAAGCTTCATCATTATTCTGTCATGTACCTATCTTTATGCATCTTATTTGTATTTATATCACCAATTTTAAGTACAGAAACTGTCATAAAGTAGTTGCTTAACGAATGTCTGATGAATACATACATGAATTAATGAAGAAATCTTGAAATGAATTGCTAGCGGTATTAGTGGTGACTTTGATATAAGTTGTAAGCTTGTGAAATTCAGCTTCTAATATCTTCTTGGGTTATCTTTTAAGATTTTACATCCTTTGGATGTAATCACCAGAAGATACTTTATACAGATCATTCTGTTTAATTACAGAATATATTGTAATCACTTGGACCAAAGTACATAAATCCCATCCTGGATTTAATAGGAAATTTGTGTAGTTCCTCATGAATGAACCTATGAAAAGAATTATTTTAAATTGCATGTTTTAATAAAATTTGTAATTATACTCATTAGAATCACAGTTATGATGAATTGTAATTTATTCTTTTAAGGAGTATAATAAAAATTTAGCCTAAATTATTTTTCATTTTCTACAATGTGCTATTTTAATTTTATCTGGTGTTCATTAACTCTAAGTAAAAATTGGTACACAGTACACTTAGTAATGATCTAATATTGGTTTTAAACTAGGTATTGACTTCAGAAATTGGAGTGAGCTAAAAATATGTAGGAGAAAGAAGCAACACAATGTAAAGTCTTTCATATATTTCTTTCTGTCAAGAAGGATTTTTCTCAACAACTCTAATAATTCTATCCTTCATAAAAACTTTTCTTTAATCCTTATTCTTCTAGATTGAAAATACCAATTCCATTCCCTTTATAATATGATTATCTGCAGTTTTTAAAGAGTGAACTGATAATCTTTGGGGGTAGTCCAGAAAGCTA
The DNA here is from genome assembly GCF_011800145.1 of Mirounga leonina. Lineage (NCBI taxonomy): Eukaryota > Metazoa > Chordata > Mammalia > Carnivora > Phocidae > Mirounga > Mirounga leonina. The sequence goes on from NW_023270451.1 coordinate 51,639,202, forward strand.
CTAGATTAACTCAAGGTTATTTATAGTCTTTGAATCAACAAGTGCTCATTGAGTGATTACTGTATGCCATGCGTTGTATTGATAAATGGGGACATACCAGTGAGGGAATTTTGAGGACATCTTCCCTCAAAGAGTCTTCATTTTAGTGTAGAACATAGACATGTAAATATATACTTCAACTATAATGTAGAAAGTAATGCTAAGGATATGATTACAAGGCTGTGGTAGAAAAAATAGTAAAATGTTTCTGTCTGGGAAGGGGAAAGGCTTTTTTCTAAGTACATGACATCTTAACTGGGTATTAAGAAATATGAGTAGGGATGAAGAAAGGGGCTGTAGAAGAGGGAAGAATATAGGAAATAATGTGGAGGCACGAAGAAGCTTGGTATCTTTGGGGATGAAATGTAGTTCAGCTTGTATGAATAAAGGATGTGAAGATGGGAAGCATTTAGAGGTGAGACTGATAGGATGGGCTGGTGACAGATGGTGAAAAAGTCCTGTTTTAAAGATGTTTGGCTTCATTCTGTGATCAGTGAGCACTCATTGGAAGAGTTTAATTAGCTAATCCAGATTGGAGAAGACTGAGACATGCACTAAGGAAGGGGTTGGGGGACAGGGATGAAGGCATGGATTTGAGTTATTTAGAGGGTATAATACATAGAGCTTTTAGATCAAATTGGTTGTGGAGAGCAAGGGGAGAAATCGAGATTTCTGCCTTGCTGATAATGAAGACCGAGAATAGAGGAAGGGGTGGAGGAGGGCACAGAAGATGATATAATGATTTAGGTACTGAAAATGATGTGCTGAGGTGCCAAGAAGTCAACTCGTTAGAGTCAGGAGGCAGTCATGTGAAGGATAATATGTTAGAGAGCGATTATTTGCAAGTTTGGTAAAGTGGTCCAAAAATACTTCAACAAGGAAATGAAATTTTAAATTGCTCTTGAAAATAGTATAGGTTTGGGCACCTGGATGGCTCAGTTGGTTAAGCGACTGCCTTTGGCTCAGGTCATGATCCTGGGGTCCTGGGATCGAGTCCCGCATCGGGCTCCCTGCTCAGTGGGGAGTCTGCTTCTCCCTCTGACCCTCTCATGCTCTATCTCATTCTCTGTCTCAAATAAATAAATAAAATCTTTAAAAAAAATAGTATAGGTTCTAATTGGTTGAAGTACTAAGAAAAAATGAAAATATTGTGGATCCTGTGAGTTTTATGAAGAAAGGGGGAAGAAACAGAAATTACGAAGGCATATTTGGGTAATGGTAAGTATTAAGAAAGGTGACAAAATTTGTTTAGGGATCAGTGGGAGGAAAGCCTTGAAAGGTAGATTGGCCTACATCGGGTTAGGTTTTGAATTTCTAAGATTTTAGAGGTTTTTAAAAAATGTACTGTGTAAATTTTGAAAGTTAAGGAAGTGACATGATCAAAACTCCACTTTAGGTCACTAATGGCAGTAATAGCATAAGGCAGGAAAGGAGGAGGAAGAAATTAAAGTTAGGAAGCTTGAGGAAATGTTGGCTTCAAATAAAATTGTGATAGTGCAATTACAAATGAAGAGGAGGCATAAAGGGTATTGCAAAGATGAAGTCAGTGTGACTTAGCAAATGATTTAGATATGAGAAATAATAAGTAAAGGGCTGAAAATAATTTTGAAGGTCTGAGATGTGAAAGCCATTGTTGGACATGGGGAGACATGGATTGGGAAATAAAGATTAGGATTCATCTCTTGTATTCACATTCTTTGCAAGTATACTTTGTGCTTGTCACTGTACAAGGTTTAGTGTATAGAGATAAAAAAAGAAATGGTGAAAAGAAAGTAAGTGAAAGAAAGAAGAGATCCTGCCTTAAAGGTTTTATATTCTAGCGAGGGCCCTATAAATGTGTAATACAAAGTGTGATAAAGGCTACCTCAGTGGTGTGAAGACTGTGCTTCTGGAGTTCCTTTAGGGAGATGCTGGGTTTGTGATTCTTGTGGACATCTAGGCAGAACATTATAGCTTGGAATTGGAAAGAGTTATGCCCAGGAAAGAGGACGAGGATGCATTTAAGGTCTTACTTTACTTGACCATCCTGACACTTTTGGCATTGCTAATGAAACCCTCTTTCAGAACCTTAGATAAAATTGTTCCTTAGCATTTTTTATTCCTGACTAAATTCCTGTCATAACCCAATAAATCTTGATTCTCTGTTATTTTTAGTCTCCGTAATCTCACAGATATCTGTGGGTTTACTATTACTTACATGTTCACGATTCCAAATTTCTATCTCTAGCCCAGGACTATCTTTTGAGTTCTATGTGCATAAAACAACTGTTCCCAGATATCATTACTTGTACATCTTAGGTGCATTCCATATTCAACATACCTCAAAATTTGCTTTCTCCTTGAACCAGTCCCTCTTAGAATATTCTGGTATACACAGCTGGTACTAATCATCAGCCCAGTTGTCCAAGTTAGGAATCTAAGAATCATCCTTCGTCATTTTAACACATTACTCATTTCCAACAGCTGTCAAGTCCTGCAGAGTCAAACTCCTTAGTAGTTCTTGACCAGCCCTCTCTTTTTTTTCACATTGTCATTGTAGTTGTTCATTGCCAGCATTCTGCAGTGGCCTTCCACAAAGTTTTGTTACTTCCAGTTTGACTTCCCTCCCAATCTGTGAGCCATACGTTGGTGGTTATGAACTACTATGCCTGGCACTGTTCCAATTGCTTTACATGTATTCAGTCCTCTCAAATCTAAGGATTAAGTGTATTCCTCTCTCTTTTGTGCAGCATATTGAAATTGGGGTGGAAAGGTTTTTCAAGGTCACACAACCAGAAAATGGGGGAATTGATTCAAAGCCAGACACTCTGAATGGAGGTACTGTGCCTGTACTCACTGTAGGTTATATATTCTGACCTTATACTGCTTTTATGTTATAAGCTGCTTTGACCCTTGAACTATGAAAACAGCAAACTTAAAACCAGTGGTTTAGATCTATTCATTCCAGTATTTTTTTCACTGTAATCTTTTTGATAACATTTTTATACTTTATTTAAATACACATATAGATGAATTTCATGTCAATCTTATTTTAAAACTTCAAAACTCACCATTTCTTTATTTTTCTCTCCTTCTTTGATTGGGCCTAGATAAACATTCATTTGTGCGCCACCCCCTACCCAAAGATATGCCTTGTAATTCTTGTAAACATGATGTTAATAAATTATTATTATTTTTTTACTGGGGGAATAGCATTTTCACATAGTAGGTGTGGCATCATTTTGAAAAATGTTCTGCTAAACAGAACTGATGAGAAATGAATTTGGCATATAGCTTAAGTCTGGTTTTGTTTCTTGTCAAGTGGTATTTCAGAGTCACCTGTTGGATTAATGCAGCAGATGCAGTAATATCCTCATACCTAATGAGCCTACTTAGATATTCTTCACCACATGATGGTATATGGTAAAAGCCTCATCTGCTGTTGATTTTTTATTTAACCTGGGTACCAACCTGACTTCATGTACCTTTCCAAAAGGAAGACCCCAGTGAGAATGTCTTCATATTCTACTGAGACTGGTTGGATGTAGTTTTAATTCCTATGTAAATCTTTATAGATGGCAGACAGAAAGACCCTAAAATAACTAAGAAATATTAAATATGCCTCAAACTCTGTTTGGCTATCATGTTGTCAAAATTATCTTTAAATATCTAAATGTAAAATAACTTAATTTTAACTTATCTTTCTGATATATTGCTGCTAAAAAGACACTATGGGTACATGAATAAAAATAATTAATAGGTTGATAAAACTTTTGTCCTTTTTTCCATTATGCATTTCTTAACTTTCATCCTTCTGTTCTCTCAACAAATATTTACTGAGCAGCAATTACATTCTAGGAACTATCTTATGTACTTGATATTTATCATTGAATAAAATAGGCAAAGATCCCTGCCACCATAGAAGTCACATTCATATCATTCTTAGAATAAAATTTCCATAGCTAAGGGTGGCCTGGGAATCACAGGAGAATGAAGATAAATTATATAGGTTACAGAAAGGAAAAGAAGTATGCCAAGAATGGGTAATGAACATCAATGTTATGTAATTAGCAATTTTTATTAGGACTGTGACCTTTGCATCAACATCACAGTGTTTTGCCATAAATTACATTTATACAAGTTGAATCCAGTCTGAAATTCTGAAAGCTGAATCTTGAGAAAACGGCCCACCTTCAGAGAATTCATCTAAAATTTGCAAAGCTTCCCCGAAGAACTGACCATTTGTTACACTGACACATATGTTCTTAAACATCACATTGCCACCTGGATCCTGAGATCAATTCATGTCTCTGGGGCAGTTGTAAGTTTAACTGATTTTCTGATTTGCTCTCTATTGGAATATTTTTGGTTCCTTCTTGGATATCACCTAGTTGTTTTGAATTAGGAGTGAGGGGTACAGCATTCTTCAGGCAGACTCCTGAGCAGTGTCTGAAATATCTGAAAGATGGGGAGTTGATCTCTGATTCTCCAGTCTTTCAATTATTTGAGCTCCCACACCACCTCCTTGGGTGGCTTGATTCTCAGCGCTAAGAGCCAAAACAATTTATTTAACATTTCACCACGAGCTGTCTAAGTAGCAGATTATTAGAATGTTGCCGTGTGGATGATACAAAGACTGATGACACAGTGCCATCATGAGTTCTTTACTATCACTTAAATGAGTGCTCTTGTGATGAGCACCAGGTATTGTATGGAAGTATTGAATCACTAAATATGCGCACCTGAAACTAATACTACAGTGTATATTAACTACCTGGAACTTAAAAACTTAAAAAAAATGAGCCACCATTTAATTATTAGTATAATGGAATAACTTGAGCTTGCTTTGCTGTCCTAGAAACTACAGTGAAGCACATTAGTAAATTCCACAACACATTACGGTTTTCTTTCCAGATGAAATGCAGTTAGCACAACACTATTTAATAATGTATTAGCCCACTGCTATTTATGGCAAAGCCTGATTTGCAACTCTTCTCTGAAAGAGTGACTGTCTAATATTAGAAAGCAGGAAACATACAAGGCAATAAACGCTTCAAAGTTTTTGGTTAGGGGCTGATTAGAATTCAGTATTAGCTAATACCTCATAACAATATGTTTTTATGGGAAAGGATTCTGAATTTTCTGAGAAAAGTAGGATATTCTGGTTAAAGTGATATTTCTTAGGCAGCATGAGTTTCTATGCGGTTTATTAAATTACCATGTTCTTTACTTTTCTTAGATATACAGTCAAAACTGTTTTCTGAAAAAAAAAATTTTTTTTAAGCAATTCTACCTAAGGCAGATCTGAATATGTAGATGGAAATGACTGGATCTTCCACAGGGGCTACTCAAGACAGGAAACACGAAATTGGGCAAGACCCAGAAGAATAGATACGACTAAAATACTTGGGAAGAAGCAGCGGTGCCTGGGTGACTTAGTCGGTTGAGCGTCCGACTCTTGATTTTGGCTCAGGTCATGATCTCAGGGTTGTGGGATTTCAGCTCAGGTCACGATGTCAGGGTTGTGGGATTGAGCCTTGGGTCTTGCTATGCGCTCAGCGGGGAGTCTGCTTGAGATTTTTTTCTTCTCCCTCTGCCCCTCCCCCCCTGCTTGCTCTCTCAAATAAATGAATTAAAAAAAATACTTGAGAAGAAGCATAAATTGGCTTAAAGATGGCTTTAAAAGGATTATCAAATCAACGTGCAGTTTCTTTTGTGATGACTGATCTAGGGACCTGAGATTAAAGGCAGCCACAGAATCTTTGCTTCTCCATTCATTGACAGGTGGAGTTCAGTTGCCCTCTTGTTGAATCTGGGCAGGTGTCATTAATATCTTTGACATAATTTAGAAGAATCAACTTTCTGGGACTTCTGAGCCTATGTCAGAAAAAGATTTGCAGCTTTCATCTTTATCTCTTGGAATAGTTGATTTTAAAACACAGCTGCATATGGTGAAGAAGCCCAGGAAGCCCCATGGAGAGGAACTGAAGCACATGGGTAAAAGGCCCTATTTAGTTCCCAGCTGACACCTAGCTCTTACTTCCTCCCAGCCAACAACCAGCAGTAACTTGCAAGCACTGTGAGTGAGCCATCCTGTCCATAGCTCCCCCAGCCCCTATAGAGCTGCTTTAGTTTATGCTGTGAGGAGCAGAGATGAGCTGCTCTGGCAAGCCCTTCCCAAATTCCTGATCCACGAAATGATGAAGCATTGTTTTTTTATTTTTTAAAAGATTTTATTTGAGAGAGAGAGAGAGAGAGAGAGAGGAAGCGTGTGCATGCGCATGAGTGGTGGGAAGGGGCAGAGGGAGAGGGACAAGAAGACTTCCTGCTCAGTGGGGAGCCAAATGTGGGGCTTGATCCCAGGACCCCGAGATCATGACCTGAGCCAAAGGCAGACACTTAACCGACTGAGCCACTAAGGTGCCTCAACATTTTTTTTTTTTTAAAGATTTGATTTATTTATTTGAGAGAGATACGGGGAGAGAGCACGAGCAGGGGGAGAGTCAGAGGTAGAGGGAGAAGCAGTCTCCCTGCTGAGCCAGGAGCCTGTGGGGGCTCAATCCAGGACCCCAGGATCATGACCTGAGCCAAACTTTCTTCCTCAACATACCTGAGCTTTTAGTTCCCTTGTCTTTTTGAAGCCATGTTTGCTTTAATTGTCCACTTACCATTATCACGTGGCATGGAAGCATTGGAGACACCCAGTAAATCACCTGGGTTCAAGAAATATTTTTCTCTTTTCTCCACATAGTTTAGTAACAAACCTAGAGCCTCATGATTACTTCATCATTACAGCAACTTTTTTCTTTGCCCACTGGTACAGTAGTGTGAAAAGTACAGGTGGTCACGTGTCTGCTACAGCTTTCAGTTTAATGGAAACTTTGCTGTGTTCCCCAACAGGGGTGTTTACCCCTAGCAACTAGGGCACCTAGGTTGAGAGGGTTTAAGGTTTTATGAATACAAAGGAAATGCTCATCAAGTGGATCACTGGCAGTGATTGTGGGAGGAGACAATTCTGATTTCCACCTTTTACTTCTTGGCCCTGTAGATTGTGGTTATTGGGAGAGAGTCCTCTATACTGGCCATTGGTTCAGTATATATACTGCACCCCAGAAGACAGCACTCACATCCTGAAAGTATTATACCCTAGATGGACTTTCAACAGGCCATTTTAATGTATTGGCAGGCTGCCCATGCCTGGTGATGGAGTACAGTGTCAGAATGGTGAGTCCTGCATCATGTGTTGCATCTCTTTTGCCATAAAATGTGTCTCCTAGTCCAAGGAAGTATTATGTACAATACTGTGTAAATTAATTAAATCTGTAAGTTCTTGTATACTAATGGTATCAAAGTCACTGCAAGCATGGGGAGCAAAGAGATATTTGCAGTATGAAATAATTCTAGACAGAACAAATAGATGCCTGCTGCTAGGTGGAATTTATTGCAAAAACTTAAACATTGTAGCAGTTCCCTGAATTTTGGGAGGCTTATATCACATCTGTCATGCATGTATTTTACCAGAGCATCTAGAATACTTGTCAGGCTTTAGCTTAATGTCATAATAATATAAACTGGTGTGATTTTTCACTGGAAATGTCAAGATGATCGAAGTTCTTGAGGACTATATTTGGACAAAGATTTTAAGGCTTACTATAGTCCTGAAGCAAGACAGGAATTTTTATTCTCTCTACTCTTTATGGTTGAGGAAAAAAAAAAAAGTCTTCCAGAATATAACCATATACAATTGACAATCTATGTTGATAAGCTTTGGTAAAGATACAGCACATGGCATGGCATCTTCAGTTTGGAGTATGATCTGATTAGTTTTACTCCACCTGGCTTTTATCACCCATGATTCATCTGGTTTTGCAGAGACAACACAGATGAATTGAATGGAGATAGGATAGAATTTACCACTCCTGTGACACTCAAGTCTTTGATGGTGGAGTTGATCTTCCCTATTTCTCTGAGGATATGGCTTCCAATGTACTATCCTGTCCTGTGGTGGGAGGTGGCAGTTCTTTGTGAGTTTCCACTATGAATTGATACCTATGATGACAGATTTTTAGGGGGGACATCAGTTCCTTTAAATGTCTTCAATATTTTTTTCTCTTTATCATGGAAAATGATATCAGTGCCATTTGTAATCTCTTTCTCTCTTTTGTTTTCATCTCCCTCAAAATAAATAAACCCTCCTCTTTCTAGCTGTATATCACACTTCTCTGGGTTGCCACACTATCAAGATCCACTTCCACACGTATTGTCCTTGCTTTCACTGGTATATCTATTAGTCTCTACAATTCCTTTGGCAAGTATGTGATTTCTTCCCTGAGCAGAGGTTACCCCTCTCAGGTTATGCTGAGACCTGACTATGATTATCATCCTTGTGGAAATGAGGTGGCAGATATTGAAGAGAACAGTTGTCATCTCCTGAGACAATGGTTCCATTTGAAGCTATTGCACAGTTTCAGGCAGTATTAGCAGAATAACTACCACAACACGAGGAAAGCAGTGACTGCTTTTGGCCAGGAGGGTTAAAGGAGATACAGAAGTTAAATTACTCAGTTTTCCTAACCCCCAGATCTCAGGGCCTGTTCTTTCACAATTAGGACATTTATTTGACAATTGAAGACCTCAGTCATTGTCCATCATTTTCCTTTACAGTACTGCATCCTTATAATCAGATAAATTTTTAGCAGTGTTCCCCTATGGCTATACGAGAGCAGTCTTCTTTAAAGCTACCATTGAAACTCTGGTTTCATAGTATGACATCTGTTGGTGAATAGCTACTTGGAACCCATCTTTTTTTTTTTTTTTTGCAAGACTTCCCATGCTATTCAAAGAAGCCATCAAACACCAGATTCCTTGTAATTATCCTTACAACATACTGATCAGAATAGTATCTCTTGATCTTCTGATTCCTTGCATTCTACCTACACATTATGCTAATTAATCATAGATAAGGGCTTTAGTAATTGTGGTTTCACTACATTTCAGGGACTGATACTACCTCAGTTATCACCAACAATAGGGTTCCTGTTGCTTTCTGACAATGCAATGTCAAATTACATGTCTGATGGTCTACTGGGTTCCTTCTGGCGTCAATTGCCTTAGCCTAGATTTCCTAGAAAACAGAAGCTAAAATAAATCTTCCATCCAGTGGGTCAAAAGTGAGGAGAAAGAAAGCAACCCAGTAATAGAGGAAAATCAAATAAATATGATGTATTATAGAGCTGACCGCAGCTTCGGAAGAGTACATAGCTGGTGGCTAGGTCTACATGATATATCTGGAGAGGTCATATGTAATCACTGCATTTTAGAGTAATCCATTTGAGGAAGGAAGTCTTAGAATACTCCATCAAGGGAAGGAAAAGAAGACCGTTTATCTGCCTGCGCTTTCTTTCACTGGTTAAAGTTTGCCCCTTTGGGCCCTAGTGTTTCACTCATTCTTTTGTAGTGTATTACATACATTCTCTGGGGTATCAGGAAAGTATGGGACTTACGGAACTAATTGAGTCACACCTGGGCCTTAGAGCTGCTGTGTCTCCCACTGAAGTGGGTATGATGTATGCCATCTAACCTTGCTCTTAGAGAAGTGTAAGACAATTGAAGGTTATAGGAAATGAGGTAGTAGTGGTAGCATTTGGGGCTTGAAGGCTGTACATTCAGAAAAAAAAATATATTATCACTAGAACATACTCATAATTCATAGGGAAAGGCAATTGTATAAAAATATATATGGAGATATTCAGTGAGGTCCATTAGAGCACAATTCTTGCCTATGTCCAGTCTTTCCATTTTTTCAGGATTGTGTTGGCTGTAGATAAGACATGAATTGGGTATATCCTCTGATACTAAGAAGAATTTGTCCACCAGTGTTTGATTAATATTGTGGACAGTTTGTTCTTTTATCATGGGTTATCTCCTGAAGGATTTTAGCAGTGTCCTTTTGAGGTTACCTTATGCCACTGTTCAGCCAGCCTAACTTCGCTATTACTTATCTTACATCCCAGTCATTCTCAGTATTCTATTTCAGAACTAGTGGCCAAATTCTGTGTGTCCGTAAATGGAATTTTTAAACTTCTCCATAGATTTTTCATTTGCTTTCCAAGAGGTCTTTGTGCAGGACCCTAGTCAGCATAACTGGCTTACGCATAATGACCTGAGTAAGCATTTCTTCTAGATGCATTTTTTATGTCTTTTATGGTGGGTCTGTACTTTTATAACCATAATTTCATCAGGCAGCATCAAACATCAAGCAGTTCATATATTTGTTGTCCAGTTTATATAGGAGTACCTGAAGAGGGTAAGAATCATCTTTGTTTTCATAGTTCATTTCAAAGTCATTAATTATGAAAACCTACCAGCTATCTGTGATTATATTTAGCCTTTTATATTAATCAAATTGGCATGCCCTACAGAGGGCTATAAGTTTAGTCACTTGAGTTGATTTCTTCCAGTAAGGAGCTGGATTCTGTAAGAGAATCTGCAGTAGTTATTCAATAACCAACCTTATATTTTCCTCTTTCATTTGTGAGATAAGACATATCAAGTAAGGATTTTATAAGAGAATTTCTAAATATGTTCTGAAAGTGGATAATTTTTGAACTATAGAAACATAATCACTAGATTTTCCCGCAAATAAGGATGTTAAACTTGCTTAATTGAGAGATGAGATGTATGTTTACTATGAGAAAGAGAAATATGAATATTATATATTTATATTTTAGATATCATTTAAACAGAACTTTTTTAGATGATTTCAGTTAGCCGTAGAGATTGTATGCATGTGATGCCCTCAAATCTGAGGGTGATTCTATCTTGAAAACTGAATAGATTTTTTTTTAAGGATCTGTTTTTTAAGAGCAGTTTTTGGTTCACAGCAAAATTGAGAGGTAAGTGCATAGATTTTTCATATATCCCCTACCCCCACACAGGCACAGCCTTCCCCATTATCATTATCTCCTGCCAGAATGGTACATGTGTTATAATTGATGAACCTGCATTGAGACATCATTATCACCCAAAGTTCATAGTTTACATTAGGGTTTATTCTTGGTGCTGTACATTTTATGGTTTTGTCATTAAATATATAATAACATGTATCCATCATTATGGTATCATGCAGTCTATTTTCACTGCCCTAAAAAATCCTCTGTTCTTTGCCTATTCATCCTTCCCTCCCCACTAGCCCCTGGCAACCACTGATCTTTTTACTGTCTCCATAGTTTTGCCTTTTTCAGAATGTAATATAGCTGGAATCATACAATATGTAGTCTTTTTTTAGATTGGCTTCTCTCTTTTAGTAATACTCATTTGAGGTTCCTCCATATTTTTTTTCATGGCTTGATAGCTCATTTCTTTCTAGCACTGATTACTATTCCATTGTCTGGTTGTATCACAGTTTATCCATTCACCTACTGAAGGATATCTTGGTTACTTCCAAGTTTTGGCAGTTGTGAATAAACCTGCTATAAACATCCATGTACAGGTCTTCATATAGATATAAGTAGTTTTTCTGACTTATCAGAGGTTGCACAGAGGTTGCACTCCTCCAATAAAGGAGGATATGCCTTTATTATAGCCTATTTACTTAGGCTATAAGCAATGGCCTTTGACTTGTGCCACATTGTTGAGTTAATGCCCTAGAGCATGGCCTAACCTTTCTCGTGCAGACAAAATTAATAATGATTTGATAGGACCATATAAGTGGTTGTTGAAGAGATACTTTGAGCTCACTTAAGGCTTTTTCAGTTTCTGTGACCCATGGAGTGGTTCTGAGATGTTTGATTACTCCCATTACAAAAGAGCATTCCTGGGGCGCCTGGGTGGCGCAGTCGGTTAAGTGTCTGCCTTCAGCTCAGGTCATGATCCCAGCGTCCTGGGATCGAGTCCTGCATTGGGCTCCCTGCTCAGTGGGGATCCTGCTTCTCCCTCTCCCTCTGCCTGCTGCTCCCTCCCTGCTTGTGCTCTTTCTCTCTCTGTCAAATAAAATAAACAAACAAACAAACAAACAAACAAATCTTAAAAAAAGAATTCCTATTTCAGAAAATTTTGGTATCTGTTATGTACAATATCTGTTTAATATGAGAAATTTCCTTAATTGTCTTTTAGTTGTTCATCTTGAGAAGTGTAGGACAATCTGTAATCTTCCCTTGAATAATTCCCTTCATTCAGTTGTTAGATCATGGGCTAGAATGAACTGTTGTTTTGTAGAGTTAGAATATTTTCTTAGAAGCTTGGTGTCCCTTCTTAGATGAGTAGATGTATAGAGTCAGTTTTTGAGTTTCCAGATTAAGGGGAGATCTACTTAATGGAAGATCCCTACTTTTGGACTAGAATTAGTCCACAAATGATCTGTATATTCTTAAGATCTTCTATCAAGACTTGGGAGAAGTAGGATAGATTTTCATTAAATCCCTAGGTATATAATTGTTCAGATGGATTATTGATTTTCCCAGGAGAAAGCAAATAAATATTGACTTTTTTTTTTTTTTATCAATTTGGGCTCTAATCAAAGCTGAGCTTAGATATATTAATGTAAAGAATTTAGCCTCAGATGGCACTGAGGAGAATATGGGTTAGGTACTAATGGGAAATAAGGAATTAGTGTTTTTGTGAATTACTAACTGAATTTGGAAGAAATGTAGATGCTTGGCCACTGAGCTTTTTATTAGGTGAAATTGGTGCATTTCTAGGGGTGGATAAAAAGATAGTCTATCATCCATTAATCAGGGTATGACTGGTTCAAAATATTCTTCCACTTCAGCTTAAGAGGGTGTTGAAAAGCTTTAGGTAAAAGTTTGTAGAGTAAATCTGGAAACATAGAAGTTTACTGTAATTATTTTGCCTATGTAGATTTTTCTTTTGCCTCATAAGTTTCTGGAAACAGCATGTTTTAAAAAAAAAAATTAACTTTTTAGGGGCACCTGGGTGGCTCAGTTGGTTAAGCATCTGCCTTCAGCTCAGGTCATGATCTCAGGGTCCTGGGATCGAGTCCCGTATCGGGCTCCCTTGCTCGGTGGGGAACCTGCTTCTCCCTCTTCCGCTCCCCTGCTTCTGCTCTCTCGCTCTCTGTCAAATAAATAAATAAAACCTTAAATAATTAACTTTTTAATTCTAGTATAATTAACGTACAGTGTTATATTGGCTTCAGGTGTACAATATAGTGATTTAATAATTCTGTACAATGCTCAGTGCTTATCATGATAAGTGTACTTTTAATCCCCATCACCTATTCACCCATCCTCCCACCCACCTCCTCTCTGGTAACCACCAGTTCTCTATATTTAAGAGTCTAGTTTTTCATTTGTCTCTGTTTTTCTTTGTTCATTTGTTTTGTTTCTTAAATTCTACATTGAGTGAAATCATATGATCTTTGTCTTTTCCTGACTGACTTATTTCATTTAGCTTTAGACTCTCTAGCTCCATCCATTTTGCTGCAAATGGCAGGATTTCCTTCTTTTTTATGGCTGAACACTGTGTTTTCTTTATCCACTATCTGTTGATGGCCACTTCCATTGTTTCCTTGTCCTGGCTATTGTGAATAATGCTGCAGTGAACATGGAAGTTTCAATATCTCCTTGAGATACTGATTTCAGTTCCTTTGAATATATTGCTGGATCATATGGTAGTTCTCTTTTCAAATTTTTTTTAGGAACCTCCATACTGTTTTCCATAATGGCTGTACCGATTTACATTCTCATCAACAGTGTACAGGGATTACCTTTTCTACACATCCTCACCAACGCTTGTGATCTTTTGTCTTTTTGATAATAATTACTCTAGCAGGTGTGAGGTGATATCTCATTGTGTTTTTTATTTGAGAAATACTCTAAGGAAAGGGTAACTTATTTAGGGGGTCAAGGGAAAGAGCAGAAAGAATGGAAGTGGTATAATTTGTGGATAAAGATCAGAAGGGTAGAGAAAAAAAGATGTACAAGAGGGGAAAATTCAGTTTGGAATGAGATTTATTTTTGCCCTTTGGTTTTTGCTCAAGAGTTGTTGAGAGTGTCTGTCACTCTCAACAGTGTTTTGTTTTTAGGCCCTTAGTATGTTCATAAAAGCAAGTTGACCATAGATTGTTATTTTGTTTTACTTCTTTTCTAGAGTTCCTTTTAAATGTATTATTCTTGACATGTCATAAGTTCCCCATAATGCCATTGTATTTCCAATTCACTTTTAGTATAATATTCCCTTTTATCAAGATAAGCAAAATTATTTGGCTTTTATTTATTTATTTATTTATTTATTTACAGTTTTTTTTTTTTTTAAGATTTTATTTATTTGCGAGAGAGAGAATGAGAGACAGAGAGCATGAGAGGGAGGAGGGTCAGAGGGAGAACAGACTCCCTGCTGAGCAGGGAGCCCGATGCGGGACTCGATCCCGGGACTCCGGGATCATGACCTGAGCCGAAGGCAGTCGTTTAACCAACTGAGCCACCCAGGCGCCCCTTATTTGGGTTTTAGTAAGACAAAATATAGGAAGCATAAGTTCTGCCAGAAGGAAGTCACCACTTCAGGGCACCTGGGTGGCTCAGTTGGTTGGGCGACTGCCTTTGGCTCAGGTCATGATCCTGGAGTCCCGGGATCGAGTCCCACATCGGGCTCCCTGCTCGGCAGGGAGTCTGCTTCTCCCTCTGACCCTCGCCCCTTTCATGCTCTCTCTCTCTCATTCTCTCTCTCAAATAGATAAAATCTTTAAAGAAAAAAAAAAAAGAAGGAAGTCACCACTTCAATGGAGAGATGAGCGCAAGATAAACAAGAGGACCTACCAGGCTGAGTCAACTGTATATACTTGTGAATGGCATCTCCACTTGCCAGTTAAGTAGAGGGTGTGATCAGTACCTCAACAGTTGTTGCGCTCAGTATAGTGACTACCTAAAGCAGCTTTTTTTCATAATTTGCTGTCATGAAGGTTTTGTAGGAAACCTGAAGCAAAATGTAATCCATTATCTTTCTTATGAATTGGTCACTGATCTAACAGACCTATAAACATTTAACATGTAAAATGATCTTCCATATGGTGTTGATTTTGTGTATGGTGTGCGGCCACTAAAAGAATGTTTAAAATTTTGTAGTGAAATCATGTATGTGCATTTTAACTCCTGTGTACTTTATAGTTCTTGCAATGGTTGGTATAAAGAAAAAATACTCTGTGTGTGTGTGTGTGTGTGTGTGTTCACATGGGTCATTTTTTCCATCAACTCTCCTTAACTCTCTTATGAATTCTCCATCACTTAAATTAGTTTCTCTTAGATATAATATATATGAATAATTTCTAAGATCTTCCTATATCTCTCCGAATCTGAGACACTTGACTTTTTGGAAAGCTATTAACTATAGGAACTGTTGGTCCTCACCCAAGAAGCTGATCCCCTTGTTTACTGAAGTAAACTATTCATTTTATGCTAGAGAAATGAGACCATTTTTATCACATTATTTTTATTGTCCCCCTTTTTTCTAAGGATTTTTTAAAAGATTTATTTATTTGAGAGAGAGAGAAAGCACGTGCAGAGGGACAGAGGGAGAGGGAGAAGGCGAGAAGCAGACTCCCTGCTGAGCGTGGAGCTCAACATGGGGCTCGATCCTATGACCCATGAGACCATGACCTGAGCCAAAATCAAGTGTCGGACACTTAACCGACTCAGCCACCCAGGTGCCACCCCACCACCCACTTTTTTTCTAGCTTAGGTAATTTTCATGGGAAAATCATCAAACAGCAGCAAATTATTTTAAATTACATTTGTGAATTTCTAATAACAGATATGATTTGTAGTATGTATTTAGAATTCCAGAATTTTGATTTTGCTAGGGGACTGTCTTTACTAAGTTTGCTTCTTAACTAAATAATTTTCTAAACCAGAATGATTTCAACATGCTTGCAAATCTTCAAAGGTATAGAATTTCATGGCATTGCAGTTCTTCATATCTCAGTTGGGTATTTTCCAGTGACATCTCATCAGACGATATTTTGTGACTGTTCCATTGTCCCACCTGATCAATCAGGATTCTCTTTTCTAACAAGAATTCTAGAATGTGACGGTCTTTGGCTCACCAATATCATATTAAAGAAACAATCAGTTCATTATTTTTGCTAGCTTATTTTTTAACTCCTATTTCTTGTGTGATTTATGTATGCTTACTACATTTGAATGGAGACACTTCAAGGATAGTTTATCTTACCTTAAGGAGAAAAAAAGATGTTTTAAAGTGTCCCCCATTTTTTTTTCCTAAGGGCAAAATCAGCAAAGTATAAAACAATGAAATACCCTCATGTTACCAGAATCCATATATAGACATAGCAATATTTTCAGCTACCAAGCAAACATAGGATCAGACAATTCATTGGTATTTTCTGGGAAATAAAACAAAGTTAAGGACCCTTGAATTATGGAGTAAAATTAGATTATTTCATGAGTTAAAGGACCAGACTTGATGCCATTTAAATATATAGTGGCCTATGATAAGTGAAAGTTCAAAGAGTATCACATGGGAAAATCTTAAAATTGTTTTTTGTTTCAAGTTTAGAAACTGGTTTTTCCTCCCGTCTCACTCATACCCAAACTATCTTCCATGTGGCCTCTTCCTCTATTCTCCTTTGAAGTTCTTTTTTCTAAGATTTCCAATAGCCTCTTAATTGCCCAGTTTAGAGATTTCAGTGCATTTGATATCTTCTAAGTTTTCTCAGCTGCATTTCATATCGTTGACATCATACTCCTTATTGCAATTCTTCTGTGCTTTCTGAGGTACAGTACTTTGCTTATAATCTTGTCACCACTCTGAGATTCTGTGCTTGCCTTTCTTATTACTTGCATCGTCTCCCTGAGTCATTTCATCCATTCCTATGGCTTCAAACACTGTAGAAGGAGAAGTCTACTAATTCTGCATTTCCATCCTAGACTGTTATTATCAACTCCAGTCCTGGCTGGGGATCATATACGTCACATGCTGAACTTAAAGACTTTGCTCCATAAGCATTTCTTCACATAGTCTGATTTCAGTGTAGAAGACCATTATCCACTTACATTTCTAAAGTCTAAAACTGCATATTCCAGAGTTATCTTTACCATCAAGTTTTTTTTTTTTCCTTTCTGGAATCTGTCTCATCTTTTTTACCCCTTATTTCTCATTTGTCATTTCTCATTGTCTGTTTATTAGTTTCCCAACTAGTGGCTTTCTCTAGCTTTATGCAGTCCATTTTCCACAATCATAGCAGAATAATCTTTCAAATATCAAATGAGTAATTAATCTTAAATTGAATTTGACCTATAAAATAAAGTATAAGTTGGTTTTCTTAAAATTGCAAGCTGGTTGTTCTAAATCTATTTACCAAATATCCCATATTTGATTTGTGATGTCTGTATTATTGTATAATCAATTCTTATAGGCACTTTAACGTTTTTCACATAGAAATGGAGATAACTCATTTTAAGTGGATGAAAATAAGAGAGAATAAGGAGAATTCTTTTTCTTTGCCTGTTCATTTTAATAACCTTGTTCTGTCAGTATTTCCTAAAATAATGTATAGATAATCTTGTTCTCTTTTTTGGTTACCAACAAAGACTTTACCATTGCTGACACCTGTGCTTTAAAAGATCTTCTAGATATGTGTTATATTTATCCAGAAAACAGTATTTTACCTGTCATTTGACATTTAAAATAACTGAGAGTCAACCCACAGTTTTAATTAGAATTGTCACATGAATACATGTTATCCTCAACTCAGGCTGTTAGCAGTAATTTATTTGCTTAGCTAAATGATAAATTGAAAAGAAAATTGCAAAGCATTCCAAAAAATAGATGCTGGCTGGATGTTTCATTCATAGTATAATTATTGAGATTGCTTTGTAGTTGTATCTTTCAGTGTCTACCTGAGAAATGTATGGAAGGTTAATTTTTTAAGGCATCACATGTCTTAAAAATGGCTTTCGTATATACCTACATACAGTTAGCTGATAGTTTGGGTATATATTCTGGTTTCAGAAATATTTTTTTCTTAGAAATGTCAAAGTATCATTTTTTTCCAGTTGTGGTAGGCAGAATTCTAAGGTGATCCCCTAAGATCTTGAGCCAAAATCCCCCACCCTCAATATCTGATCACTCTCCTCATCCCCCACCATCTCTGAGGTGATGTCTGATCACCCTGGCCTTCCTTCAGCAAGAATCTTGTCATGTCAGTTTAGCCAGAATCCCCCTTTACCCCTGATATTTCCTCTTAGTAATTTTCCATCCACTCACCCCCAACTGGTTCCTTGGCCATACGTTCTCACTTTTCCTTGTATCAGAGTTGAGCCCAGCTTTCTCCTATACTGCTAAACCTCTTTGTAGTGGTCCCTATACCCATCAGGACAGTCCTGAATAAAGTATGCCTTACTGCTTTAACAAGTGTCGTGAATAAACATTTTCTTTCACAACACTATCTCCCAGTTATTTAATCAAACACTAATCTAAGTACTGCTACAAAGGAATTGTGCAGAAATACTTAAAGTCCAAATCAGTTGACTTTAAGACTGGGAGATTATTTGGTGGTCCTGACCCAATCAAATGAGTCAATACTACCACAAGAAACTGAATTCTGCCAACCACAGTGAGCCTGGAAGTGGATCATTCCCCTTTGCCTTCAAATGAGAACTCAGCTCAGCTGACACCTTGATTTCAGCCTAAGCAGAGAGTCCAGACATGCCTTATTGGGCTTCTGACCTAAAGAACTGTGAGGTAATATATAAATGAGTGTTGTTTTAAGCTGCTTTGTTTTGGTAATTTGTTATGCAGCAATAGAAAACAAATACACCAGTTTTTTATATTCACAGGTATTTGAGAAATCTGAAACCATTCTAATCTAAATTATGATATCTTCCACAGGGAGATTTTTAGGATTTTATTTTTGACCCACTGTTTTGAAATTTCTTAATCATGTATTTTAACAAGAATCTATTTCCATCCTTTTTTCTGGATATGTGGTAAACTTTTTTTTTATAATGAGGAAATTTTTTTGGCCCAGGAAGATTTTCATGAATCACTTTTTAATTTTTTCCCCTGCTATTTTCCCTGTAATGTCTTTATAGAACTCCCATTATTCATATGTTGGACATACTTGATTAATGAACCAATTTTCTTATATTTTCTCCAATTTTCTATTTCCTCTTCTTAATGTTCTTTTTCCTACTTGATTTAATCAATTTCATTTTCTAACACTTTTATTGAGTTTCTTGTTTCTGCTATCATATTATTCATTGCCATGATCTCTTTTTTTCCCTCTGATTTTCAATTTGTATAGCATTCAGTTACTGTTTTGTGGGTATTATTCTCTTTATGTGTGTATGTATATGCATGTGTGCGTATGTGTGTTTAAGCCTTCTCCACAAGTTTGTCTTTGCTCCAAACTTATTTCTGCTTGTGATGTCTGTCTGTGTCTTTCATAATAGAAGATTTCTTAGGAAGTCTAGTGCTTCTTGGCTTTCTGGTCATACATTGAAGGATTGCATATGATGGAATTGTCATCTGAGGGTTTCATTATAGGGTGAGTCAGGAGGACTCTTTCATTGGAAAACTTCCATTATCATAATTTGTAAATCTTTTCTCTGATGCCACAGAGAGGAATCTTTCAGTCACTTGGAGAGGAGTATAAGCCTTACTCTTATTAACTGTGGCAAACAAATTACCCGCCCAGAACTCAAGGAATAGAAAAAAGGAAGAAAGGTATAGTCTTGATACTCCATATAAAACCATATATAAACTTGCATTAGTTCTCCTATTATCCATATGGCACTCTGGCTGTTATCTCCTAGTTCAGAGAGAAATTCCTTCTTCGGAGAATACGTTTTCTGTTCTGGCTGAGTGTGAGGTAGGAGGTGTGCTAGTGGCCTGCTTTTTTCTAGTGAGGGAGAGGACTGAAGCAGGGTCCTAGGGGGAGCTGGGAGTGGGACAGTTATTTTTCAACATGTTTTCCTGTTTTCGGCCTCATTCTCATACTTCTTTCAGAGGTATCAGAGTATATTGGGGGAATTCTAAAGTGCAAACCAAATTGCTTCTCACTTTGCGTGCCTTCTGAGTTGGAATTAGTTTTCCATTGTTCAAAACCAGACATCACTTACCCTGATTTCCAGATTTCAAATTTTGCTGCTATCACCTTTTCTCCTGTTCTTTGTACTTACGTGTTTATGGATTTTAAAAACATATTTTACTGTTGTTTTTGTAGAGGTTAGGGATAAATACCAGCCATATTTTTAGAGCAGTCATTTTAAAAACATAAATCATACCAGGTCACATCTCTGCTCAAAACCTATCAATGGCTTCCTCTTCTATTGGAATGGAACACACAATTCTACTTGTGTGGCCCCAGCTGTCTGCTTCTTTGTCATATTTTGTACCACTCTGTCTTGATCAGTATGCTTTAGATACTGACCTCTATTCTATTTCTCTATTATGTTTGATTTTTCCTATTTCAGAGTTCTTATACTTTCTGTTTCCTATACTTGAACTGTTTATTTTCCCTTCCTTAGCCCTTTCCCTGCATTCTTCACCAGGTTAACTCTTACTTATTCTCCAGTTTAAATGTTATCTTCTCTAGGAGGCCCTTTCTAACCTCCCGGTCTTAAGAACATTGTTTTGTTATATTACTTGAGAGTCTGTTGCCTGACACAGTTAGCAATTATATCTTAGTGTGAATTACTTCTGTTATGTCTGTCTCCCTGCTTGTCTTTAACTTCGTGAAGAGAAGACTGAAGATTTTATTGATCAATGTATCGATGAGAGCCTCTTGCAGTTAAGATATGTAATTAGCACTGAATAAATTTTCTTGAGTACATAGATAAGTTGATGAATAAGTGGAGTTGGCTCTTTCAGGCTGTGGGTTTCCTAAGGAGAAATGGGAGAACATTTGGGAAGACTGCTGAGAAATATGTGACTGAACTTACTGTTGATGCACAAGAGAGAAGTCTCAAATAGTTTCTGAAAAATGTAATTGAATTGAGGACTCTGCCGTACCCCTTTCTTTGAACATTATGATTTTCTTTACAGAATTTAAGTTATCCTTTCTTGGGTGCATAATTTTCAGCATGATGCATACATTCTTCAATTCTTAATTTTCTCATTTATGAAATTGGCATAATAGTGCCAATTTTAAATGCATTGGCTTTTTCAAGGATTACTTAATATACACATGCAAAGCCATTAGTACTCTACCTTGAATGTTGAATGTAATTATTATAGTTTCTTTACCTCTTCATTTCCTCTGTGTTTTTTCTTGATTCAATATAAGGAAGGTACCTTTTCTACGTAGTGAAGACTTAAAATAAGTTATCATGGGACACTGTGAAATTTGCTTTTCTAGCTGCCTTAAAAATTAGGATAGGCTTATCGGTCAGATCTTGATTGATAAGTCAGCCTGTGGATTAAATGAATTCTTGAGGTCTTTTAGGCTTGCAGATTCTAAAAGTGGGAGAATAGTGAACTTGTATTAGGGATATCATTTCTGATGTCAAATAGCCCTGTATACCAACAGTCATAGGGCTGTGATTGCTCCTAAAACTGGACCATCTTACGGAGGAGGAGCAAGATGGTGGAGGAGAAGGAGACCTAAATTTCCTTTGGTCCCAGGAATTCAGGTAGATAGGGATCAAACCATTCTGAACACCTACGAACTCAACAGGAGATCGAAGAAAAGAATAGCAGCAACTCTCTGAACAGAAAAGTGACCACTTTCTGGAAGGTAGGACGTGCGGAGAAGCAAATCCGAGGTGATATTCAGGGAGATAGATGGCGGGGGAGGGGGCCTCCGTCAGCTGCTACCGGCAAGTGATAGAGCAGCGGAGCACAAAATCGGAACTTTTAGAAGTCGGCTCTGCTGAGGGACGTCGCTCCAGTGGCTAAGCAGGGGGTGGAACTCTCATCGGGACAGTGTGGTCTTGGGACCCTAGGGGTCACAGAAAGACTGGGGGTGCCTGAGTGCGACAGAGCTCCCAGGTATCGGAGCGGGGAAGCCGGCTGCACAAACAGAGTCGAGGAGTGGGCTCTCAGCTCGGGGTTGCCATAAACCATGATCCATGACACAGGCCACTGCTCTTCCAGCAGGGACTCAACAAGCGGCAGATCGGGGGAGACTCCCCTTTCTCCCCCAGGAGGAGTGGCGCGGGAGTGCACCACAGGAATCTGCTGGGTTTGGAAACTCCACATGGGGTCATGTGCCAGAGATAGAAATGCTTGGTCACAGGCCGGGTGAGCACGGAGTGCAGCCAGAGTCTAGGGAGATGGGAGTGATTGGCTGCTTTTCTCTGGGGGCTCACTGAGGAGTGGGGCCCCGAGTTCTCCTCCTCCGGGGCAGAGATTGGGAGGCCTCCATTTTCACTCTCATCCTCCAAAGCTGTACGGAAAGCTTGCAGGGAACAAAAGCTCCCGAGAGCAAACCCGAACAGATTACTTAGCCCGGACCTGGCAAGGGCGGGGCAGTTCCACCTCTGGCAAAGACATTTGAGAACCAATGCAACAGGGCCCTCCCCCAGAAGATCAGCAAGACCACCCAGACAAGACCCAAGTTTACCAGTCAATGAGAACGGCAGAACTCCAGTGCTAGGGGAATACTGCACATAGAATTCATGGCTTTTTTCCCATGATTCTTTAGTCTTTCAAAGTTAATTTTTTTAATTTTCTTTTTTTCTTTTTTAATTTTTCTTTTTCGCTTTTCCAACCAACATCTTATCAATCCCTTTTTAAAAAGATCTTTTTTATTTTTCATTTTTAGAGTCATATTCTATCCCTTCCTAGTAGTTAACTTTATTTTTGGTATATATATATATAAAGTTCTTCTCTCTTTAAAATTTTGGGATACAGTTTCTTCCAACAGACCAAAATATACCCTAAATCTCTAGTGTATGGCTTTGTTCTAGTCTCCTGCCAGATCACATTCTCTCCCTTTTTTTTTTAAATCCTCTTCTTTGTTTTTTCAACCAACTTATTATCTTAATTCCTTTTATAAAATCTTCTGTAATTTTCATTTTTACAGTTATATTCCATCCATTCATCATATTTACCCACATTTTTGTACATATAGAAGTTTGTCTCTTGTTAAAATATTAGGAGACACTTTCTTCTAACAGACCAAAATATACCCCAAATCTAGTGTGTGGCACTGATCTATGCACCAGCCTGATCATGTTTAGTGTATATCTTTCTGGGGTCGTTTTTACCCTGTTAGCATTTTGTTCTCTCATTCATCTATTCTCCTCTGGACAAAATGACAAGATGGAAAAAATCACCTCAACAAAAAGGGCAAGAGGCAGTACCGACTGCCAGGGACCTAATCAATACGGACATTAGTACGATGTCGGAACTAGAGTTCGGAATGACAATTTTAAAGATACTAGCTGGGCTTGAGAAAAGCATGGAAGATATTAGAGAAACCCTTTCTGGAGAAATAAAAGAACTAAAATCTAACCAAGTCGAAATCAGAAAGGCTATTAATGAGGTGCAATAAAAAATGGAGGCTCTAACTGCTAGGATAAATGAGGCAGAAGAGAGAATTAGTGATATAGAAGACCAAATGATGGAAAATAAAGAAGCTGAGAAAAAAGAGAGAGAAACAACTACTGGATCACAAGGGCAGAATTCAAGAGATGAGTGATACCATAAGATGAAACAACGTTAGAATAATTGGGATCCCAGAAGAAGAAGAAAGAGAGAGAGGGGCAGAAGGTATATTAGAGCAAATTACAGCAGAGAACTTCCCTAATTTGGGGAAGGAAACAGGCATCAAAATCCAGGAGGCACAGAGAACCCCCCTCAAAATCAGTAAAAATAGGTCAACACCCCGACATCTAATAGTAAAACTTACGAGTCTCAGAGACAAAGAGAAAATCCTGAAAGCAGCTCGGGAGAAGAGATCTGTAACCTACAATGGTAGAAACATTAGATTGACAACAGACTTATCCACAGGGACCTGGCAGGCCAGAAAGGACTGGCATGATATATTCAGGGCACTAAATGAGAAAAATATGCAGCCAAGAACACTATATCCAGCTAGGCTGTTATTGAAAATAGAAGGAGACATAAAAAGCTTCCAGGACAAACAAAAACTAAAGGAATTTGCAAACACGAAACCAGCCCTACAAGAAATATTGAAAGGGGTGCCCTAAGCAACGAGAGAGCCTAAAAGTAACATCGATGAGAAAGGAACACAGACAATATACAGTAATAGTCACCTTACAGGCATTACAATGGCACTAAATTCACATCTTTCAATAGTTACCCTGAATGTAAGTGTCCTAAATGCCTCAATTAAAAGACACAGGGTATGAAATTGGATAAAAAAACAAGACCCATCAATATGCTGTCTGCAAGAGACTCATTTTAGACCCAAAGACACCCCCAGATTGAAAGGGAGGGTGTGGAAAACCATTTACCATGCTAATGGGCACCAAAAGAAAGCTGGGGTGGCAATCCTTATATCAGATAAATTAGATTTTAAACCAAAGACTATAATAAGAGATGAGGAAGGACACTATATCCTACTTAAAGGGTCTATCCAACAAGAAGATCTAACAATTGTATCAATCTATGCTCCCAACATGGGAGCAGCCAGTTATATCAGGCAATTAATAACAAAAGCAAAGAAACATATCGACAACAATACAGTAATAGTGGGGAACTTTAACACCCCCCTCACTGAAATGGACAGATCATCTAAGCAAAATATCAACAAGGAAATAAAGACTTTAAATGACACACTGGACCAAATGGACTTCACAGACATATTCAGAACATTCCATCCCAAAGCAACAGAATATACATTCTTCTCTAGTGCCCATGGAACATTTTCCAGAATAGATCACATCCTAGGTCACAAATCAGGTCTCAACCAGTACCAAAAGACTAGGATCATTCCCTGCCTATTTTCAGACCACAATGCTTTGAAACTAGAACTCAATAACAGGAGACAAGTCGGAAAGAACTCAAATACATGGAGGGTAAAGAGCATCCTACTAAAGAATAAATGGGTCAACCAGGAAATTAAAGAAGAATTAAAAAAATTCATGGAAAGCAATGAAAATGAAAACACAACTATTCAAAATCTTTGGGATGCAGCAAAGGCAGTCCTAAGAGGCAAGTATATAGCAATAACAAGCCTTTCTCAAGAAACAAGAAAGGTCTCAAATACACAACCTAACCCTACACCTAAAGGATCTGGAGAAAGAACAGCAAATAAAGCCGAAACCCAGCAGGAGAAGAGAAATAATAAAGATCAGAGCAGAAATCAATGAAATAGAAACCAAAAGAACAGTAGAACAGATCAACAAAACTAGGAGCTGGTTCTTTGAAAGAATTAACAAGATTGATAAACCCCTGGCCAGACTTATCAAAAAGAAAAGAGAAAGGACCCAAATCAACAAAATCATGAATGAAAGAGGAACGATCACAACCAACACCAAAGAAATACAAACAATTATAAGAACATATTATGAGCAGCTCAATGCCAGCAAATTCAATAACCTGGAAGAAATGGATGCATTCCTGGAGATATATCAACTACCAAAACTGAAGCAGGAAGAAATAGAAAACCTGAACAGACCTATAACCACTAAGGAAATTGAAGCAGTCATCAAAAATCTCCCAAAAAACAAAAGCCCAGGGTCAGATGGCTTCCCAGGGGAATTCTACCAAACATTTAAAGAAGAATTAATACCTATTCTCTGAAACTGTTCCAAAAAATAGAAATGGAGGGAAACTTCCAAACTTGTTTTATGAGGCCACCATTACTTTGATCCCAAAACCAGACAAAGACCCCATCAAAAAGGGGAATTACAGACCAATATCCCTGATGAACATGGGTGCAAAAATTCTCACCAAAATACTAGCCAATAGGATCCAACAGTACACTAAAAGGATTATTCACCTCGACCAAGTGGGATTTAACCCTGGGCGGCAAGGTTGGTTCAACATCTGCAAATCAATCAATGTGATACAATACATTAATAAAAGAAAGAACAAGAACCATATGATCCTCTCAATGGATGCAGAAAAAACATTTGACAAAGTACAGCATCCTTTCTTGATCAAAACTCTTCAGAGGGTAGGGTATATTACCTCAATATCATAAAAGCCATCTATGAAAAACCCACAGCGAATATCATTCTCAATGCGGAAAAAACTGAGAGCTTTCCCCCTAAGGCCAGGAACACGGTAGGGATGTCCACTATCACCACTGCTATTCAACATAGTATTAGAAGTCCTAGCCACAACAATCAGACAACAAAAAGAAATAAAAGGCATCCAAATCGGCAAAGAAGAATTCAAACTCTCACTCTTTGCAGATGATATGATACTTTATGTGAAAAATCCAAAAGACTCCACCCCAAAACTGCTAGAACTCATACAGGAATTCAGTAAAGTGGCAGGATATAAAATCAGTGCACAGAAATCAGTGGCATTCCTCTACACCAACAATAAGACAGAAGAAAGAGAAATTAAGGAGTCGATCCCATTTACAATTGCACCCCAAGCCATAAGATACCTAGGAATAAATCTAACCAAAGAGGCAAAGAATCTGTACTTAGAAAAGTATAAAATACTCTTGAAAGAAATTGAGGAAGACACAAAGAAATGGAAAAACGTTCCATGCTCATGGATTGGAAGAATAAATATTGTGAAAATGTCAGTGCTTCCTAGAGGAATCTACACATTTAATTCAATCCCTATCAAAATACCATCAACTTTTTTCAAAGAAATGGAACAAATAATCCTAAAATTTGTATGGAACCAGAAAAGACCCCGAGTAGCCAGAGGAATATTGAAAAAGATAAGCAAAGCTAGGGGCATCACAATTCCCGACTTCAAGCTCTGTTACAAAGCTATAATCATGAAGACAGTTTGGTCCTGGCACAAAAACAGACACTTCAATCAGTGGAACAGAATAGAGAGTCCAGAAATGGACCCTCAACTCTATGGTCAACTCATCTTCGACAAAGCAGGAAAGAAAGTCCAATGGAAAAAAGACAGTCTCTTCAACAAATGGTTTTGGGAAAATTGGACAGCCACATGCAGAAGAATAAAACTGGACCATTTCCTTACACCACACACAAAAATAGACTCAAAATGGTTGAAAGACCTCAATGTGAGACAGGAGTCCATCAAAATCCTAAAGGAGAACACAGGCAGCAATCTCTTCAACCTGAGCCGCAGCAACTTCTTCCTAGACATATCGCCAAAGGCAAGGGAAGCAAGGGCAAAAATGAACTCTTGGGACTTCATCAAGATAAAAAGCTTTTGCACAGCAAAAGAAACAGTCCACAAAACCAAAAGACAACTGACAGAATGGGAGAAGATAGTTGCAAATGACATATCAGATAAAGGGCTAGTATCCAGAATCTCTAAAGAACTTATCAAACTCAACACCCAAAGAACAAATGATCCAATCAAGAAATGGGCAGATGACATGAACAGACATTTTTCCAAAGAAGACATCCAATTGGCCAACAGACACAGCACAAGTGCTCCACATCGCTCGGCATCAGGGAAATCCAAATCAAAACCTCAATGAGATACCACCTCACACCAGTCAGAATGGCTAAAACTAACAAGTCAGGAAACGACAGATTTTGGCAGGGATGTGGAGAAAGTGGAACCCTCCTACACTGTTGGCTGGAATGCAAGCTGGTACAGCCACTCTGGAAAACAGTATAGAGGTTCCTCAAGAAGTTTAAAATAGAGCTACCATATGACCCAGTAATTGCACTCCTGGGTATTTACCCCAAAGATATAAATGTGGTGACCTGATGGGGTACATGCACCCCAATGTTTATAGCAGCAGTGTCCACAATAGCCAAAGTATGGAAAGAGCCAAGATGTCCATTGACAGATGAATGGATAAAGAAGAAGTGGTATATATACACAATGGAATATTACGCAGCCATCAAAAGGAATGACATCTTGCCATTTGCAACGACGTGGATGGAACTGGAGGGTATTATGCTGAGCGAAATGAGTCAATCAGAGAAAGACATGTATTATATGACCTTACTGATACGAGGAATTCTTAATCTCAGGAAACAAACTGAGGTTTGCTCGACGGGTGGGGAGTTGGGGGGATGGGGTGGCTGGGTGATAAACACTGGGGAGGGTATGTGCTATGGTGAGCGCTGTGAATTGTGTATGACTGTTGAATCACAGACCTGTACCTCTGAAACAAATAATACATTATACGTTAAAAAAAAAAGAAGAAGATAGCAGGAAGGGAACAATGAAGGGGGGGAGTTTGGAAGGGGAGAAAAACCATGAGAGACTATGTACTCTGAGAAACAAACTGAGGGCTCTAGAGGGGAGGGTGTTTGGGGATGAGTTAGCCTGGTGATGGGTATTAAAGAGGGCATGTACTGAATGGAGCACTGAGTGTTATACACAAACAATGAATCATGGAACACTACATCAAAAACTAATGATGTAATGTATGGTGATTAACATAACATAATTAAAAAAAAAACTGGACCATCTTACAAGGCTTAAGGCATATCAGGAAAAAAAAATATCAGTATAGCTAAGAGGCAAAGTTGTATTTATCACGTCCTTGAAGGCAGGAGATTCTGTCTTATGCATTCTAGATTCATCAATATATGATGCATGCTGTGACAACCAATATTGGCTAACTTAGCCACTTCAGCTAATTTGAAATAAATTAATTGGCTAAAAGGAGAGCTGCAGTTTTTGTTGTTGTTGCTGCTGTCCTAGCAGGAAAGAATCGTCTAAACCCTCAGCATCTTGACATTTTTTTAGATAGCAAGCTTTCTCAGGTCAATTTTGTTTTTTTCACTCAACAAATATTAGTTGAGAACCTATTACATGTAAGAACTATTAACTGTTTATTTAGTAAAATACTGTATAAAAATACCACTCCCGGCTCATTGCTTTCTTTCTTTAAAGCTTGACTTAAGTTGTAAGTTCTTTTTTTTTAAAGATTTTATTTATTTATTTGAGAAAGGGAGAGCACAAGCTGGGGAGAGAGGCAGAGGGAGAGGCCAACTCCCTGCTGAGCAGGGAGCTTGACGCAGGACTTGATCCCAGGACTGTAGGATCGTGACCCGAGCTGAAGGCAGACGCCCAACCATCTGAGCCACCCAGACACCCCACGTTGTGAGTTCTTATGAAAAGTCAAAATAGCCAAAACTTACTAGAAAAGGAGAGGTCATACTCAACTGGAAAAATCGGTTAACGCTTCTTGGAGAAGGTGGCACTGGTGCTGCATATTAAAAGCTGCTCGTTAATTTGATAGCTGTAGTTAAAGTTTGGTCCATATCAGTAGAGGCTCAAAGCATTTTCAAGTGATACCAAATAAACTAGCTTGATTGGATCATTGAGTTCATGTAGGGTAGTTGCTGGAGTTCAGGCTAGAAAAGAATTTCTGGGCAGTTTCTCTCTGCCCCAACCTGCCAGAATTCCTACTTGTTCTCCCAGTATCAGTCCCTGGAAAAACTGTAGTTGGCCTCCCTATACTACATTAAGTCCTCTTGTACATTTTGCCTACAGGCTTCTTTTTAAATGCTCACCTGGCTAGGGACCAGATTTGCATAGAAGTTTTGGGCCTCATAGGTATACCAACTGGCATAGTGTATTAGATGTGGATTGTAATTCATAATCTACATAATAGCCTGTCTCAATCATGTGATCTAAGGTGGTCTTTCTCACATGCAGCCCAATGAATTGATAGTACTCAAAGTACTGCTATAGGGTTGGGGCAGTTTTGGGGTCATATTGTTGAAAATGAATTGTGCAAAGAATGACTTCAATTTTTTTGAGTTGCTTGAGAATTGAGTTCAAATGCTCAGAGTCCAAGTAAGTCTGGATGCTCCAGCTTTTGCAGGGGATTTTCCTAGGCACTCAGTTAAATTGTCCTTTGTGTACAGTAGTGGGTGGGAAGAAGAGTGGGTCGGGGGCTATTTCTGAGCTCAACTGGATTAATAGGCAGTGGTGTTAGGGTCATGAAGCAATTATCCAGGCTGGGTATTTTTGGCATTTCACAATTATAAAGGCTTAAACTCTGAGGTGAAAGGAAAACAAGTTCCTTTTAATTAGCTCATCTAGTCTGTAAGCAAATAAACTGAATCAAGGACTTTCGGGAAGTCTCTCTGTTTGATAGAGAGGAGCTGGGGCTACAAGTTTCCTGGAAGTCTGGTAGCCTCAGCCAAGGCTCAGTAGGTCAGCTTTGCCAGTAGTCTGAAATGGGAAAAAAGTCGTGATCACTTAGGAAGAAGAATAATGACTTACAGAGTGCCCCATCCTCAGATCATATATTGGACTTCTTTTTTTCCTTCAGGGTTTTTGAATTGTGTTCATAAATGTGTGTTGAACTTACTTAAATCTTTTAATAAGTCAGGGAGGAAATCTTGAACAATTTTATTCCTTGGGTAAAGGTTGAAATGAAATTGATAGGGCTTAGGTTTTTCAGATGTTTTATTTATTGCACAGTCCTATCTTTAGAGGATTTTAATGTGTGTATCATGCAGGTGGAAGATGGTATGAGATATATGTTTTGAAAATGGACCAATTTTGTGATTTCTCTTCAGCTATGGGAGATGTCCCGATTCTGTATGATGTTTGCTATTTTAATATTTTAAACCACTCTTCATTTCAGTTTATTGTCTTCCCTTCTGGTAATACTAGCACATAAACACACTGCATAGTTTTTCATATAGAGTGACTTTATGACTTATTTTAAATAAATAATTTTAATTACATTAATTGTTTCCATTGGCAAAATTTTGTTTATAAAATAGAAAAGTATCTCCCAGACTTTACCTATTTAGGAAAAGGGGCCAAGACATTTTCTTCCATGGTGTTGCAAAACTCAATTTGAGCTTGTTGCCTGCTACTTTGTGGGGAATAAGGAAGCAAAAACTGATATTGACAACCACTTCTTCAGAAAATGTGTGTAAAGTTTGTTACTTTCTGGGGAAATTTCTATCCCATAGTAGAAATGGAAATAGCTTGTTTCTGAGGGTTCACCCCTTTAGGAAACTTTGCATTGTTTCTTATCTTCGAAAAAATTTTCATCTGGAGACTTTTTTTCTCTACTATGTTAATGGATGAAGCAAGTATTGAAACCAGGGGGTAAAGTGTTCCTGAAAATTTAGAAGCAACTCTTTGAGTTAACATTTCTTTTTTCAAACACACACACACACACACACACACACCATGATAAAATAGTTTTAAGATAGAATTTTAGGGTTTAATGCTGCTAGTGTCAGGAATTTTTCGACCTGATGATTGTAATTCGAATTAGCTGCATGTAGAAGCCCTGGTTAGAGTCCTGGTTAGCAGAAGTGAGGGCACTGTGCGCTCCCTTGTGTGAGCTGTAAAAACTATCTTGCCCTCTGACCTCGTGGACCTCCAGGTTGTGACTCCGCCAACTCTGTACTTCTCAGGGATATTTTCATAACATGGAAAGGTCCTCTATAGCAGTTTGTTGAAATCAGCAGGTTAAAGGATTGTTTTTGAGGAAAAAAAGTCATGGAAAAAAATCAGGTGATTTATGTTGATTCAAAAAAGAAAGAGAGAGAGAGGGAAAGAAAGAAAGGCAATATGCTCTTCTTGCTCACTTGAATTTCCCCCAAAACTTTGTTAAACACTATAGAGGGAGTGGTGGTGTTTTCCTTTTTAAAAGGGGGAATGTATATTATCTTAATGTTATTCATATACAGCCCTGTAGATGTATTTATTTAAAAGGCATAAAAGGAGAATAATAGTTTTCTAAAACATTGGACTTTGCTACGATCTGAAAAAAAAAAATGACCTTTTTTTTTATCATGTTTAATTAGTTAGCATATAGTACATCATTAGTTTTTGATATGGTGTTCAGTGATTCATTAGTTGCATATAACACCCAGTGCTCATCACCACACGTGCCCTCCTTAATACCCATCATCTGGTTATCTCGTCCCCCCACCACTCTCCCTTCTGTAACCCTCAGTTTGGTTCCCAAAGTCCAGAGTCTCTCATGGTTTGTTTCCCTGTGTGATTTCTTCCCATTCACTTTTCCTTCCCTTCCCCTGTGGTCCTCCATGCTATTCCTTACGTTCCACATATGAGTAAACCATATGATAATTGTCTTTCTCTGCTTGACTTATTTCACTTAGCATAATCCCCTCCAGTTCCATCCATGTCTATGCAAATGGTGGGTATTCATCCTTTCTGATGGCTGAATAATATTCCATTGTATATACGAACCACATCTGCTTTATCTGTTCATTCGTTGAAGAGCATCTCAGCTCCTTCCATAGTTTGGCTATCATGGACATTGCTGCTATGAACATTGGGGTGCATGTGCCCCTTCAAATCACTATGTTTGTATCTTTTGGATAAATACCTGGAAGTGCAATTGCTGGGTCATAGGGTAGCTCTATTCTTAACTTTTTGGGGAACCCCCATACTGTTTTCCAGAGTGGCTGTACCAGCTTGCATTCCCACCAACAGTGTAAGAGCGTTCATATTTCTCCACATCCTCGTCAACACTTCTTGTTTCCTGTCTTGTTAATTTTTGCCATTCCAACTGGTATAAGATGGTATCTCATTGTGGTTTTGATTTGTATTTCCCTGATGTCTAGTGATGTTGAACATTTTTTCATGTGTCTATTAGCCATTTGTATGTCTTCTTTGGAGAAGTGTCTGTTCATGTCTTCTGCCCATTTCTTTATTGGATTATTTGTTTTTTGGGTGTTGAGTTTGAGAAGTTCTTTATAGATCTTGGATGCTAGCCCTTTATATGTAATTTGCAAATATCTTCTATTCTGTGGGTTGCCTCTTAGTTTTGTTGACTGTTTCCTTTGCTGTGCAAAAGCTCTTTATCTTGATGAAATCACAAAAGTTCATTTTTGCTTTTGTTTACCTTGCCTTTAAAGACATGACTCAAAAGAGTCGCTGTGGCCAGTGTCAAAGAGGTTACTGCCTATATTTTCCTCTAGGATTTTGATGGCTTCCTGTCTCAATTGAGGTCTTTCATCCATTTTGAGTTTATCTTTGTGTATGGTGTAAGAGAATGGTCCAGTTTCATTCTTCTGCATGTGGCTGTCCAATTTTCCCAGCACCATTTATAGAAGAGACTGTCTTTTTTCCATTGCATATTTTTTCCTGCTTTGTCAAAGATTAGTTGACCATAGAGTTGAGGGTCCATTTCTGGGTTCTCTATTCTGTTCCATTGATCTATGTGTCTGTTTTTGTGCCAATTTCATGCTGTCTTGATGATCACAGCTTTGTAATATAGTTTGAAGGGAGGCTTTGTGATGCCCCCAGCTTTGGTTTTCTTTTTCAACAATCCCCTGGCAATTCGGGGCCTTATCTGGTTCCATACAAATTTTAGGATTATCTGTTCCCCCTCTGTGAAAAATGTCGATGGTATTTTGGTAGGGATTGCATTGAAAGTGTAGATTGCTCTTTGCAGCATAGACTTTTTCACAATGTTTATTCTTCCAGTCCATGAGCATGGAATGTTTTTCTATCTCTTTGTGTCTTCCTCAATTTCTTTCATAAGTTTTCTGTAGTTTCTAGAGTATAGATGCCTTTACCTCTTTGGTTAGATTTATTCCTAGGTATCTTATGGTTTTTGGTACTATTGTAATGGAATCTATTCCTTAATTTCTCTTTCTTCAGTCACATTGTTAGTGTATAGAATTGCAACTGATTTCTGTGCATTGATTTTGTATCCTGTCACAGTGCTGAATTGCTGTATGAGTTCTAGTAATTTGGGGGTGGAGTCTTTTGGGTTTTTCACATAAAGTATCATGTCATCTGTGAAGAGAGAGAGTTTGACTTCTTCTTTGCCAATTTGGTTTTATTTCTTTTTGTTGTCTGATTGCTGAGGCTAGGACTTTTAGTACTATGTTGAACAAAAGTGCTGAGAGTGGTCATCCCTGTCATGTTCCTGACCTTAATACGGAAAAGCTCTCAGTTTTTCCCGATTGAGAATGATATTCGCTGTGGCCTTTTGGAAATGGCAAAAATGACCTATTCTTGATAAAATTCTTGTTTACCAACTAAAATCTTTAGTTTTATAAGTTTTACATCACTTTTTTTTTGCACTCCTGTACTTGGTTGAACTGGGTGAGACGTGGGATTTCTCAGGAAGGGCGAACTCATTTTAGCATTAGCCTAAAAAAAATTTAATTAGAAATATGATACGCCAGTTGCAAAATAAAACATAAAATAAATTCCTGAGCTCATTTTGAAGGATTTTGAGTTATGGCTAATTTGAATAATCCAGCCCAATTGGGAATTTCCTCTCACTGTTGTTTGTATGAAAAGAAAAGCAGCCCTGTAGCTGCTAATATGTTTTTCCTGGCATTTGAAGTAATTTCTAAATAAAAAGAAAGAAATGAGTTGCTGAGTGCTTAGAATGAAAGATTTTGACATGTTTTTTCTTTGAGATTTTTTTTTTAACTTATTTGTATTACACATACTCTAGGATTACAATAATGCTCTCTAGGCCACTCAACATTAACAATTACACATTTTTCAAGCATACAGAAATGCAGGATGCCAGCGACCTTATTCTTATAGATAGAGTAAGGGTGGGGACTACAAGGAGGGAAAAGTGGGAGGTGAGTGAGATGGAAGCTTGAAAAACAAGCTAAATGGACATTGTATAGATCAAGAGCCCTAGGCTTAAATGCCTCTGGGACCCTGTGAGCATCCTGGTGAGTTGAAGAGCACATGCCTCTAAATGAGTAGACTCACCTTTAGAAATCTTGATATTATTGTAATGAATGGTATGGGATCTGCCAGTAAACGAATTATCTCCTCCGAGCTCAACACTCTTCTTTAAGAGAGAACAAAATAGACACACTCAAAAACATAACATTTAGTAATGTCTTGCAACAAATAAAAATTACCAGATAAGCAGTAAAGCAGGAAAACATTCACAGTCAGGAAAAAAATTAATCAGTAGAAAAAGATTAAGAAATGAAAGTTGGTGGGATAAGAATGTTAAGATTTTAAAACAGCTTTCATAAATCTGTCCAGAATAAATACAGAGTATTATAAATACAGAGTTGGCCAGGGTGATCTAATTAGAAATCACTGCCTCAACAGTGAAATCAAATGAGTTGTTGCCTAATGATGTCACCCAAAATAGTATGTATGCACATTTGATGTGTGTGTGATTTGAAATATAGATATAAACTGAACAGATAACTTCTACAATTGCCCAACTGACTTTAATTTAAAGAGAGCTGTACTTTGTAGATACTTGCAAGGGAGAAAAATTTAATTCTTCCCTCTAATATTGTACAGTAATTGGGATAGTTTATAGATTAGTAATTTTTGGGTGCCTGGGTGGCTCAGTTGGTTAAGTGACTGCCTTCGGCTCAGGTCATGATCCTGGAGTCCCGGGATTGAGTCCCGCATCGGGCTCCCTGCTCGGCAGGGAGTCTGCTTCTCCCTCTGACCCTCCTCCCTCTCATGCTCTCTGTCTCTCATTCTCTCTGTCTCAAATAAATAAATAAAATCTTAAAAAAAAAAAAATTAGTAATTTTTATTTTATTGGTCTGGATCCACAAGATTTGCAGGTTCATTTCAGATTAACCAAACCGAACCAAGTGGATTACATCATACTTTGTGAGCAGAATTTAAGCCAAAATTTAGTACAACCTATTGACATATTACCAAGTAAGTCCATTTTAAATATTTCCTAGGGGCAAAGTCATGTGTTTTATTCTGTGTTCTAGGGATGTGCAAAATTGCCTAATGCTCACCCTTAACTTTCTTATTCCTTAGGCCTATGGAAGATCTTGGTTTATAAATTTGTTGTTTTGTTCTGTGTTTGTTTGTTTTTGGTTTGCCCACAGTATTGTGTGTCTCACTTCCTCCATTAATATATTCAATAATTTTAGTCCCAATAGATCTTATAATATAGAGCAAATAAACTATTTTTGAGTTAT
The DNA here is from genome assembly GCF_011800145.1 of Mirounga leonina. Classification (NCBI taxonomy): domain Eukaryota; kingdom Metazoa; phylum Chordata; class Mammalia; order Carnivora; family Phocidae; genus Mirounga; species Mirounga leonina. The sequence goes on from NW_023270451.1 coordinate 51,675,132, forward strand.
AAGGATACCTTCTTACTAAATGTTATATAGAAACCTATCTGTAAGGCAGGGGGCAATTTAGCTCTTCTGAAAGCCTTTTTTTTTTTTTTTTTTAAGATTTTATTTATTTGTCAGAGAGAGCGAGAGCACAAGCAGGGAGAGTGGCAGGCAGAGGGAGAAGCAGGCTCCCTGCTGAGCAAGGAACAGGATGCAGTGCTTGATCCCGGAACCCTGGGATCATGACCTGAGCTGAAGGCAGACGCTTAACCAACTGAGCCACCCAGGCATCCCCTGAAAAGCCTTCTTATCCCAGGTCACTGAGGAAACTCCATGGATGCTTAGATTTTTTGAACTTTAGTTTTCTTATCAGTGAAATAGGAATGACACCTATTCAATCTGTACAGTGGACTTATTAGGAGGATCAGATGAGGTATTTATGTTTATCATAGGGTAATATGTGTTCTGCACTTTGATGATATTTAGTGAGATTGTCATTGTGGTTCCCATAATATCCTTTACAAAGAGAAAATAAAGAATAAATCTCTGGGCTTTGCTTTTCTAGATGAATCAGTATATGAAGGACATAAGGGTTCTTGAGACAACTAGAAAGACTAGGTCAGTTTTTCATTGACTGGAAGCAAAATATTTTTCATGTGTGTGTATTCATGGACAAACATCTAAATTTTTTTTAGGAGAGTTTTAGATTTAAAGAATTATTGCGAAGATAGTACAAAGAGTGCCTATATATACCACATCAAGTTTCCCCTATTGCTAATAAATTAGTTTGGTACATTTGTACAATGAATTAAATATTATTGATAAACTATTACTAACTAAAGTACATAATTTATTCAGATTTCTTTAGTTTCTCTCCCAAACCCTATCCAGAATACCACATTACATTTTTTTCCCCCATCATGTCTCCTTAGGCTTATCTTGATTGTAAATTTCTTAGACTTTTCTTGTTTTTGAGAACCTTACAACTGTTGGGAATTGTTAGGTAATTTGTAGAAGGTACCTCAGTGGGGATTTTCCTGCTGTTTTTCTCATGATTTTATCAGGATTATGTGTTTTTGGGAGGGACCACAGAGGTAAAGTGCCAGTTTCATCACATCATATCAAGGTCACATACTATCTAAACAAACCACTTATCACTGTTGATGTTAAGCTTGGTCACCTGCTTTGAGGTTGAATTTGTCAGATTTCCCCACCATAAAGTTGCTGTTTTTTCTCCTTTCTGTACTGAACTTTCAGGAAGGAGGCCACAATGTGCAGCCCACACTTAAGGGGAAGGTAGATATGCTCCACCTGGTTAAGGATAAAGTATCTGCCTTAATTATTTGGAATTCTTATGCATAGGAAATTTGTCTAGTTTCCCCATTTATTTATTCAACTATTTCAGTATGAGCTGTTTAATTTATACTTTGGGTTATAAATCCAGTACTATTTATTTATTCATTTTTAAGATTTTATTTATGGAGAGAGAGAGTACAGAGGGAGAAACAGACTCCCCACCGAGCAGAGAGCCTGATGCAGGGCTTGATCCTAGGACCCTGAGATCATGACTTGAGCCGAAGGCAGACGCTTAACCAACTGAGCCACTCAGGTATCCCAATTCTTTTGTTTTTTATATTCCAAATATGAGTGAAATCATATGGTATTTATCTTTCTCAGTCAGCCTTCTTTCACTTAGCATATTACCCTTTAGGTCCGTCCATGTTGTTACAGATGGCAACATCTCATCCTTTTTTGTGGCCATGTAATACTCCTGTGTGTGTGTGTGTGTGTGTGTGTACACACCACATCTTCCTTATCCATTTGTCTATCTGTGGACACTCAGTTGCTTTTATATCTTGACTATTGTAAATAATGCTGCAATAAACATAGAGGTGCACATACCATTCTGAATTACTGTTTTTGTTTTCCTTGGGTGAATATCCAGAATGAAATTATTGGATCATATTGCATTTCTATTTTTAAATTTTTGAGGAACGTCCATACTGTTTCCCGCATTGCCTGTACCAATTTACATTCCCATCAACAGTGCAAGTGGGCGTTCCTTTTTCTCCACATTCTTGCCAACACTTGTTATTTCTTTTTGTTGTTGTTGTTGTTTTAAGTTTTATTTTAGCCATCTGACAGGTGTAAGCTGATATTTCCTTGTATTTTCTTTGGAGAAGTATCTGTTTAGATTTTTTGTCTATTTAAAAATTTTGTTTTATTTTCTTTTTGTTATGTTTTTAGAGTTCTTATTATATTTTGTATACAAGTCACTTGTCAGTTATGTGTTTCACAAATGTATTTTAACAGTCTGTGGCTTGTCTTTTCATTCCCTTAGTAGTGATTGGCAGGACAGGGTTTTTAATTTTAATGAAATACAACCTAGCTTTTTTCATGGTTCAAGCTATTGATGTTTCATTTAAAAACTCATCACCAAATACAATGTAATACAGATTTTCTTCTATGTCTTCATGAAATTTTATAGTTTTGCATCTTAGGTGTGAGATCCATTTTGAATTAATTTTTATTTAAGGTGTAATGTCTTTGTCGAGGTTCTTTTTTTTTTTTTTTTTTGTATATTACAATCCAGTTTTTCCAGCACCATTTGTTGGAAAGACATGAATAGAATTTCCCTTTTTCTTATGTTAAAGATCAGTTGGTTATATTCCTGTGGGTCTGTATCTGGGTTCTCTATTCTGTTGCATTGACGGCTGTGACTATTCCTTTGTCAGTATTACAGTGTCTTGATTACTGTAGCCTTGTAAGACTTGAAATCATATAGAGGGAGTTCTCCAGCTTCTTCTCATAAGTGTTACGTTGGCTCTTCTAGAATTTTTTCTTTTTCATGTAAAATTTATAATCACTTTGTCAGTATCTACAAAATTGCTTTCTGGGAATTTGATTGGGGTTGCATTGCTTCTATAAATCAAACTGGGAAGAATTGATATTTTAACAAAATTGAGCCTTTATCCATGAACATAGAATATCTCTTCATTTAGTGAGGTCTCTGATTTTTTTCAGTAGTGTTTTTTACTTTTCTTTTTGCGTTCTGTAAATATTTTGTTAGATTTATGCATATTTCATTTTTGAGTGCTATATTAAAACTTATTGTTATAAATTTCAAATTCAAATTTTTCATTATTGGTATATAGGAAAGAAATTGACTTTTGTATATTAATCTTGTATTCTGCAATAATTTTATTTTTTCCTTTCCAAAGTGTGTAACTTTGATCTCCTTTTCTTGTCTTGCTACACTGGCAAGGATTTCCCATATGACGTTGAGTGGGAAGGAGTGGGAAGGGGTTGCTTTGCTTCCAATCTTAGTTAGAAAGCATCCAGTCTCACCATTATGTAGGATGTTAGCAGTAGATTGAAGATATTCTTTATCAAATTAAGGAAGTTTATCTCTATTCCTAATTGCAGAGAATTTTTATCATGAATGGGTATTAGATTTTGTCAGATGCTTTTCCTTTGACAATTGATGGGATCATATGATTTTCCTATGTTAGTCTGATGATGGGGTGGCTTACATTGATTAATTTTTGAATTTTGAACCAGCTTTGTATACTTAGAATAAATCCTACTTGGTGATTGTATATAATTCTTTTCATATATTGTTGGATTTGACTTACTAATATTTTATTGAGGATTTTTACAGCATTCTGCTATTCAGAATGCAACAAAACACAACAGTTAGCTATAGGAAATTGAAACATCTTTGAATTTGTGCTTTAGTAATTCATATCAAGAAATGAAGCCAGGGTCCTAATGTTTCTTTTACTTTTCTTATTTTTAATATCGTGTAAAACGTATGAGAACTTTTCTTCCCAGCTTAAGTTCCTGCTCACCAGCTCATCCATTTCACAATTTCAGCTGGCATATATTTAAGTGAGCATGTTTAATGTATTGTGCTGCTGCTGACGTTTTTAAGTTTGAGTTGATTGGGAAAAGTCATAATTCAGCTTCCTCTGAAAATCACCTACTCAAGATGCAAAAATCTAAAGCTTTTCCTTAGGGAACTCATCTAAATTCCATCTTTTGCCTGTGATTTTTTTCTCAGCTCCTGGCATTGAAATATATAGTAGTTATTGATCATCCTGACATATTTTTAGGGTGCTTCTGCAACTAGAAATCTCTGAACTTAATTTTCCAATTTGGAATATTTTGAAAGGGGACTTCATTCAGGCTTTGCTATAAAACTTAAACTAGAAAGCAGAACCAGACTTTTATTAGGTGAAGTGGGTGGAGTAGGGGGCCACTCACTTGGCATGGTTTGAGGAGTTGGAAGTCCCACCTACTCCAAAATATTGCGGTTTGCTAATGCCCCAAATTTAATTCCTAGGGGCACCTGGCTCAGTGGGTTAAGCGTCTGCCTTCCTCTCAGGTCATGACCCCGGGTCCTGGGATCCTGCACCCTGGCATGGTGGGCTGTGGGGTCCCTGTTCAGAGGGGAGCCTGCTCTTCCTCTCCCTGACATCCCCCCGTGCTCTCTTTGCTGTCTCTGTCTCTCTCAAATAAATAAATAAAGTATTTTTTTTTAAAAATTAAATTCCTAGATTTCCAAACATTTGAGTTTTATACATAAGACTTTATGGTACAGGAATCTTGGGAGAAATATACTGAATATCTAAAGGTTATCTGTTCTTCATAGAAATGTGAAAATTCCTTTCCAGAGAACAAATTTTCAAAGTAAAAAATGATGAGAAAATAAAAAGACTCAGAGATTAGAGGGGAGGAAGGGGGAAATGGTATCACCAAGGATGTAGAGAAGAAACAGTTTAAGAATATTAAAATGTTACCAAATTTGCCTACTTCACAAATTTGTTTCACACTAAGCTCAGAAGTACGCCTTTTCCCCAGGAGTGGGATATTTTCCCTGAAGGGCTACATTTCTGATATTTTTTGGCATGGTAAAGATGTCTGTCTTGAGAGAAGAGTCATTTCAAGATGTTATCCTCTGATTTTTTCTTTTAGCCAGCTGGAAGGGAAGCTGTCTTTTGCTAGTGCTTAAACTTTCAGGCTGAATGTTATCTTAAAAAGAGCATAAATACCCTTAATGGTAGAGTCAAGATCAGGTCCCATTCAGCCAATGTGAAGGAAACAAAAAACAACGTGGAATTATACTCTATTTTTTAATAGCATTTTGCATGCCAGTAAGAGTTCTGCAAAATAATGTTATCTTTGCATGGCTCCTTGTTTAGGATGCTAATTATGATCCTGGTGTTACTGAATTGAGTTGGTGTTGCTCTGTTCCTTGACTACTAAATTCAGCTGAATTTTAACCAATCATTTCATAATACTATGCTGTCAGTCACAAGGTGGAATGATGAAAGAGAAGGGATTCAACAATATAAACTAATAACTAGAATACTATAGTGCACATTGAATTTTACTATTAGAGCTAGTACTAATTGGATGTCCTTGAAAAAGTCTCTTTTTTTTTAATAAAGATTTTATTTATTTATTTATTTGAGAGAGAGAGAGAGAGAGAAACAGCATGAGAGGGGATAGGGTCAGAGGGAGAAGCAGGCTCCCCGCCGAGCCGGGAGCCCGATGCGGGACTCGATCCCAGGACTCCAGGATCATGACCTGAGCCGCAGGCAGTCGCTTAACCAACTGAGCCACCCAGGCGCCCAAAAAGTCTCTTAATCTTTCTAGGTCTCAGTTGTACTCTCAAGTAAAGGAACAGCATTGCCCTCAGTGATCTCTGTAATTAAGATGGTATGTATCATCCAAGGGAGAACTCTTGAAACAAAAGGGGACAGATAGTGTTAGTAATTATACCTATAACATAGGCATAAACTGGAATGCCTCAGGAAAACAAAAATGCATAAACACCCTACCTAAAATGGGCAGATAACTCTTGGAAGTTATTGGCAGTCCCACATGCTAGGAACTTCCTGCTTCCTCCTCATAGCAATGATGAGCCTTCAGCAACCATTTTTGTAAAATATTACTCTTATGTCCCAGCCTTAATTGGTTGCTTGAGGGGTAAACATTTGAAAAAGCTGGGTCTGTCAGAGTTCTTCATCCAGGAATTTAGAATTGGAGCTAAACTTTGATAGTTTAGTCTGTCTGTTAACTTTGAAGGTGAAGATTTAACCTATACACTGTAAGTAAATATTCAGAAACCAAAAAATAATTCTACAGAGCAAGAGTAGGATAAGGCAGATAAACTCTTAATTTCTGTGACATTTACTCAGCACAGTGACCATCGTAAAACAGGCACTCGGTGAAAATCTTTTAAATGAACCTTCTGTTTATTAGCTGATAATTAAATAGTGTTTGTCAGACTTGAAACAGTATTTTCTCTCTTTGATGATTACACGTTATCCAAAATGTATATCATACTTCCAGTAAAGATTCAGTGTGGCTGATATTGTTAACTTGTGTATTAATTAAAAGCAAAATAAAATTAAGAGTGTTAATGAGTTTCTTGGTGATAGGAGAGAAATAAATGGATCAGGAATTTTGTGGCTTTTGAGCATTGAGTTTTTTTTTTTTTTTTTTGTGGTGAGGGAAAGGTTGAGAGAGGCATTTTATGTAACAGAAAACAATTCTGGTAGGGGAATTTATTGGAGCGTTTTGAGATAACATCATAGTATTGAAGGACAGTACCAACCTTTGGAAAAGAAGAGAACAAGAAGAGCTTGGGACCCCAACAAAGAAGTTGTAGTTTTTCTCTATAGTACATGTCCTCTAATATGCCTGAGCCACTCCAGTCTCTCTGGCCCTTTATTCAGGTTTTAATTCCCTGGTAGAGATAGTATTGACCCACCTTGGGTCAGATGCTTCTGTTACTGGGCCAGTCAGCTATGGTGGGGAGAGAAGAATCATGGAGCACAGATATGGCCATTGAAAGATTTGTTGTGAGCCAAGAAGCAACCTACATATAGGTACTAAATAAATGTTATATCCCAATTTCAAAGATGTTAAGATATGCAGAATTTTAGCATTTTAAAGACAAGTATCTTAGTTTGGGTTTCTCCAGGCACAGACCCTGAGAAAAGCTTTTGAGTACAAGTAATTTATTTGGAAGGTAATCCCTGGAAATGCCAGTAGAGAAATGAGGAAGTATGACAAAAAAGGAAAGGAGGCCAATAAAGAGTATTTCATCAAGCAATTTACCTCTGTGAGCAAATAGAGCTTAGTATCACTGAAAGGTTCTGGGAAATGATGTAGAACATTCTCCCAAGATATGTGAGTTATCAGTTGAGCTACACTTTTGGGTAGCCTTTCTTCCCTAGCACTTCTGTCCTGATTGTGCAGAGAGAGAGAGCAGGTCTAGACAATCAGTGAAAAAAAACAAAAACAAAAACAAAATAAATGGCTTGGGCATAGAGATGTGATGCTGTCATTTGGATGTAGTCCTGGGAGCAAGGAAACGGTAAATGGCTGAGGGAGGGGATATTGGTTCAACAAGAACAGCATCTGCCATATCAAGGAAATGTAGCAGCTTCACATGTATTATTTTCTACAGCTGATAAACTAACAGTGTGACAGGATTTGTAATCTCAAGAGGAATGAAGTGTTAATGTCTTTATGTAGGCTCCATGCCCAACGTGGGGTTTGTACTCATGACCCTGAGATCAAGGTCACTTGGTCTACCAACTGAGTAAACCAGGTGCCCCAAGAATAAACGTCTTTAGACAAAGTCTTTGAAATTTTAAAAAACAAAATTTATATACCTTTTCAACTTTGATCATTGTTCTAATTGGTGGTTTTGATATTTTGATAAATGAGGCCTTGAAGAATAATGTAGTGGCAAAGTACATGAATATGAGAAAATGTTGAAAGGTGAGTTTCCTGATCTAAAACTTGTTTTCCAGTAAACAAATTATATCTATTCTAAGAAGGCTATTTAAAAGTTGGGGGTTTTATGTTCCATTTATTTTATTTATTTATTTTTAAGATTTTATTTATTTGTCAGAGAGAGAGAGAGAGAGAACACAAGCAGGCGGAGCAGCAGACAGAGGGAGAAGCAGGCTCCCCACTGAGCAGGGAGCCCGATGCGGGGCTTGATCCCAGGACCCTGGGATCATGACCTGAGCCGAAGGCAGATGCTTAACGAACTGAGCCACCCAGGCATCCCAGTTATGTTCCATTTTTATATGTTTTTTTTATTTGTCTTATGTTCTAGGAGTGCTTTATTTTTTTCATTCCTAAGAGGTAATTTCTAAAATACAATCAGATGATTAATACATGTAGCAATTTGGAACTATGCTCATAGTTACTAACTCTATACTCGCTGCTAGAGAGTCTAATTTATCAGGGCCCAGAGTGGCAGAACTCAGGGAGTCTTCAATCCAGTTCATCTCAGGAGCAAAAGAGGTGGGGGTGCTCTATAAGAAGTCCTACAGATACATAAAATATTATCCTTTACCTGATTTTAGAATTACATTGAATATGGGTAAATTCAAGGATACAAAAAAAAAAATATTTGGAAGCAAAGCATCCTGAGGAAACAGGAGATAGTCAACGAGCTTGTGGTCATTCTGAGCTCTACAAAGGAGTAAACATTCAGTTAAGTGAGAATTGAGTAGAATATAATTTTGTTGTGATATTTAGTTGAAACATTTACCAGGCTAGGAGAGCATAAACCTACCTAGGCCATGTATATTGGTCATTTTCCTTTAAAGTGTTTAAATAGATAATTTAAAATCTCTTGTTCATTCTTAATGTGAACAGGCAACACAGTTAACTTTTTCAGATTAACTATTGGTATTTAAGAAAATCCCATTATAGCTTTTGGAAATTAGTTTATTCAACTAGGGGAAACACACTAAATCATTAAAAGAAAGACAGTATTTTAATTTTAATTAATTAATTAATTATACAGGGGGTGGGAGGCAGAACGAGAGAGAAAATCTTACAACCCTGAGACCATGACCTGAGCCAAAATCAAGTGTCAGATGCTTAACTGACTGAGCCCCAGGCACCCCTATATTATTTTATTTTTAAGTAGGCTCCAAGCCCAACGTGGGACTCCAGCTCACAACCCCGAAATCAAGAGTCGCATGTTCTACCAACTGAGCCAGCCAGACACTCCTAGAAAGACAGAATTTTAAAAAATACAGGGCGCCTGGTGGCTCATTCTCTTAAACAGCTAAGTGTCTACCTTCAGCTTAGGTAATGATCCCAGGGTCCTGGCATTAGGGATGGAGCCTGCATAGGGCTCCTACTCAGCAGGGAGTCTGCTTCTCCCTCTTTTCCCCCACCCCATCCATGCTCTCTCACTCTCACTTTCTCTCAGATAAATAAAAATAACATCTTTAAAAATAAATTAAAAAAATAAAAACTTTTCCCAGATTCTTTTGTATGGACTAAACACCTGCTTCCCTAAATAGCTTCGATTCAGTGAGAAAGTACAGCAAAGCTTTGGATGATTCAGAGAAAAACCTGTGTTTTTTTTTTTTTCTCTTTATACACAGAATTTCTGCAGAACATAGGTCTAAATCATAAGGCTATGATGGCTTCTACATTCCTTACATGTATAAATTACCAATATTCGTATTTCTTTGACATAATTTTTATCCAAAGCTTGACCCAAAGCTGAAAATACTAAAATACTAAAAGGAGAGAAATTTTAATTATGGTATAATTTTGGACATTTTATTTATTATTATTATTATTATTTTTAAAGATTTTATTTATTTATTTATTTGACAGAGAGAGACACAGCAAGAGAGGGAACACAAGCAGGGGCAGTGGGAGAGGGAGAAGCAGGCTTCCCGCTGAGCAGGGAGCCCGATGTGGGGCTCGATCCCAGGACCCTGGGATCATGACCTGAGCCGAAGGCAGACGCTTAACGACTGAGCCACCCAGGCGCCCCCATTTTATTTATTATTAAATGTGCAATGTATAATTTGTGATTCTTAAAGCAATCTGTTTTTTAAGGTATTAGGGATCTAACTCTGCTGAAGTTTATTGTGAAATTATGGTTGTAATGCAAAATAAGAATGCATATAAATATACTTCTGCATGCTTTTAAAAATCACTGTTAATGAAAGTGAAAGCTTGTGAGAACATATGGCCTTGAAAAATGCATTTTAACATTAATTGTACAGTCACTAACTCTTTCTGTATATCCCAGAAAAAATCTCTTAATTAAGAAGTGCCAGAACTTGAAATTATTTCTTGGTATATCAGATCATCTATATTTTTAAAGCAGGACTCTAATTTTAGTTGTAATTACTGGCATTCCTTACCTAAGAGACAGACATGGGAATATCAACAATCCAGGAATGGTAGAAACAAGAAAAATGAAGGAGCTCCAAAGACAAGAGATCAAACATAAGACACCAAAAATGAGAACAATGTGTGCGCCAAGTGTACATATTTTGTTTTAAAAAAACTAAGACATTAAATAATTCAGTAATTCATTGACATATATTTGGTTATGAAGAGTATACATGGTTTCATTCATCTCACATATGACACAATTGGTATAATCAAGATATTGGTACATCAACTTAAAATTTTCTTCAAACCAAAGATCAGTTTCCAAAGGAGGAAGGAGATTTTGTCAAATGCTGTCTTTCTGACTAACTCAGGTACATATTTTACAAACGCTTTTCTTACAAACACTTTTTTCTCTATGTTATAATTGGTGACTTTTTTATTTTTAAGCTGGCCCACTTAATCCCTATGAGGACAGCAAGTGTGAAGCTGATTGGGAACTTTAGTAAGAACGGAGCTACTTGTTTTTGGTGGGGTGTGACAAAGGTGCATATTCTCTCTTAAGGAGTAAAATTAGAACTGTTAACTTGGATGGTTATTTTTGCGAAACTAGCAAAGCATGTTTTTGTTTCATTCTGAAGACTTCCCCATATTGCAGACCAATCCTATTTCTAGTCTTTCCCGTTTCTTTGGAGCCCTGGTCATCATCATTGGAAACGGTCATTTGGCACTTGGCATTAACGTCCATTTGTCAAAGCCAGTTGAGTGCCAACCTTTACATTGTATATCTACCAGACCTTTGGGTAGGCTTTGATGAAATCCTGAAACTGTTGTCAAGTTTTCTCTGGATATCAGGACAATCCTTTGCAGGAGTAATTATTTTAAAAAAACTTCCAGTGAGGAATCCGAATGAAGTCATGCTCAGTTCAAACATGGTAAAACTAGATAGATAGAGATAAATAAGGTAGATAGATTTGATAGATAGATAGGAGGTAACTGAATAGATAGGAAGATAGATGAATGGGTTGAGAAACTTGAAATTCTACTGTCAGTGGATATATATGGAATATTCTCATATGTTCATCTTCATATTTTGGGAAGATTCTGATTTTCTACTTAGAAGTGAAGGTGGTAAAATATGGGTACAACATCTGATAAATTAATAGCTAATGGGAAAAAGGAATTATTCAGCAATCTTTATAAATAATACTCCATTGAATTAGGTAATTCTTCTGATTTTCTCACTACTTATTTTCTGTTTTCTTTGTTCACTGCAGATTTATAATTCCTGCATGCCTCTGATTTGACCATTAACATCCTAAGAATACATTAATGAGACAACACATAGTATCTTCTGCACTATCATTGTATTTTAATGTCATTTCTTAGAGACAACTATTTATATACACACTTAAATACAAATTCTTTCAATAGTCATAAAATTATGGAAGGTAATTTGCAGATTAGCTTCTTCTATTTCCATATTACCTGGGTAAAGAAATAGGTCTGTGATAGTTGATGAGGTTTTCTGTAGAAGGGACCAGCTTTGAGTGGAAAAGGAAAGATTCATTAGATCTTAGACACTGTGCCATCTTTGGGGTTAACGAATTTCATTTGGGGATTACTGAAATCCATTTGTAGGAGATTGGCTTCAGAGAATGGAAGTTTTTTGTTTGTCTCTTTTTTCTTTTACCTTTCTTTTTATTTTGTTAGAAAGGAGATTTGAAAATTTTGGAATGAGGTGCACTTTGCCAGAAGGTCGAACCCGTTGACCTGAGATAATGGAAGGCCTTTGAGAATAAGGAAAGGAAAGGAAGCAGAGGATTCTGAAAAAAGACTTGCCTCAACTGGGTTAGGACCCTGAGTGGGCATCTCATGTGATGGGTGGGCAGTGTGTGTGTGTGGGGGGTAGTTCTTCATGGATGCTTTTCTGTATGTCATAGAATTAAGACACATAAAAATATGTGTCATAATTATTAATTGTTAGAGTCAGGGTGTCAGGATTTATTTCTGTGATGGCAACACTGTCAACTTTGACATGTTTCATTCTTTTAGTCCCAGGTTTGTTTAGCATCTACCATTTCTGTCTAGTGTTTCCTTTTCCTCCATGTCCCTTCTTCTCCCTTCCATCACCATTCACCTTCTCCATCATCTCTCTTGCTCTCCCCTCTCTCCTGCCCATGCATGAAAAGATGAGAGGAAAGTAGAGCAAATAGCTATTTTTTTTCACACATAGGTTACTTCCTAATAAGAGCTGAGTAAGGCAAGTGTTTATGTATTTAAATTATCTCATGACTTGTTATTTAATTCCCACCATCTGTTCCTTCACTTTCATGGATCTTTGAATTTCCCTTGCTAACAGGCATATCTGTCTATAATCTTTCCTATGTAGATGCTGATGGCCTCCTATATACATATAATTGCACTATGTATGATCTTCTCTCTTTTGTAGCTTAATTTTTTCCTTCTCTTTCTTCCCTCCTGCCATTTATATACCATCCAATATTCAAAACAATAACTCAAGTATAGATAACTTGACAGTATGCATTTTCTTACCTACATATTCATTATTTGGCTGTTAACTAAATCACTTCAATTTAGAGATTATCCTTTGACCTATGTGCAATATGTTCAAATAATCATATTTCTTCTAGAATAGGGGCATACTGCCATCCAAGAACTTGGGACTGCAGGCAGCAGAATCACTCAGGAAGCTAATGGATAAGATTGACTTGGAAGGAATATGAACAAACTGGTTTATACTAGTTGGCCGGGCTGGATCACTGTTCTAGTTTTATTTTTATGTTTTGTAAAAATCATATTGTATGTAATACCTAATTGGCTTGTAAGTATTTGATAAGTTTGAAGTTAGTACTAGTCCTTCAGTTTCTAGGGAATATGGAAACATTTTGGTTGCTTTTACCTGTGATTGTTTTTTGCCTCGTGTAAAGGAACTTCATAGTTATAAGTAATAATGAAGTTAGAGCTATATATATTTTGGAATTTCACAGATAACAAATTTGCTGAGGGGCTTTTTATCCTTATAAAATTTATGAGTATGTTAATATTCTAATGAAAAATTGCTGAGGAGTCAAATTCATAATTATAAAGGACTTAATTTAATAAAAATGTTGATTCAGGTAATTATTTACTTAAAGCTTAAGTGTACTAGAAAGCCTCTAGCAAATTTTTTATTAACATCATATAATAAAGTAATTGTGAAACTTTTAATTAAATTCACAGAGCAGTGACAGTATACTAATATGATTTTTCTTTCCTCTATACCTTTGAAAATTGTGGCTTATCTAATCGCCTCATTCAAGATGTCAGAGAATCAAGCATTTAGAAATATGAGATAATCATCCATCAAGGTTGGAGTTGAGAAACTTGGTTCATGCTTTCAAGGTGCTAGAGCAAGTTGGGAAAGGGAAATTAAGAAATACCTTTCCAATATTGAATCATTTCTAGATGCTGCAGTTCTCAAAGCATAAAGTTTACCTCTTGATGCGGAATTCTCTGGTGAGAAACAGAATAGTTAATGACTTGGAAATATTAGATTGAAAATAGGAAATCAATAGAAAATGTTTTTAAGGGGCACCTGGGTGGCTCAGTCGGTGAAGTGTCTGCCATTGGCTCAGGTCATGATCCCAGGGTCCTGGGATCGAGCCCTCCCACCCTTGGGCTTCCTCCTCAGCAGGGAGCCTGCTTCTCCCTCTCCCTCTGCCTGCAGCTCCCCCTGCTTGTACTGTCTCCCTCTGTCATATAAATAACTAAAAAAAAAAAAAAGAAACTCTTAAGCATCACATTTTCATATTATCTTAATGGAGGTTTCCAATAATTGACACATTCACCATTTATAGAGTATTTCTGAACATCCCTTCCCTTTCACATGAGATTCCTACTTGGTCTGCTACTGAAGAATGGAATGGATTGGTCTCTACACTGCTACATCTGCACACTTAAGAACTCTCCTTAAACACAGCATCATGAAACCTAAATACCTTTAGATCAACCTCGTCAATTTTCTCCGAACCACCATCATGGAGTAAAGTTATAATATACCATATCAGAAATGGCAGTTTTAAAAGCCTTTAAGTCTAAGGAATCCGTTTAAACAAAATTGTATTAAGAAAGTGAACATGAGGGGCGCCTGGGTGGCTCAGTCGTTAAGCGTCTGCCTTCGGCCCAGGTCATGATCCCAGGGTCCTGGGATCAAGCCCCGCATTGGGCTCCCTGCTCTGCAGGAAGCCTGCTTCTCCCTCTCCCGCTCCCCCTGCTTGTGTTCCCTCTCTCTCTGTCAAATAAATAAAATCTTTAAAAAAAAAAAAAAAAGAAAAAGTGAACATGAAAACTAGGCTAAAGTAGAACTGCTCTGGTTAGATTTGGCCCTCTGGCTCTGAGTTCCACTCACTCACACACATGTAGGGAATTCAAAGGGCACCTTTTGGTAGAAGGTTCATCAAACAGTGGTCTTCAGGACTGTTTACATATTGGCTTGAGAATTTGTCATTATAAAACCCATGGACATTTTTCTCTTAGAAAAGCATCCATGTAGAACTACCCTCCCACTGCCCACCCTCATTTCTCTCACTGCTCACCTGTTTTATTTATGATAGCATGATGCTGAGTAAAACAGATGATACCCTAGGCAATTTATTTTTTCTCAATTTATAGTTTATTTTAAAAATATATTTAAAATTCTCTCTTGAACATAACAGAATTCATACCTCACAAGAATATTACAAGATTATATAGAATCACTGTGGAGTGAATGCTTTGTAATATTCTCAAGAGGAGAATATTTTTGTGATATTAATTGCGTAGTTGACCTTAGAACCTAAGCCCTTTCCTCTAGAGCATGCTGCTGAGAATTCTACCACTTTATTTAACAGTGGGCATGGAATATGTGGCAAGACCAAGTTCAGCTCTGAGAGTAAATGCAGCAGTCTCTGGAAGTCCTTAGGTAGTCACCATCTTTTTTTTTTTTTTAAAGTAGGCTCCATGCCCAGTGTGGACCCCAGCATGAACTTAGCACCCTGAGATCAAGACCTGAGCTGAGATCGAGAGTCAGACGCTTAAGCAACTGAGCCACCCAGGCACCCCAAGTAGTCCCCATATTGAGTATTGGAAACAAATACTAGTTTTTGTCTATTTACTTATGGTCTTCTATATTTTACATTTGGCTGGAAGGCTTATAACACAAAAATTCAGATACGGTTTTATTTTTGTTAATTATATTGTAATGACATGCCTGGGTTTTAAATTTAAATTCTGAAGTCAAGGACCAATTTTGAAAAACTTACTTTAAAAATGCTATTTGGGCTTCTCCAATTCTGCATAGACAGCTTGTCAGTGGTTACTATTTTACTCACCTTTCCTTGTTCACTCTGTACTCCTTAGAGAGCTGTGTCACTGAACCAGGTTGGTTGATGCTTCTTACTCATTTCAGGAACCATCAGTTAGATATATCACAAAAGCTGCAGGGAAAGATTTTACAGTTGTAGAAAACCACAGTGAACTAACTATAGTTCTTAAATGTAGCTCTTAATAGTTGAAGAATTTAAGGTATATCCTTGTGATAGAATACCATTCATAAATGAAACATCATTTTACAAATTAAATTTAGGAAATCTGTAGGAAAAGATAATCTTGTTGAATTGCCAGTTGAAAAACATTATTTTCTTTAAAATTCTTTTTCTATGTATCTATTTCATCTTTCTCTGTTTGAAATGAAAAAACCAATATCCCGGCCAGTAGGACAGTTGTTTTCTTTTTCTTGTTACTTTGTTTCGTTGTGTTAAACTTGTTCACAGAGCAACAGTGAAATTTGGATTAGGACCAGGCTAGTCTGCCCTTGCATATTTTGTGAGTGTTTGCTACTCTCATTGGCCTCTACATTTCTTCTTCACTTACGAAAGAGATGGTGCTTCAGAGATTAATCAATATTAACAGCTGTATGACAGGTTATTTACTTGCCTGACACTTTACTAATTCTTAGGCCTGATAATAGCTTTTCTCCCTCATGACACAGAACAATTTTTAAATGATTGACACTAAATGTTATTATAGTGTTACAGGACTCAGAATTAATTTTAGTCAAATGTTGAGGCAAGGGCTTTAATTATGAATGAAGAGCATTGTTTAAGTATTGAACCATATTTTTTGTAATACAAGAAACTAATAATTTAAATTTTAGTGTATAACCTATTATGTTCAGTTATATATCCCTCACAGCAAGAGATAATTGTTTATTGCATTTCAAAAAGCAGTTCCTAGGAGTGTTAGTATAAATATTTAAGAACATCACATAACTCCAGATGTAAAACAAATAGAAAATATAAGAACTTTTTAAATCCTACCATTCTCATTCTCCTCCTTCTCTTTTGTTTTATAAATAATCACCAGAACAGGCATCATCCAAACTTAAGAAATATATTCTACAATTTTGAATTTATTCTCATTTTTGACATGTATTGAAACTCATGTTTCCTGTCATCAATATACATTTTTTAAGAAATTTCTTTCAAACATGGTGCTATAATAATTCTTTATCATTTTATTTTCTTTAGATTTTACAAAAAGGTATGTATGCTTTTGTTATTTTATGTAGAAGTCAGTTTCCTCTGTCTTCTATATAAAATAATCACACTAGAATTAATAATGGTTAGAATAATGTAATTTTACCTTGCATAAGTAATAAGTAGTGCCGCTTGTAAAAGAAAATACTATAGGAAAGCCTAGAGTCTCTTAGAATCCTAAAAATATTAAGAGGAAGTAATAGAGGTTTTTATTTATTTCAATTTGGCACATTTCTTAAAATCTAAAGCTCTTTTTTTTCTTACATTTGGCACATGGTGCCCTATCATAAGATAAATTTAAACAGATTTTTAGTATTGAAAAGTAAGTATAAATGTCAAAATAAGTTTATTGTATTTTAAAATTATTTCTCTGTGGAAATCAAATGAATCATGGAATTCAATATTAAGATATTAATATTCAGTATTAATATTTAGTTTTTTAATCAGTAGGAATATAATAGGCAGCATGTAAAATATTTTCAAAGTTATCAAAAGCAAATTTGATTAAGCCAGATCTAGAGATTATTTACTTTGGATAATCATATTTTAACCAGAAAAACTCCAACCCAAACTCAGTGTCTTTTGAAGTGCATACAAGAAAAATGATTTTTATTTATAATGTTTTGCCTTAAAATGAGCTTATAATTAGCTTAAAGTAAGTCTGTTTTCTGTGGAGTTTTTCTTTAGTAGCTCAACTTGGGAATATTTTTATGTTAGCTGAACTAGAAGACTAGATCAAACATTTGGATTATTTGCTTAGAATTCAGTTCTGTTCCAAGAAGACAAACCTCATTTGGGATGTTAAGAGAGCACCAATTAAATAGGCAAAAGGGGAAAAAATATAGGTAAAAGGATTTTTTGAGCCCTGCGGGTGAGTGAAGTAGAAACAAAGTTGAAATCAAGGTATATCATAAGCCTCACCTGTCAAAGCTGAGGTATAGTAGACTCATTGCAGTGTATTCAGTTACTCTATTCAAAATTGCAACATGAACAGGAGTAGCCTCTGCTTGCTGTTTGGGTGCTAAAAAATTGTCCTTTCCTTTCCTTTCCTTGGGTGCTAAAAAATTTTCCTTTCCTCTCCTTTCTTTTTTCCTTTTTTCCTTTTTTCTTTCCCTTCCCTTCCCTTCCCTTCCCCTTTCCTTTCCCTTTCCCTTTCCTTTCCTTCCCCTTCCCCTCCCCCTTCCCCTTCCCAAAAATCAATCTTTCTTTCATATTTCTGTGACTTAAATATATCTTCAGTTGGTGACAGTTTCTTTTTTCTCTTCTGGTTGGGAAATATTATAGAACTTGACAAATGCAGTATTTTGAATGCTTTTAATCAGTTCGTTTACATGGCATTAAAAAGCATAAAGAGAAAATAAAATATAAAGGCAGAATCAAGCTTTCCCTGAATTATAAGCATATAGTAAGTAATGTGCATGAGAATTAAAATATCTGGACAATGATAAATGTATGTTATCTCCTTTGTTTAGAGCTGAGTTGCATCATAGATATCCATGAGCCTCCAGTGCTCACCACACTTGCACAAAGTGAGGTTTTAATACATGCTTATTTAATTAAGGTAATTAATGATTACAGTTCACTTGGCACTTTTTAAAAATGAATTCTAAATGGTACAACTTCAGTGAAGTACTGAATTTCAATGGAATTGTTTGCAGTGAGAGACACATGGAGACAGAGAGAGACAGAAAGACAGAGAAGACAAAGAGGACAGAGAAAAACACCAGAGGCAAGGGCAAGGAGTAAGAGGGGAAAAAGAAGGGTAGGAATAAAAAAATGAGAAACTAAGATTTCATGTGCACAGAGAATATGCGTAGACTTTCATTTTTCTTTTCTCTGCTGATTTTAAGATTGCTTCAGGCAAATAATAAACTCTACATTCATAAAACTATAAAAACCATACTAAATTTATTTTCATTACTTTGTATTTAATGAAATGCTGATTTTTTTTGTAGCAATTATTGAGAAATATTGGGCTTTTCCCCAGAAAACTTGAAAAATCATGGGTTAAAGTTTATGAACATTTTCTATGTATTGAGACCATATTAAATAGTGCCTGATGTACTTAAGCCTTGCCCTGAAAGTGATCTTCAGTCCTGAAGTAATAAGCCTCAGCTTCATCATCTCAAAGGTACTTTTGAGCTTTCAAATTCTATTCCATGAGACCATGACAGTGTTAAAGCTGACAGGCTTTTTAGAAAATAACTTCCTCTTTCGAGGATAGGTGTCAAATACTTCATCTATTGCTGACTAATTTACCACTTCACTAATCTTATTAGCTAATTACATTACATTTCTTAAGCGTATCATCTTCATAGTACTGGTAATCATTAAAAATTATTTTTAAGGGCGCCTGGGTGGCTCAGTTGGTTAAGCGACTGCCTTCGGCTCAGGTCATGATCCTGGAGTCCCGGGATCGAGTCCCGCATCGGGCTCTCTGCTCGGCAGGGAGTCTGCTTCTCCCTCTGACCTTCCTCCCTCTCATGCTCTCTGTCTCTCATTCTCTCTCTCAAATAAATAAATAAAATCTTTAAAAAAAAAATTATTTTTAAAAGTTATACATATAAAATATATAAAATTAAGTAAATCAAATAATAAAAAATACACATTGCTATAGGCATAATCTTTCTCTTTTTTTTGGCATAATCTTTCAAATGAGAACCTTTAAATTAGTTGAGGCAAATTAATTGGGACAAATATTTTCCCACATATTGAATTATATTTACCAATCTCATAGACAGTAAGCTAAATGGATACTCTAGAGTATAGATAAAATCAGGGAACACTTAATGAGAGGACAGACTTTACTTCAGGAAATTACTTTATTCAAACATATGGCTTTAGATCTGGAAAATTGGAGCCTGAGTGTATAATTTGGGAGAACACAGGAAGGGGGGGCAGGAAGGAAGTGGAGACTGCCAAACTGTTCTAGGTAAGGAATTATCAGGAGAGAATTGGGAAGTTGGGAAATTATAGGGAGGTTGGGAGATAAGTAAAGTACAGAAGAGTAAAGAGAAGGGAATTGGGCTAACAAGAACAAGACTCCATCTTTCAAGGGCAAAAAAGGAAATACTTCAGGCAGGTTGTTTTACTTCTCTGAATCTTCAGTCTTTTAAAAATGGAATTAATAATATCTAATCTCCAGGAAGTATTTTGAATATTAAAAGAGATGTTCATAAAACATCTAGAATAGGACTTGACACACAATAACTACATATCATATATTAGGCCCCCCAAAATGCATGTTAATAACAATGAAACAACGTTGGTAATCATAATGGTTTTCAAAATGAAAACAAAATCATATACTTTATTTTCAATCGATGGGAGGCACACATCAGACAATATAGAAACAGACAATATAGAGAAGACCTAAATGGAAATTTTAGAACTGAAAAATAATATAATAAAATGAAAACTCACTGGAAGGACTCAATAGCAGAATTAGGTTTAGAGAAGAAAGACTCAGTAAAGTTGAAGATAGATCAACCTTAGAAACTATCAACTAATAGAAATTATACTATCTGAAAAAGAAAGATAAAATGAACAGAATTTCAGGGATATGTGGACAATAGCAGAAGATTGAACATTCATGTCATTGGAGTCCCAGAAGGAGAACAGAAAAAAAAGAGGGAGATAAATTAATTGGAAGACATAATGGCTGAAAATTTCTCAAATATAGCAAAACACATAAATCTACATACAGATTTAAGGAGCTCAGCAAGCACCAACAAAATAAAACTAAGGAAATACACACCCAGACACATCATAATCAAATGTCTCAAAACTAAGGAGAAATAAATAATCTTATAAGCAACCAGAGAGAAATAAAACATTACCTATAAGGAAACATAATCCAAGTGACAGCAGATTTCTCTCCAGAAACCATGAAACCAGATGAAGCAGCCCAAAAATTTTCTATTACTGCAAGGAAAAGTTACCCCACAATTTTTTATAGAGCAAAAATATCCTTCAGAAACCATGGCAATCTCAGATGAAGAGAATTAGTCACTAGCAGTCCTGCTATAAAAGAGGAAATATTACTACAGACCCTGAAGGCATTAGAAGGATAATAAGGGAATACTGCAAATAGCTCTGCACATATAAATTTGACAGCTTAGACACAATGGACCGAAATAATAAACTACAATAAAAGAAACTACCTAAAGAATGGTTAAAGAAACTTCTTCAGCAAGAAAGGAAATGACAAAAGAAAGAAACTTGAAATACCAGAACTAGAGAAATAACAATGATATAGGGAAAGATGTAGGTAAATATAAAGATACTTTTTAACATTTGAGTTTTCAAAATTATATTGCTTAAACGCAGAATTACTGTATTGTCTGTCTGACAGAGTCATCAATGCATGTAAATGATATATTTATGACAACTAATCATAAAGAGGATAAAAAGATCTAAATGGTGCTAAATTTCCTACATTTCACTTGAAATGCTAAAATATCAGTATAAGTTAACAGTGTTTTGTGTTTAGAACAATCACCAAAAAAATTATACAGTTATATACTTAAAACACTATAGTAAAACTACAGGAGACATTAAAAAGGATCAAGTAACTCACAGGAAGGCAGGAAAAGAAAAACAGAACAAATAAAGTGTATGAACAGAAAACAAATAATAAAATGGCATATTTAATTCCTAACATATCAGTAATTGCATTAAATGTAAATATAAATGGTCTAAATACAGAAAGATACCCACTGGTAGAATGGATTAAAAAAAATATGACTTAGCTATATGTTTTACGAGAAACTCATTTCAAAGATAAAGACAAAGGTAAGCTAAAAGGAAAGGGATGAAAAAATATATCATGCAAACACCAATCAAACTCCAAAAGAAGGCTGGAGTGAGTATACTACTATCAGATCATATAGATTTCAGACCAAAGAAAATTATTAGAGACAGGTAGAAATGCTACATGACACAAGGGTCAATACACAGTACAAGAGGACGTAATAATTCTAAATGTGTCTGCACCAAACAACAGAACTTCCAAATATATTAAGCAACAATCAGTAGAATGCAAAGGAAAAATGGACAAATCTACAATTATAGGGGAGATCCTCAGGGCCCTTCTTTCAAGATAGAAATGACCAGCTGGAAAATTAGCAAGGGTATAAGAGGATCTAATTGACATTTACAATACACTCCATCAAATATTTATAGAATATGTATTCTTGTCATATGCTTGTGGAACATTCACAAATAGGCCATACCCTTGGTTATAAAATAAACATCAACATGTTTAAAATAATTAATATTATACATAGTATGTGCCATTTCCCTAATGGAGTCAAAGTAGAAATTAATAACAGAAAGACATCCAGTAAATCTTCAAACATGGAAATTAAATGATGTACTATTATATAATTCCTGAATAAAAGAGTAGATCTCATGGAAAATAAACCACCAGCAAATTATATAGAAACAAAAAAACAACATACAAAAACTTGTGGGATGCACCAAAGCAGTGCTTACAGAGAAATTTATAGCACCAAATGCTCATTTTAAAGAGTGAGAGTGTCTAAAAACAATAATCTCAGCTTTAACCTCAAGAAAGTAAAAACAAAATAACTCTAAAGCAAGTTAAAGGAAGGAAATAAGAGCAGAGATGAATGAAATATAAAAAATAAAATCAAATTAAAAGCTAGTTCATTAAAAAAAATAAAATTTATGAACAGTTAACAAAATTGACAAAGGGAAAAAGAAGATACAAACTACCAATATGAGGAATAAAAGAGGATAATACTACCACAAACCCTGAGGTATTGGAAGGATATTAAGGGAATAGTACAAACAACTCTACACATATAAATTTAACAGCTTAGATGCAAGGGACCAATCCTTTGGGGGCGGGGTGGGGGGAACTACCAAAAGTAACTCAAAATGACGTAGATAACTTGTATAGATCCATAATTTTTTTAAAAAGTTCTGAAAAAGAAATTTCTAGGCCCAGATGGTGTCACTGGGTTTCACCCAGTGGGTTTCTTATTTAAGTAAGAATGAAAACAAAATTTATACATCTGTCTTCAGAAAAAAAGAAGAATAGTACTTCCCAACTAATTTTATGAGGCCAACAGTACTTTGATGCCAAAACCACAGACAGTAGAAGAAAACTGCTGATGGCTGTCTCATGAACATAGTTGTAAAAATCCTCAGCAAAATAATAGAAAATCTTATCCAGCAACATATGAAAACATCTGTACCACGACAAAATGGAGTTCATTCCAGGAATACACTGTTGTT
This sequence comes from Mirounga leonina, assembly GCF_011800145.1. Lineage (NCBI taxonomy): Eukaryota > Metazoa > Chordata > Mammalia > Carnivora > Phocidae > Mirounga > Mirounga leonina. The sequence goes on from NW_023270451.1 coordinate 51,698,132, forward strand.
TCAATATTAAAAAAAAAAAATCCATCAATGTGTAATGCACCTTTGTTAACAGACTAAAGGAGAAAACGCTTCTGGTTTTAGCAATGCAGAAGAATCATTTGACAAAACCCATACTGATTCCTAATAATAACTTTCAGCAAATATGGAATGAAAGGAAATTTCTTCAATGTCATAGAAAACCTCTCTAAAAAACGTTTGGTTTACATCATACTTAACGGTGAAAATCTGAATGCTTTCTCCCCTAAAATCAGGAAGAAATGAATGATGTCCGTTCTTACCACTTTTATTTAATATAGTAATGGAAATCCAAGGCAGGGTATTAATACAAAAGAAATAAAGAATAATTAGACAGAATGATATTTAAGCTATACTTAGAGATAAAGATTTAAATTATGTTGTGATTTTTATTAATGTATTATCACTACATTTTGTTTCAGCAGTTAAGCAGCTTCTTATAATTTAATTAATGAATTTGATTAAACAGATAATAGGCTTATATATTTTCCTTAAATTTGAAGGATGACCTTTAGCTTCCAAAATTTTATGATTGCACATTTATGTCTTTTTCTAGCTATAGTACAGACTTGAATTTTTTTTTTTTTTTTGGAGGCCCCGATGATAACAGACTTGAATTTTTAAATTTCCCTTCAAGGGTAGGGTGAACATTTTCTTTAAGTTGTATTTCTGCATCCTTCAGATTGGAGATTTTGGTGGTTCATATCAACTTTGAATATTCACTGTAAATGTCCTTTGAGACTTAAGTGCCTGTTTCTTATTTGACCTAAGCAATTACAACAGTCTCTATTTTAAAAATTTATGGTTAAATGAGGGAATAAAGTGCAATGTAAATATGAAAGTAAGGAAAAAAATAGTTATGCACTAGATGCTTTAATGACTCCCTAAAAAAAGATACAAATTTAAGAGGAAGCCTCATTTATCATAGTATATCCCACAGTGACACATGAGGGTAATATAAGAAAACAACTTGGCTGTGTGTGGGTGAAGGTAAACATATAGTTTAAGAAAATGTAAATATTAAAATTTATTAGTTACTAAGAATGATCTCAAAACCATGTAAATAAAGAGTGGTTTGGGGCTTACTTTGTATCTACTTAATTTTTTGTTTGTTTCTGTTTCTCAGGGAGACAATAAACCAGCATTATAAAGGAAATGGATTTATCTTTAGACATAATTTCAATTTGTTAGGGGCATTACTTGGCAATTAAATAACATACTCTTTTATATTCTGAGAATGAGATTGTTTCATTTGATGCATTCAAGCCTACATTTAATAGTAATTTAGTGAAATGGACAAAAAAACCAAACAAGAACAAAATAGATAAACTAGTTTTTTTGTAGGTGGTAAATTAACTTAACTAGTGAACTGCATTGTTTTATATTAATGTGTTTTTACTTTTCACATTTTCTTTTGATGTTGAATAGAAATAAAAGACAACAAAATTATCTTTAGAGTGAACTGTGGTATCATTTCATTTAAATTGCCAAAGTAAATTTTGCTATAGTCCAAACTTCATTTTTTCCCTTAATGATGCCTGTTTCTGTAAAACCAGCCTGATAGAGCTAGTAAATAATTCCCAATACTCTGGTGGGCAGTAGGCACTTTCTCCTGTTGGAGGAATGAATCGTTAAGGCAAATAAGAACTCATTCTTCCCACCTTTTTTTCACCCCCTAGCAAACTCACCTCTTTTCTGGGCTGCAATTTTGCTCAGCATCTTTGGCATTGAATTTGCTTGGCCAATTTTCATTTGATATTGTGTTTAGGACTATTTGAGTTTCTGCCTCTGGGAAGTAAAGTCTGAAAATTGAAGCTATTCTCAAATAATGTTTTGAAAAATCTGGAATCATGGTCTTAAAAGTCTCTCATTGAATGTAAGTATAAAGCTATGGATTAGCACAAGAATCTGAAAAAAAAATTCCATTGAGCTAAAGTAAAATTCTCTCTGATTGAAGCAATGCTTTTTTTTTCTTAAAAGGAAATGGAGATTATTAAAGTTGGGTTGAAAAAAATAGAGACCTCTTTACTTGTAGTCATTTTTTATTATGTCTGTGGCTGATTATATTAGTACAATGGGTCTGAGTTAATGACCAGAAAATTGGTTACCAAAATGCCTCAAAAGCTGATGTTGGCTAATACTCACTTTCTGGATGTTGACTTACCATTCTTTATGAGGGACAACACATAAAAGCAGTTATGTCTGATGAGTACTTGTTTTCTATTATTTTCTTTGTGAATACATATAATTGTGAATACATACAAATTTTGTATTCTGTTGTAAATGCAATATCTAAGTGAATTTGAAAATGTTACTTTATTGAGGATGATGACAAGATCACATATTTTAGTTTTCATCATTTTCATAGATCCCATATTTTAGCTGATGAAAATTATAGGAGAAAGTATCCAGAGTTTTTAAAGCCATATTTGGTTCAGTCCAGGGCAAGGGATTAGCAAATCAAAGGTACTATTAATAGCATATATTTTGTTTTGATTTAATCCTTGTGAACTAAGTGGACTATGCAACTGTGTTTGAAACCATCCTACCTCAAAGGGGTCTTTTCCTTACAGAATAAGGACACATTAATGAATGAGGAACTTTGAGACAAATTTAGTTTGTGTATATATACATACATACATACATACAGATCAGTCATGGACTAAATCATTTTAAATACTTGGTTCCTCTCTTTTGTTTTTACATTCACTATACACCTATAAGTATTCATACATGTGAAAATGAGTATCCACATTTGTTAAATAATTTTTGAAAATATTTTAATGACTATAAAAGGAATGAGGAACATATAGGTGAATCACTCCTATACAATGAACTTCCAATGTCTTCATAATGACTCTGCTTCTGTACTCAATTGTTTTTCTTTTTTAAAATTTTTAAAATTTTTTATTTTTTAAAAGATTTTATTTATTCATTTTGCCAGAGTGTGTGGGGGGAGAGAAAGAGAGAGAGAGAAAGAGAACGTGCAGGCGGAGGGAGAAGCAGGCTCCCCGCTGAGCAAGGAGCCCGATGCGGACTCAATCCCAGGACCCTGGGATCATGACCTGAGCGGAAGGCAGATGCTTAACTGACTGAGCCACTTAGTCATCCCCACAACTGTTTTTCTTAAAGTAGGAAAAATTATATATGTAGTATAAAATAGACACAGATTTATTTTTAAATAATTTTGAGATTTAATTTCCTTATTAGGCTCTATTTTTAGCATGTCACAAATTCTAAGTAGTGCACACTTTTACGTATATTAATTTTTTCCTGATTCCACCCATAAACATGATAAATTATTTTTTCATCATTCCATAGGGGAAGTAAATCCTTATCTCTCTAAACCAGTCCTCCTTGGCTTCAGGACAAAAACTTGGTTCTGTTGGCTTTTACTGAACCAGAATAGTCTTTTAGTAGTATAAGGCAGTCAGTGACTATGGGCATTGCTGGCAAGTATGGATTGTACCTACAAATCTTCCTTCATTGTTTTTCCCTTAGATTTAGAACTCAAATTCTGAGTTGATCTGTAACCTCTTGGATTGCCTTGGCTGCACTCCAGGCATGCACTTCTCACAAATGAGTTCTTTAGTCTTCTGTCTCGAAGACTTTATCTGTTTCTGCCTCTATTGCTCTGTTTTCTCCCTTGCCTTTCTAATTTTTTTAAAAAAATGTTTGACTGATCATTTAAAACCCCTGCCTTTTCTCCTTTCCAAGAACCAACCAGAATGTTTGTAGATTTCATAAAGGTTTACCACCCTCTTCCCACAAGTGTCTTTTATGATCCTTATCGATGCCATACATTCCTTTGTTTTCTCCCTAATACCACTGTTATACATAACCAATATAATCTAAGCTTTACCTGTTGTGATAAGAAGAGGTCAAATTTATAGTATTATTTAAAATCTCAGTATGCCTAGTCTGTACATGCTTATCTATGCTGAAACCTCAGGCACTCTCCAAGATTACTCTATGCAACTACGCCCTATGCCACCAAAATTGTAATACATGAATGTTCTCCTACACTTAATGATGGAAGGGGTTTGTTTGTTTGTTTTCATTGTTTTTTTAATGATGGAATGTTTTTTAAGGTCCTTGAGCGTCTTTAAATTTCATTAGGGTAGGAATCATACCATTTTTTTCCCTTAACTGCTGTATCACCAGTGCCCACCAGATTTCTGTTCTTAGTAATAATTCAGATTCCTGATGAATATATGAGTATTTGTGTTACTAGGGTCTCGGCTATGTGGGTGGTCTTCATAGCTCTCTAGCTATGCATGTATGGGCATCCCTTGGCTCCCTGAGCTACATTGTCATTTACTGTCATTTGCTACTCACATTGTGACTTCTCATGATGGCCGACAGCTGACATTCCGTGTGTGTGTGTGTGTGTGTGTGAGAAATATCTTATTGGCTCTTACCTACATGCCTTGTACACTTCCTCTCTATCTCTATGCTTTTGTTTTATTTTTGCCTGAAGAGAGAGTCATTGTAGCACCACTGCCACTCCGTAAATTTCTTCCCCACGGCCTTTGACTCTCAATGATTGTATTGCAAAAATGCTAATTTTATTGTGTTCTTTTAGGAAGAATCTTGAAAGCCTATGGAGGGAGATGGGGTGAAATACTGCTTAGAAAATTGGAAACCTTTAGACAAAACTGCCGACTGAAAATTAAAAATGACTAGTATTCTAACTTTTCCTATTTAAATCCATCTCTTCCTCAAATTAAGATGCTTTAAGTTTCTTCTGTCAAATAAATAAAATCTTAAAAAAAAAAGATGCTTTTAGTTTCTAACAGTTGGTAACACTCTGCTATCAAAAAGAGAAAGGTAAATTAAACTCATTTATGTACTTCTTCAAAATTTTAACTTGCTTCTGCTTTAAGTTGACATCTAGGTGACTGTGACCTCTTTCTCTTCCTAGCTATTAATTTACTGGCTTCGGGTCCTTGTTCTATTGTATTCCCTCTTGTATTTGCCACAACCGTGACCTTTTCAGATTCTAACAATTATTTGTGTGATAGTTTCCACCTTTGACACTCTTGTCATCCGGAGACATCTTCCACTCTGCTCCCATTATTTATCAGCCACCCAGGCTGAGAAAGTCACTGGAAAAGATATAGCTCTGAAAGATCCTTTATTTGAAAAGAGTATCCAGATGACGGACTATGTCCTTTAGTGTTAAGCTTTCAATATTGCCTATTTAGAGGACATAAGTGTAGGTATAGCTCTCTTTATTTTAAAAACACTACAAAATAAAAATATACGCTTCAGTTGTGGTGGTATATAAATACCTACTTTAGAAATAAAGTGAATAATGATAGTCTTCCTGTCTGAATTTCACTTAAAAGATGAAAGCACTTATTGTTTTACTATCCCAAATTCATGGAATTGGAAACATACCATTGTTTCATATTGATGATTCTACAATGAGTTTGTTTCAATGCAGATGTTCTGCTGTTCATTCACTCTTTACTATCATAACAGTGTTACTTGTGGAGGTGAGCAGCTGATTGAGGATTTGGAAAAAAACACAATAGATATATATATAATGAAACAATTTGAAATATCCTTTGAACAAATGAGACATTTCAGTTTATTTTCTGTCCAGTATGTACAGTTTTAATCAATGCTAAATCTGGGTTACTACCACAAAAAATAACAACAAGCTATATTTTATTTTGAGATTGAATCATAGACTAAAGGAATCTACCTCTAGTAAATTCTGTATTGTAGCATTAGTCTCAGGTTACTGAAGAATACCCTCAGTGGACCATATGTTGAATGAACATATGTATTTTATAGTATAGTGTAGTGTAGTATAATATAAGATAATCAATGTGTATGCATATATAAGTTATTTGTATTATTTCTAATATTGTATTGATTTCTTCTAACTACATTACTTAAACCAGTCAACTCTGGCTGTACATTAGAGTAATTTAAGAAGTTTTTCAAAACACCAAAGTTTGGCCTCGTGCAAGAATATTGAGCTGAATCCCTTAAGTGTAGGGCCCAGGCATCAGTATTTTAAAAATTCTCCAAAGTGATTCTAATATGAAGTCAGAGTTGAGAAGCACTAAACAAATAAGTGAGTAGAGAGCCTAGCAAGCTCTGGAATATGTCAGTTTCTAGATTTCCTTAACTACAGGTTGGCAGTTTTCACATGATGTGAAGAAGCCACAGAGGAAAGGACATTTGAGTAATTAGCAATCCTAGAATTCATTCTTATGCATCCACCACATCCTCTATAAAATGGACTGTAAATAACTTCATTCCACAGGGGCAGTGAAAGAAGCCAATTAGAAAATATTTCTTTTTATCTTCAATATGTGTGTATCTTTAAAAAGTTATCTATGATGCATTCGAATGTGAGTGTCCTGTGGCCTCATTCCATGAGAAGGCGAGATTTTGCTTGAAGATAGAGATTATTTGGAAACCAGAATTTAAATCTTAGATGGACACAAGAGAGGAAAAGATCTGTCTTGAAAAGATCTATCCTGAAGGAGTTGTCATAATTAGGAATGTTAATGAAGAATGTAGATCTAGATATAGATATGGGTATATGTAGATATGTATCTTCTTTATATATAACTACTTCTTGGTTTCCACATAAATCCAGGAAAGAATCAGTTATATTCTTACCACTATTCCTTGAACCTCTGAAAACAGGAGAATGGCAGAGACAATTAGAATTCATGTGTGACAGAGAAGGGATGTGAGAAGAGGTGATTTGAAAGGCAAAGTAGTCTCATATTTAACCAGATTTTCCTTCTTTAGCTTACTGTGGATATAGTTTTACTCCCGTTATTGGAAAAGTGTATGTTGAAACATCAAAAGTGAATTTTAACTAGAAAGTTTTTAAAATTTTGAGATTACTTGACTCATGGGCTACTGAAATAAGGGACTCCGTAGCTGGAGAAGTTTAGAAATTCTGTAATATTTGAATTTTTAAAATTATGTATAAAATATTAATTTCCTTATATATTTCGACTACTATATGCTTTTTTTTGGTCTTTCAGTTTTTGCATTTTTATAATACATTTATAAAGAAAGAAATGTTTAATTGAGTGCTGACTTTGGTTAGGCATCTGTATGATTACTGTCAGCTATAAGCATGTCTTTAAATCCTATTCCAAGTTAGAAGATACATGCTTTCAAAATTACTGATTTTCAGTTTTGACCTTGGCAAAAAAGAATGAACAGATCATCTCATTCAAAACAGGGCCATAATATCACACAAATGTTTTCTTACAGTTTGATTTATAATTTCAGTTGAACATGAACTTGCCATCTATATAAACTTAACTCACTTTCAAGGACAGATGGGACTACAATTGGCTTTGAGTGACTTTCATTTTTTTCTCCAAAAATTTATTAGAAGTTCTGCATGACCCTTATGAGTCACATGAATCTATCTGTGAGGGGCATTGTTGGCAGATACGAACTGTAGCATCACTAAAATAGAAAATAGAGGGAAAGGCTTTTGCTATAGTCTCCAAGAAATTAGTTTACCCTCATCAGTAGGTGATTAGCATCGTGGAGCCTCCAGTAGTGAAAAAGATCTCTAATCACTTTCCCTGTTGAAGTTGGCTTCAAGAGAAAAAGGGTTGTTTTTTTTTTTTGCCTAGAAAGTACTTAATAATTGTTTGGGTAAAATATTTTAACATGGTTGTGTAAAATGCTGTTTCTTTTAAAAAATCTTACCATCAGATCTATTTTCAATTTAAAGCAATAAGTAATAGAGTTAAGTAATTTAGGTCAGATGTGTTAGGTTACAATTTTGGCCAAAGGCCATCACAAAACTATTCGTATAAAATAGGTAGAATGCATTCTCAGAAAAACGGTGTAAGGTATAAAATAGAGCAGAATGAGCTGACTTTGAGAATATGTGAATACTTAACTTGGTTGCATTTGCATAGGGGCTGGAGCTTGTTTAACAGTTTATATTTAGGGCATTTGTTTTAAATTTAAAGGTTTTTTGTTTTTGTTTGTTTCATTTTTTGTCATGGGAGGGCGGCTTTTGCTTTAAGTCAAAAAAGGAAAGAAGTGGTAATGTATTTATTCTATGGTAAAAATAAACAGCTTCCAAAGCAAAGAAGTCGTTGAAATTGGAAATGATAATAATTAGCTTAAACAGCATAGTTAAGAGTATATTTAGCATCAAAAGAGTCATTGAAGCTTTTATAATTTAACTTAAATATTTAGGTTTTGTAGAGGTTATTTTCTAAGTATCTATCTATCTATCTATCTATCTATCTATCTATCTATCTATCTATTTAGTTGCAATATTTATTCTGTAGCTAAATGTGTCAGTTATCCTGAAGACAAATGTTACAGTAATAATGAGTGGAAGAGAAGGGTGTTGCTCAGATGAGCCAGGTTAGTTTCAAATATCTTAAGTTAAATGGTTAGTATAAAAAAATCATGCTGAATTTGCTTATGAAATTGAAGATTAGTTAGGTATCCATAACTCAAAAAAGGAAATATATTTTTTAAAGTAAAAATGCCTCTAGAGCTTTCTATTTCTACTTCAATATCAAGGCTTTTCTGTAGTCCTTTCCTTTTTTTTTTTTTATAAAGATTTTATTTATTTATTTGACAGAGAAAGACACAGTGAGAGAGGGAACACAAACGGGGAGTGGGAGAGGGAGAAGCAGACTCCCCGCTGAGCAGGGAGCCCGATGCGGGACTCGATCCCGGGACTCCAGGATCATGACCTGAGCCGAAGGCAGTCGCTTAACCAACTGAGCCACCCAGGTGCCCGTCCTTTCCTTTTTTTTCTTTTAAATTCAGTTAGCCAACATACAGTACATAGTACTATAGTACATGTAGTGTTCAATAATTTATCAGTTGCGTATAACACCCAGTGCTCATCACATCACGTGCCCTCCTTAATGCCCATCACCCAATGACATCCCCCTACTCCCCTCCCCTCCAGCAACCCTCAGTTTGTTTCCTATAGTTAAGTCTCTCATGGTTTGTCTCCCTCTCTGATGACTTCCCATTCAGTTTTCCCTCCTTTTCCCTATGATCTTCTGCTCTGTTTCTTATATTCCACATGTGAGTGAAACTATATAATTATCTTTCTCTCATTGACATATTTCGCTCAGCATAATACCCTCCAGTTCCATCCACATTGATATAAATGGTAAATATTCATCTTTTCTGATGGCTGAGTAATATTCCATTGTATCTACATACACATCTTCTTTATCCATTCATCTGTCGATGGACATCTCGGCTCTTTCCACAGTTTGGCTATTGTGGACACTGCTGCTATAAACATTGGGGTGCAGGTGCCCCTTTGGATCACTACATTTGTATCTTTGGGATAAATACCTAGTAGTGCAATTGCTGTAGTCCTTTTCTTAAATAAGGTTTTCTTTCTGGTAAAAAAGAGTGATGGGGGGTGGGAGGGATGGGGGTGGCTGGGTGATAGTCCTTGGGGAGGGTATGTGCTATGGTGAGCGCTGTGAATTGTGTAAGACTGTTGAATCACAGACCTGTACCTCTGAAACAAATAATACATTAATATGTTTAAAAAAAAAAAAAGATAGGAAGGGAAAAATGAAGGGGGGAAATCAGAGGGGGAGACGAACCATTAGAGACTATGGACTCTGAAAAACAAACTGAGGGTTCTAGAGGGGAAGGGGGTGGGGGGATGGGTTAGCCTGGTGATGGGTATTAAAGAGGGCACGTTCTGCATGGAGCACTGGGTGTTATATGCAAACAGTGAATCATGGAACACTACATCAAAAGCGAATGATGTAATGTATGGTGATTAACATAACATAATAATAAAAAAAGTAAAATAAAATAAATTAAGAGGAAAAAAAAGATGAGAAAAATATTTCAAGGGGGGACAGCACAGAATGTAATGCTTAGTGAGAAACATCTCACACTGAAAGAAAATTCCCTTCAATAAGCACTAGACTTTGACCAAAGGAACTGCTATTGCTCCATCTTTAAATTCCAGTGTCTTAGTCATTTATAAAACATATGAATATTTTTGGCCTGTTATGATTTCCTGTTAGAGAAATTTATATATTTTTTTCTCAATTTTAATTCATATGTCTGCTGTATTTATTAAGAAAAATATTTAAGATTTCCCATTTTACCAAAGAGAGAGTTAGGCCTCAAATGCCATGTGATCAAAATATAATTTATCATAATAATTCTGAGCTGTTCCTAAGAATAAATAGCTCCTGCCATTTGGGATCTATGCAGTTAAGGCTCATCTTTGAATTTCATTGTGGAAGGATTTTCAGATGCCAAGATAAGAAGTAACAGCGTAGATGATGGCTGTAGTAAGAAGTGCCCTGGGGCTATTTTGTAGAAAAATCACATTAAAGATTTGTATCTTGTTTTATGTCCTTTATTGTCTATATATCACATCAAAAATTGCCTTATTCTTGTTTTTAATCCATGGATTATAACTCTAATACATTTATAGGTATTGTATTTCAAGTTGAAATCTTGTAACAAAATCTTAAATATATACCATGTATTTATATCCTGATCTTATTTAAAATAAATGTTAATTCTATTAACATTTAATAAATGTTAATAAATGTTAATGCCATTCTCAAAATGCAAAATCTAGTATATTATTGGAATAATATTTATAATTAATATATATAACAAATAATTTTGTAAGATTATAAATATAAAATATAAATAAGATATTATTTTAAAATAATTTACATAAGCTATATAATTTAGATCTTCTAGTGATAATCTGTTAGTTTTCTTTTTTTAAAGATTTTTTATTTATTTGATAGAGACACAGAGAGAGAGGGGGAACACAAGCAGGGGGAGTGGGAGAGGGAGAAGCAGGCTTCCCGCTGAGCAGGGAGCCCGATGCGGGGCTCAATCCCAGGATCCTGGGACCATGACCTGAGCCAAAGGCAGACGCTTAACGACTGAACCACCCAGTAAGTTTTTATTGAATATTTACTAAATTAATAAAGAAGTTATTTACTAAACAGTAGTAAATACTTATAGGAACATTATTACAATTAAACTTCACAACAAACAAACTACTATGAGTTTTAATCCCTATCTTTCAGATAAACTGAATTTTGGAATTAGTTAAATAACTAATTTATTTATTATATGCTATATGTCTAATAGGGGGCAAAAGTTGAATTTAAACCCACTTCTTTGACTTTAAAATCTGGCTTTAGGGCGCCTGGGTGGCTCAGTTGGTTAAGCAACTGCCTTCGGCTCAGGTCATGATCCTGGAATCCCAAGATCGAGTCCCGCATCGGGCTCCCTGACTTTAATTATTATAGTGTAATGGGCCAGTGCCATGTTGTATGGAAGATACAAAGAAATATAACAATTGCTGTATCCTTTCAAGAAACATTCCGTATAGTTAATTTAATTATTGGAAAAAATTTCTAAAAATTTTTAACATTTTTAAAATTGTCAATTTTCTTAATTACCATTTGGCCTTTTTTTTTTTTTTTAAAGATTTTATTTATTTATTTGAGAGAGAGAGAATGAGAGACAGAGAGCATGAGAGGGAGGAGGGTCAGGGGGAGAAGCAGACTCCCCGCCGAGCAGGGAGCCCGATGTGGGACTTGATCCCGGGACTCCAGGATCATGACCTGAGCCGAAGGCAGTCGCTTAACCAACTGAGCCACCCAGGTGCCCACCATTTGGCCTTCTTGCTTACTTGTATAAAATCTTGGGTTTCATTTCATTGTATCGGATGAAGGAATAGTACTAGGTATTTATAGTCAATTACAGTTCTAAAATTTATGATTATTATGAATTGAAAGCAAATTAAATAATTCACTTAAAAATAACAACATATTATTAGGATCTCATTCAGGTCTCTGTTCAAATGAAACCCTCTCAGAGAGACCACCTTTCCTAAAATGGCCACAGGCCAGGCAAGAGATAGTGTTTAAAAACGTTTGAGAAAGGAATGTATGAAAAAGTGAAAAAGTCACTAATATAATTTTATATTTGTGTGCCAATAAAAGTATAACAAGTTAGTATAAAAAGAACCAAATAACCTGTTGTGAGTATATATAGTTACATATATTTTTGTCACAATTGTAACTTCTTGATTTCTTTTAAAAGGACTATATTTAGAATGGCTAGGATTTTATGTTCAATAATGTTTTCTCTGAAATTCTGTACAATAGAACAAATGTGGATAATTTTCAGCTAACTCGGATATTGAGCAATCTTAAATTTAGGATTTATATGAACATCAGCACGATGTATTTTTACATAGATGTGCTGTCACTGTAACTTGATATTAAAGCATTCTTCTCTTTAGAGAATTATTTTTTCCTGTAAGAGGATCATAAAATCTATGATTTAAATTGAAATTAAAGCAGTGCTGTTAATCATCCTTAATAGAGCAAACTTCTGGATGGCACAAGAGATTAAAACAGTAACTCTAGTTTTGGATACTATTTAATGTTTATTTACCCTGAGACATGGAGTTGTTTAGGCTTCATTGTAAATATTTACTACATTCATGTTCTTTGGTTTCTTTTATTGTGCACATGTTCTATAAAACCTGCCTTATCTATAGACCTTACATGACAACAAAGAACCAGAAAGTATTCCACCTAAAGAAAATCAGTGTATTAATTGAAAACAAAAGCTGAAGTATAATGACTTCAAATATATCATATATCCTCTGATTTTTCATATTACAAACAGTTCCTAAATCTCACAGGAAATTTAAAAAATAGAAAGCAGGCGGAATGTCACATTTTTTCATCACTGATATAAGAATATTATTAACATGTTAATATTGGTATAAGAATGTTGTGACATTTTTCCTTTCAGCTGTTTTATCTATTCAGTTTTTCGTGTTGCTATTGTAAATTTTTATATAGTAATACTTAAATATTTCATATTTCATGTAAATTTTCTGAAAGAATAATTAAAACTATTTCTGTATATTCTGTAATTATCATTTTTATTATCATGATAATATCCCGTGGATTTTTTGATATATCATGGTTTACTTCTTACATATCTATTGAAATTCTTCAAGTATTAACTCAGCACCTATATGTGCCAGGTATTTTTGGGGTCCCAGGAATTCATCAGTAAAGACCATAAACTTTGTAGGCCCTCACTTTGTAGAGCTTATTATCTATAAAGCGAGATAGCCAATGAACTAATAATGATGCAGTATACATCAAGTGATTATAAGGGGTATAAAGAAAACAATAAAAATAGGATAAGCATTGGAGGGGGTGAGAACACAATCCACCTATTTATGTTCTTGGGGTTTCTATTTTTTTTTTCTTTTTCTTTGCTTTGTTTTTGCTGTTATAAATACAGAATTGAGAAATAGAACCAGAGAGATAAATGAAGGGCTAAACACATAATAGATACTCAAATATTTGATACATAAATTTAGAGTGAATTTAGTTATTCAAAAAGCTGTAGATTTTGTTTAGAAGGAAATTGAAAGAAACTTCAGTATCTTTGTTGAATAATTTCAGTAATAAATATAGAGAGACTGAAGCTGAAAAGTAATAATTATTAATATAAAAATTTTTTCAGGGAAGAAATAAATATAAGCACTATAACAATGGAGACAAAGAATAAAATAGAAAACCAACAATGTAAAGGAGACAGAATCTAGTTGTTAATTTGAAATAGAAGGTCAGAATTATCTTCAGGGAATAGTTCTCTTTTCCTACTTTTTTTTTTATAAAGATTTTATTTATTTATTTGACAGAGACAGACACAGTGAGAGAAGGAACACAAGCAGGGGGCGTGGGAGAGGGAGAAGCAGGCTTCCCGCTGAGCAAGGAGCCCGATGCGGGGCTCAATCCCAGGACCCTGGGATCATGACCCGAGCTGAAGGCAGACACTTAACTGACTGAGCCACCCAGGCACCCCTGCATTTATTTTTTATTGAAGAAACCAGGTGGCATATCCTTAGAAAGTTTTAATCTGAATTTTGCTGATTACATTCCCATATGTCTATTAACATGTTTCTTTTATCTACTCTTTCCCTTATGAATTGGGAGGCAGACTTAGACGTTTGATCAAAATCAGGTATAAAGTTTCAACAAAACCACTTCATAGATAGTGTTTCATACTTATATCTAGAAGTAAATAATCTATCTCTGTGATCTTAGAGCAATTGATGAGTATTGCCAATATCTTTCTCTTCACTGGGGGTTACAAAGAGATGATAGTCTAATAATCCTTTTTAGCTGTGACACTTCTGCAAAGAGGAATCTTCCTCATGAACAATTGAGTTATCATGGTGAACAGTTTTTATATAAAAGAGAAAAGGTACTAGATTAATTACTCTTATTTACCATTTTTCAAAATACTCGTTGGTTCACTTACACCCTTCAAAGGTGACAGGATTTTTGTTATGGTTGTTTTTATTATTAAAAACTTGAAGGTTTAAATATTTTTGATTTGTTAAAAAGGTTCCATTTATTTTTATTTCAGTTAAATTTTTATTGCAGAGTTCTTGTTTAATTTTATTGTGATCAGATCAGGTGACGTTATTGTATGTTTGTGATTTTATTTAAGAATAGTCCATTGTATGAGGAGAACAAGAGAAATGAACAATAGAAGATAGTAAAATAAAGTATAGGTGTTAAGCAAGAAGCTTCTGAAACATGTTAGATACAGATAAAGTAAATCATTTGTGTGCTGACACAGAGAGGAGGAGATAGAATGAACAAGTATCACATATTCAAGAAGCACCAAATTTTATGACAGTTATATCACCTTTAAATCAAGTACCCATTTGTGTCACCCATGTGGCTCTATGTAGCCTCTATCAGAGACATGTAGAAACCAGTCATAGCTGCAAAGCAAGTTAAATGAGCTACAACTCCTGGCCAGGAGTCTGGCCCTTGCATCCTTTCCATAAAATAAGCCTGTGTGTTATTTCCAGACATCTTCCTTCTGCTAAGCCACTTTGACTACATTCAACGCTGGTCCTTATAGCCATATTATAGCGGGGAAAGCTGATGCAGGAGAGCAAATGGTAGAAAAGGAAGGAGGGACAGAGGAAGGGATTGAGTAGTATGATCTATCCCACTGGTACACTGCCATAAGTGTGTTAACCTACATTGCTTCCTGTATATTTGAAATTCATTCAATAACCTATGTGATAGAGCATCTTAGCTTATCTGGAGTCTTTCTATACTGTGACTTCTAGGATGGAATGCGTGATAGTATTCATGACAGGTAACAACATCACAGCATTTTCCTACTCTAAGAGTAGCCCATACCCAGGGCTGAATTATGACTTTTATGGGCCCTTTGTTCCATAAATATATTAAAACTCATATTTTATAACTGTAGTGGTATAAAGATGAATATATTAATATTATATACTTTTTTTTTTACCTAAAATTTTGTTTTTCCTTCTGATTTACAAATGAATGAAGATGTTTTCATGGATTTTAGAAGTATTACAGGCTGGGGTGCCTGGGTGGCTCAGTTGGTTAAGCGACTGCCTTCGGCTCAGGTCATGATCCTGGAGTCCCGGGATCAAGTCCCGCATCGGGCTCCCTGCTCGGCGGGGAGTCTGCTTCTCCCTCTGACCCTCTTCCCTCTCATGCTCTCTCTCTCTCAAATAAATAAATAAAATCTTTAAAAAAAAAAAAGAAGTATTACAGGCTGTAGGCACTGAGCCTGCTGTACACAATGAAGAAGTTGGTCCTACCATACTCTTCCTTTTTCCTAGTTTTAAAAAACACCTTTTATACCTCTGTTTGATTTAAAAAACAAACTTAAAAACATTATAGAGGTATGAAAATAGGAAGTAAAAATCTCTCATTTCTACAGATGACTGTGGTTGACAGAGTGTTGCATGTACTTACAGGTTATGTTTTGCTCTTCTTATATTGGCCTATATGCATACACATGCACACATGGTATTACATACGATCAAACAGTGAGCCCTGTTCTTGATGTTGATCTTTTCATTGACAATATCAGATATAGTGACTATCATGCATATTTGCTGAATTATTAAAGAATATTTAAATCTGCAATAGGGAAAATGATAAATCAAACAGTAATGAGGAAAAATGAAATATATAGCAAAAAAGCAGTTAACTTGGGAGTCATGTTGTCATGAAGTTCAAATGAGGCGATGTATATTAAGATACTTACAAGTCAAGGAATGCAATTATATTCATTTCCATTTGATGATGATTTAATTTCAACAAGATGAAATTTAGGGGAGGTCCATCCAGTAGAAAGTTCTATAACTGGAACCAAAAACCAGACAGAAAGGAGCAAAACAGAGGAGATGGCTTTATAAGGTGTGAAAAATGTCTAGAGGTTATAGTTGGTAGTAGGTTAAAAATATCACCAGGATGTTGTAATCTCCATAGTTAAACACAAAAAGCAAGCAAGCAAACAGATTGCCTTTGTAGGTCTATGTATTCACCATGGGAACCTTAGACTGTACCTGTGGCAGTGGCCTGACTCCAGGCACTGGTCTATCTTTTGTATGTTAAAGCAAATCTCAGTCTCATTCCAGGAAAATTAAATCAGAACTTCTGTGGCTGAGAGCTAGTAGTTTGTTACTTTTGTTTTGTTTAAAAAAAGATCCCAGTCATTGTAATGTGTATCTAGGGTTGAAACCCCCTATTTGAATGCATTAATTTTGTTACTTCGCAAATGAGTCATACAGAGTATTTAAAAACTGGATATGTAGTCTTTGAAGTCACTTTTTTTTTTAGATTTTATTCTATTATGTTAGTCACCACACATTACATCATTAGTTTTTTTTTAAATTATGTTAATGTTAATCACCATACATTACATCATTAGCTTTTGATGTAGTGTTCCATGATTCATTGTTTGCGTATAACACCCAGTGCTCCATTCAATACGTGCCCTCCTTAATACCCATCACAGGCTAACCCATCCCTCCACCCTCTCCCCTCTAGAGCCCTCAGTTTGTTTCTCAGAGTCCATAGTTTCTCATGGTTCGTCTCCCCCTCTGATTTCCCCCCCTTCATTTTTCCCTTCCTACTATCTTCTTCTTCTTCTTTTTTAAATTTTTTTAACATATAATGTATTATTTGTTTCAGAGGTACAGGTCTGTGATTCATCAGCCTTGCACAATTCACAGCGCTCACCATAGCACATACCCTCCCCAATGTCCATCACCCAGCCACCCCATGCCTCCCCGCCCAACTCCAGCAACCCTCAGTTTGTTTCCTGAGATTAAGTCACTTTTGAATCTTAAGTCTTATATAATAGTAAGGCTGACTTTGTGCCATGAAATTATAATTTATCTGACTCATTATCAGTAGCAGTTAACACAGTTCATGAAACTTCTTTCTGTGTTTCACTTCATTTTTCTCTTGATACTCTTTTTCCATCACTTTTCCATTTTCCATGATTTCATTATTTCTAACTGGAAATCTAGTTAGATCCTGAAAATAACAAAACTTGGTTTTGTAGTCTTGATTGGTCAGTATACTTTCCTGATGGTGGTTTTAGGAAATGTGTGTATCTTCAAGAACGGAGAAAATAAACTCTGTAGTTTATTTTTAAAGCCCAAACTCAAGGAGCTATTGTTCTGCTTACTCTCTTCTGATTATTCTTCCCCAGGATTTCCATATAATCCCTAAAAACTGTTACAACTAAACTTTGAGTACCGCTTACAGAAGATATTTTCTTTTTTCCAGTGAACTTCAAAAGTAAATCATTTTTACCTCAGAAAGAAAGATAACTGTTTTGAAGATAAGACTAATCACATTAGGCCTTCAACAGTTTCTTTTCTATTCCACAGTTATATTTATCTTCAAAAGGTCTAATCCAGTTCAAGGAAAAGATGTATGAAATCAGTTTGATTCCCTAAGGCAAACCCAGAGAGTCTCTTATATTTATTTCTTTTGGTAAACTTATGGCTGCTGTCTAAGCCAAAATTAAAAGCATAAATAACAAATAGGAATGGACCACGAAGCTAAATAAATTGACTTCACAACTAGATTTACATGTTGGATCATCAAAACTTTACGTATTGGATCATCAAAACCCAACCATTAATTTATAAATGTTATCTTCAGTTTGAGCTTTCCCATCCTTTCCTACTGTTCCCCAGTCTTCTACATTAAAGTACCTTGGCTTTCCCCTGAAATATAAATCATTCTCTGACAATAATGTGATATATAGAAAGGCACCATTTATTAAATTTTTTCTGCTAGGGCGCCTGGGTGGCTCAGTTGGTTAAGCAACTGCCTTCGGCTCAGGTCATGATCCTGGAGTTCCGGGATCGAGTCCCACATCGGGCTCCCTGCTCAGCAGAGAGTCTGCTTCTCCCTCTGACCCTCCTCCCTCTCATGCTCCCTGTCTCTCATTCTCTGTCTCGCAAATAAATAAAATCTAAAAAAAAAAAAAAAAAATTTCTTTTGCTAAAAATCTTCTCTGGTGTGTATTCCGCATCTCCCCTCCTTACAGTACATTCTAGGAAAACCCTCCTTAGCGCTAATGAGAAAAAATAAAGAACTATGTATTTAGTTTCATATACATGCTGATAAGATTTTTGACACTGTATTTCTGAAATGGACGTGGCCAATGGGAAATGATACTTAATAGATATATAATGTTAAGAGTAACTTTTTAAATGAAAATTTCCAATTGTATATCTATATTGGCTCCTCTGAGAGTTAATAATTGTTCATATCTAGCGAAAATCACAGAATAATTATTGTACATATTAATATTATCATTAATAATCTGGGTTTCTGATACTGAATTTTGATTAGTTTTAATAGTATCCAGCCGTACTTGCTGTCTTTGATTCTGTGTGATACCTCTTTATCATTACCAGAAATTTAGCTTTTTTCCTTAAACTGCCTTGAGTAAACTTATAAACTGACAATTTATGTGGAACAATAGACCAGTATGATCAGGAATGAAATATATCCATTTGTTTAAAACTCAAGCTCCTTAGTGAAAAAATTATTCAATTTGGAAGGTGAATAGACAAATTATAAAGAAAAAACAAAGTGCATAGTTAGAGAAATGGGACCCATTGTAACATTGTACCACAATAAAGAGTGAAGATATAATCACATTCTCTCCCTCTCTCTGTCTCTCTCTTTATATATATATTCTTTAAAAAAAATCACTTGATGAGTATTGAGCTCTTACTCTGAGGTAGGGACAATGCTGAGTGCTTTAAATTGATTTGATCTTCACAGGCATCTACTTTAATTGAATGATGCAGTGTAAAAATATTTGATATGCACATGTGCTTCTTATAAGGTCCGCAAAGACTTTTACAGTCTTGCTAATGTTTAGTTTTTAGCAATCACTGTCTTCCAGCATTATCCAAGACAATCTATATTCTTTTTATTGTATTCTATTTTTTTGACAAGACTGCTGTTTCTTCTACCATGATAATATTGACACCCAATGTCAAAGTCCTCCTTGTTTCATCTATCAGAATAAAAGGGTATTATCTTTAAATTGGTACTATTGGTAACAAAGAAATACCCAAATTAAATAGGTAGACACTAAGATAAATTTTCCAAGTGATTTTTTTTTTAATATTACATATTTATGGTCTCAATCTCTCACTCTCTCTTTCTGTTTCTTTCTCTCCTCTCTTTTTTTCCTTCTTTCCTTCCACCTCTCTTGCCTCTCTGGTAGATGTTAGAATACTTGAATTCTAGTCTCTGCTAAATTGATTTAGAGCATTATAACTCTGGGCAAATGACAAAAGGTACTTGGGATTCTAAGTTTCTGTCCTTTAAAATGATAACATAAAAATAGATGATATCTAGCATCACTTGTAGACCTAAAATTCTGTGGTTCAAAGACATAATGAAATACTACCTGAGGTTATATACCATGGACAGTGATAAGTTTCAAATGAAGACTTTTTGAAAGTCCCACAATTGCTTGAAAAGATGCATTTTACTTTGAGCTGAAATGCCACATTGACCATGTGTCTTCTCTAGATATTTTTGTTCCCGGGAAGAAAGGACCAGAGAAGCAAGGTTTAGCTAAGTGTTATTTATCATGAAGATATAAGTAGAATATAATAGAAATCCACAAAGAAGAGACTTTATGAAGCCAACTCTCATGAAGCTTAGCCTGGATATTAATGCTGAACTTTGAGCTATGCTAAGGACCCAGCCATAGAAGTCTCAACTTGGGTCCCCTACCATGGACATGAACCAGGACATGCCTAATATGGCACATGAGCTTTTTTTCTAATTTATTTTCTTCCTGTGTTTACTTATAGTTTCTGTCTTCTCATGCCTTCTCTGTATACTTGACTTTAATTTACCGTAACCCTTAATCTACCTTCAAGTCAGTCTTTCATCTCCAACACCCATTGCTAATCTGCTAATTTGTTTTCTGTTCAAATTAATGAGAGAGAATCTCATAAGTGTAGTTTATTTTTTCAAACCAAGCTTTTTGGAAGGGATAAGACTTTGGCCCAATTAGCTGTGGTAGGGATTGCACTTAGGTCTATGTAATAAAAAATACGACTTTCAGTAAGGTATGTGGGTTTCATACTTTGCCTTGAATCAGGTGTGGCCATACAGGTAACAAGACACATGTTAATTCACACGATGGACTGGGCATAAGATCATGAGCAGCCGCAGCTGCTGCATACCTAAGTACTCCTGTCTGAAGCAGGTACATACCTGCTTTCAGGGGGACATGAAAAGTCATTTTGAGTAAGGAATGTTTGAGGAGATTTAATGTGTATCTCCAAAAGAAGGTGGACATTGACTTTTCTTAATTAAAGCAGCTACTATAAAGGAAATCAAACTAAGAAATGAAAATTCCTGTATCTCTCTGCTGACTGTAGCAGCATAAAACCTCAAAAGCTCATGTGAAAGCAAAGGCTAACTGTTTTACTTAAGTCAAGATTTTTCTCAGTGTTACATTTTTAAAAAATTATTTTTCCACTTAACTACCTCCTTTCCTTATTTACTTTCTTAGTAAAAGTAGAAGTTCAAAAATTGAAAATGATCTATGCATTTGACAGAGGAAAAACGACTTATTAGAAGAGAAATAGGAATTTGTTGTACTTGGGTTTATACTCTAGAAGTGATGACTATTTCAAAATTCTCTTATGTGAATAATACAATGAATATGTGAGGCATTCTGAAACAGCTACTAACAATAATTATTTTATGTTAATATTTTGTTTATAAATGGGGTCTTTTAACTGGTACGAGACAATAACCAATTTTTATATCCCATAAAGGGTATTCTGTGCCACCAAATGCTGAAAATGAGCTGAAATTTATAACTCATTTATCTGAGGCTTTTTTTTTTTTTTTTTAGTACATACAGCATACAGGAACATGTATTATTCATCTAAACTGTTAACTCATTTGCATTTTCATTAAACTGTAAAGACTATATCACTGCAATGTGAGCAGAATTTTAATTTGATTCTGTTTTGTACATAACAAACCCAAATTTCTTGTGTTTAAAACTCAATGCATTTACTAATAGACATCTATACATGTATACATACAGACATGTGCATATCTGTAATTAAGGGAAAAAACATGCAAATAAAACATCTAATACCCAATTTATTTTTTTTATTTGAAATAAGATATTTTCCCATTGAAGTGAATCTTCCAAATAAATGAGACATTCTCTTTAGCACTGAAACTTTAAAAATATTACTGTTGCTTGAAGTATGTTACAACTTCTTTTAAAGCCAAATATACTGAATGTTATTCTATTATTGATGATCCAAAGACATAAATTTCATAAGCTATTAAAACTTGAAGGTTTTTTCCCTAAAAATAAATGGCTACAAAGGCATGCTTTTCAAGTTTCATATATATTTTTGTATCTTTATATATAATATAAAATATTTTTATAAATATTTATAAAATATGGCCCCTTACGGCCTCTTACTAACAGGCTGCGAAAAAGGAAGCAGAGGAAACAGCTCCCTTTTAATAATGTTTGTCATCCTGTAGTTTGTTTCTTAAAATTTACATAGTCAATCAGTAAATAAATATTAATTGGTGTTTATGAGAAGGCACTGGAGGGGCGCCTGGGTGGCTCAATTGGTTAAGCGACTGCCTTCGGCTCAGGTCATGATCCTGGAGTCCCAGGATCGAGTCCCGCATCGGGCTCCCTGCTCGGCAGGGAACCTGCTTCTCCCTCTGACCCTCCCCCCTCTCATGTGCTCTCTCTCTATCTCATTCTCTCTCAAATAAATAAATGAAATCTTTAAAAAAAAAAAAAAGAAGACACTGGAAACAGAAGGAGAAATAGTCAAAGCTTTGTTGAGGAAGGAGACATATAATAAACTGGTGAACATTAAAAAGGAATAAAGAGGGGCGCCTGGGTGGCTCAGATGGTTAAGCGTCTGCCTTTGGCTCAGGTCATGATCCCAGGGTGGTGAGATCAAGCCCCACATCGGGCTCTGCGCTCAGCGTGGAGTCTGCTTGTTCCCCTCCTCTGCTCCTCTGCTCGCTTGTGTTCTTTCTCCCTCTCTCTCAAATAAATAAATAAACTTAAAAAAAAAAAAAAGGAATAAAGACTTCTCGTATTGCTCAGGCTTGTATTATGCTGTTAGAATATTAACAGTACTTAATAATTATCAACCACACTTTCATTGTACCAGATACTCTTCTTTACATGATTTAATTAATTTGTCTTCCTAAAGGAACTTAGGAGGTGGTGTTATTACTCCTTATTACTCCTCTTTTCCTTATATTTCATATGAGGATAGTGGGGCAGAAATGTTAGGTAACTTGCTAGTTCATAGCTAGCAAGTGTTGAGAAAATAATTTAAAACAAAATCTCCTAACCCAGATAACCTCTCCACAAAAGTAGAAGAGAAAGAAAACAGTTTTGTTATTGAGTAAGTATTAAACCAAAATGTATCACAGGCAATCTGTTAAGAGATTGCGAAGACAGAAAGAAATCTCACCTTGTATATAGTTAAGCAGAATACGACCTGTTACATGACATGTTTTCAAGACAAACAATAGTCCTTGAGTAAGAGACTTGATGGCACCATTTGTCATGCATACTTTACTATAGATTCACCTGGTAATTGAGGTGACCATCTGTTTTAGCTTATTAGCTTTATCCAAAGGAAAAATAAATATATATTTATGACAGGAGTTAGTTTTACGTCTTGGAGTGTGGCACCTGTCAAAATTAGGCTCCTAACTTTCCAAAGAAACTGGAAGATAAGAGCACTGTCTTCCTTAATGATTGCCTATCAACAAGATGGTCCCCAGATTCTTGAGAAAGACATACCTAGGTTGCAAAACTGGCAAAGGCTTATTTAACTTTTTTTAAAAAAAGTACATAGGTTTTAAGAAACAGAGAAAGAACGTACAAGTTTAAATTTTCTAAAGTAAATGCGCTAAGAAAAGGGAAAGGTTGCTTCCCCTTTTATTCAACAGGAAGAGTTAAGCTTCTTATTTTTAATTTCTATGTGCCTTTACATAAGTAAATAATAGAATTAAGATTTGAGTCCAGGAAATGTTGGCAAAGCCCAAGCCCTTAAATATATCTTTATATAAAATTCTGCTAAGTGTATGCTTGGCTTGGAGATGACTGTCTTCACTTGCTTTGATACTTATATCATGAGAAGGATGCAGCCATATAAGCTCCAGGGAAGGAACATTCCAAGTAGATGAAACAATAAGTCAAAAGACCTTGAGACCAAAAGAGGTTTGATGTGTCTAAGGGACACAATAAAAACCAGTGTGGCTGGATATAGTGAATGGGAGGGGGGTGTGTACAATAAGCTTAGACATTTAGGTAAGGGTTAAATCTTATAGGCACTGCAGGCCATAGAAAGAAGTTTGGATTTTATTTTAGTGGCAATAGAGAGCAATTTGAAGGCTCTCTTAAGCAGAGAAGTATAATGATCTCATTTTTGGTTAAGAAATTATTTTTCTGTTTTATGAAGAAGTTGTTATGTTAGGGAGTTGACAATGGAGGCGGAGTAGCCAATATAAGGCTATTGCAGGAGTCTCAGTCTATGATTACAGCATAGAGATTTGAGTTAAATTTTGCCTATTTTTGGAGGTAAAGCTACAAAACTCTGTTGATGTTCTGGTTTTGAGGTGGGAAGAAAGAGAAGAATCACGGGTGGTTCCAAGAATTTAGTTCTAAAATAAATGGTGGTAGTTCTCTACCGGCATAAGGAAGACTTCAAGCCTAGACAGATTTAAGAAGGTGTGGGGAATCAGTACTAGTTTTAGCCATCTTAATGTTGTAATGTCTTTTAGACATAGGTCCAAATGGTGATGTCAAGTTAGCAGTTGGATTTGGAGTCTCTGGTTCAGGGTAAATAGTCTAAGATGCAGATGCAAATTTGAGGGTCATGGGCATATGAAAAGTATGCATATAACTGTGGGATCAAGAATGAAAGAAATTACCTATCCTGTGAGGGCAAATAGAGAAAAGTGCTGAGGACAGGAAATTTCTTGGATATACATGTTAACCAAAGTAATACCCTCTAAAAGAGTATTTGTCCTAGGGATTATTTGTTGGAAAATTGAAGGGAAAAAAATCTTTGTAGTTATATAAAGAAATAAGTAGAAATCCAAGAAACAGTGTTTCTATGGAAGTAAACGAAGGGGATAAATCCTACAGAAAAGTCCAGTTTGGTAAGGATGAATGATCTCCAGTGGGATTAAGAACTAAAATAAATTGAGTACCTACTATGTTTCAGGGACCTGTCAAAGTGCTTTACATATATTAACTCATTTAATCCTCACAATTACTTTCCTCCCCCAGAGATAAAGACAAATACTACTGAAATTTCACAAATAAAAGTAGAAGTTAATTAACTTCTTTGAGGGCATACAGCTTGTAAATGATGCAGTTGGGTTCAGACTCAGGAAGTAGGACTCAAGAGCCTATGCTCCTAATAATTACGATTATTGGTGACTTTTTTGGAAGCAATTACAGAGGAATTTACTGTTCTCTCTGCTAGGAAACTCCTCCCCAATATCTAAATATGCCTCTCTCTCACACTTAAGATCTCTCTGTACAGTGTCACCTTATCAGAGATCCTTTTCCTAATATTCAACCCAAATGTCTCCTTGCACCACTTAATTTTTCTTCTTGGAACTTGCCAATTCCTGTAATTATTATATATTTGGTATCTCTATCTCCATCTGGCTATCTATTAGTAAGGACTTAAATTTGTTCACCATAGTGTCACCAGTGCCTAGTCAGTGGTTATGGCTAAATAATGATTTATTGGCCAAAGAGTGATGGTAAGTTAATGATGAGTTTAATGAATAAGTGAATGAATGAATATAGCTTTGGTTGCAATTTTGACTGTCCAGCTGATTTTTGAAACTGTGCATCTTTAGTTTCACGAATTCTGGGGGTCATGTCCTTTTCTCCAATAGGGCTCTGTCACCAAGAGGAAAGATGATTGTGAGTGTGAGTCAGGATCTGAGTAGTCAGAAAGGAAGAGAATTGGAGAACCTTAAATAGAGGGAAAAGAACAGTTGAGATAGAAGGAAGAGAGTAGTGTTGGTATAGAGAGTGTTAGGGGACAAATAAGGCTTGGGAGGGAAAAGTCAGAGACCAAGGCATGGGAAGAATTGAAGGATGCAAGAAACAATTGGAGTAGAGTAAGGGATGTAAAGAATTGAAATGATGGGAAGTTGTAGTCCTTTTGTGGAATTTAGAATTTTAGATTTTTGTAGATTATTAACTATGATTATGCAAAGGAGGTAAGGTGTAAAAATAATGTCTAAAACTCATAAAAATGTTTCCTTAGAATTTTCCACTAGCATTAACATCAGTAAAGTTTTATTTAATCATTTGTTTATTAGCGTGTGCACGGAGGCGTGCAGGGGGAGGGGCAAAGGGAGAGGGAGAAGGAGAGAAGCAGACTACCTGCTGAGGGTAGAGTCTGACCTGCGGCTTGATCCCAGGCCCCTGAGATCATGACCTGACTGGAAATTAACAGTCAGATGCTTAATTGACTGAGCCACCCACATGGTCCAAAGTTTTATTTTTTTAAACTGTATCTTCTTAGGAGCACAATAATAGCTATATTTTTTAAAATAATATTTTCTCAATTTAATGAAAACATGCATATGCATATACAGTCGTAGACATTTCACAACTTAAACGTTTAGATTTTATTATTATTATTATTTTTTAAAGATTTTATTTGACAGAGAGAACAAGCAGGGGGATCAGCAGAGGCAGAGGGAGAAGCTGGCTCCCCATTGAGCAAGGAGCCCGATGCGGGGCTTGATCCCAGGACCCTGGAATGATGACCTGAGCCAAAGGCAGCCGCTTAACCAACTGAGCCACCCAGGCACCTCAAACGTTTAGATTTTAAAATGCCAATAATTAGACATTCTAATTAGAGCCATCTCTATTGTAGTCATGGGCCACTAGGTAGGAATATTGGTTTTGAGTTATTCTTTCATAAATGATTATTTGAAAAATCTTTATTCAGTATATTCCCTTCTAATCAGCAGAATTATTCTATTAGATAGCTGGCTGGAGCAATGGATAAAATATATGCTATTGATCCCTGCTTCTTTCTGCATGAGCCTATATAGGCCTTCATGAAAAGCAGCAACAACTAGCAAAAAACAGAGCAAAACAAACAAATGTCTTGAACTTCATTGTCAGTGTGAACAACTGTCCAATACATCCTTACAAACTACCTCTGATGTGTACATATGTAATTTCAAAATAGTTAATATAACTACATTTGATGAAGTGTTTGGGGCAATATGATCTTTAAAAAGCCCATTTACTTGTTCTGGAAATGTTCAATTTTTGTATTTGAAAAAAATTTTCAATTACATTATATTTTTTCAATTACATTTTTCTGAGATCATAAAAGGGAGCAAAAGTTACCTTCAATTCCTCAAATTGAGAGGATCGTTTAAAGCAATTTTATAACGTTAATAAATAGGAAAACCCATTAACATCTGATTTACTAGGGTGGTCAGGATTTGTAGCATGGTTTATTGCAGTTCATTTAACAAATAAGGCATGCATATTGTTTTCAATTTCCTTATACTCCCAGCTGAGTGGTAGAACTATTCTAAGTAGTATATTAGTAACAATAATAGAGTAAAAGCTGGAGGGGTTTCTGGAATATCTTAAGAAATTTATTTCTACTTCTGCTGTAACAATCATTGAAGGCATAAAGTTCTTAATGTGGCACTTACAGACTTCAAGGATCATTTAAAATAAAATCTAAAACAATAAAACCACATTGTTGTAAAGCAGGAAATCACGTTAAAAATCTCTATTCCTGTATATGTAGACATTTGTATGTGTCACCCTCCTTTGCCACAATCATCCCTCTTTTATCTCAAATGGGGATATTTTTATTGAAATCAGAGGCAATTCACAGTTAAAATAGTAATTGTGATTTTACATTTCAATTATAGTTTAAAGGTTTTAATTCAATAATATTCAACTTTAAATTAGGTCTTCACAAGAGCATTGATCTGAGAGCTTTGTTGCATGTTGAAAGAGGCTTCACTCAGGAGTTATCCTGACAGTCTGTCCTTTGGACTCTCCAAAGCTTCACATACACGTAGGCAAACAGCTTAACAGGGGAGTAGGTCATGAGAAGAAGATTGTATATTCCTTTACTGTCATGGAATAATGTGGAATGTGGATAATTTACTTGGATCATGTCTGATATAGATTCTTAAATCATTAATTCAGGGCAAAAAAAGGGGGTCTTGAAATAAAATGGTGTTGGTACACTCTGAAAAGTCAAGATGGATAAGTGATTGCAGATTTTATTTATCCACTTAACTACGTTTTATAGGTTATCTCTTTAAGCTAAGATTTGTGCTGGTCTCAGAGCACTCAGTGCTGTACAAGGCAGACTTGGTTCCTGTATTCCTGGTATTTACATTCCAGTTTAGAGAATGGACAAACACAGTAGTGGAAACAAATACACACCAATCCTTCTGACCACTGTAAAGAAACCAGTAGGGACTTGAGGTAGTGACTTTCGGTTGTGATACATTTGC
Source organism: Mirounga leonina (assembly GCF_011800145.1). Lineage (NCBI taxonomy): Eukaryota > Metazoa > Chordata > Mammalia > Carnivora > Phocidae > Mirounga > Mirounga leonina. Next base: position 51,726,133 of record NW_023270451.1, read on the forward strand.
TGCTATTGAGATCAGTGGAGGCCTCTTTGAGAAGGATTTAGCCATGATGCTAACAGGGGGAAAAGTAGTAAGGGGGAGAAAAAGAACAGGAACAGCAAAAGAGAAAGCTCTAGGAATAAGAAATGTTTAAGTTGCAGAGTTACAGAAAGGAAGGCAATTTGATGGCAGTCTAATTAGAGCAGGATCAGGGTATATTGTGCTGTGAAGTTGGAGAGAAGACAAGGCAACCTCATGAGGGACATTATAGGTCAAGAATTTTTTAGTTTTAGTATAGATGTAGTGGGAAGCCCGTGAAGTGTTTGGACCAGAGAAGTGATATGATTTGATTCATGTTTTTTGGTCCCTAGATTGTGGGGAGATGGCAGTGGATTCAAGAAGACCAGCTAAAGAGCTGCTTGCAATTTTTCAGGAGACTGATAATAGTATCTTGGCCCAGACACTAGTGAAGATGAAAAAAGGGTAAAAATTCGATGTATATTTTGGAGATAAAACCTACCTGAGCAACTGATACATTTATTGGGGGAGATAAGTGAAAAGGGAAGAATCGTGTGATTTCCTCTCTTTGGCATGAACAACAGGCTGGGGAGGGGAGCATTGATGGTGCTATTTGTTTAGATGAGAAAGATACAATCACTTGTTTGTTTGAAGTTACTCTGATATTTGAGAATTATTTCTATAGCAGGATTGAAATTCTTAAGATGTATCTTCAGAAAGTTTGACTGTTTCCTGCAAGCCTGTCAGGAAGAAAGACATTGTTTGCTTGATTATCATTAGTACAATTTTATCTCAGTGATAGGCCAGTGAAGTATTACCAGCCAGATGAATGCCAGGGAACTTAATTTTCTGTTTTCCTTATCTTGATACCATGTTGAGACACGATATAGTTTAGAAAAACAAGACATTTCCCTCTCCTTTTGCATTTTACTCAGTGGAACTTTTATGAAATTTGGTCACATTTTTATTTTTTTAAAGATTTTATTTATTTATTTGTCAGAGAGAGAGAGAGGGAGAGAAAGCACAAGCAGGGGGAGCGGCAGGCAGAGGGAGAAGCAGGCTCCCCGCTGAGCAAGGAGCCCAATGCGGGACTCTATCCCAGGACCCTGGGATCATGACCTGAGCTGAAGGCAGACACTTAACCAACTGAGCCACCCAGCTGTCCCTACATTTTTATTTTCATTTAGTAAAATATACTCCTTTTCATATATAGTTCCGTGAGATCAGACGAATGAATAAGTTGTATAAATACTATGACAATCAAAATACAAAATAGTACTATCACCCAAAAACTTTCCTCATGCTGCTACTTTCATACCACCAAACCCTGGCAGCAGCTGATATTTTTTTTTGTCTTAGCATTGTGCCTTTTTCTGAATTGTCATATAAATGGACTCATTCAATAGCTTTATGATTTTGATTCATACATGTTATTGCATTAATCAATAGTTCCTGTTTCTTGCCGACTAGAGTTTCATTGTTTGGATATATTAGGTAGTCAGATTTGGTGATTATGAATAAAGCTACTGTAAACGTAACTTTTCATTTCTCTTGGGTAATACCAAGGAGTGGGATTGCTGGATCATATGGTGAGTGTGTATTTAACTCTCCTAGGAACCACCGAAGTGGCTCTAGCATTTTGCCTTCCCACCAGCAATGAAGGACAGTTCCAGCTTCTCCATGTCCTCAGCAGTTCTTGGTATCATCAGGTATTTTGTTTGTTTGTTTAGGCATTCTAGTAAGTGTGAAGTGGTATCTCTTGTACTTTTAATTTGCATTTAGTTAATGGCCACTGATATTGAGAATCTTTTCATGTTCTTTTGTGCCATCTATATATCTTCTTCGGGTAAATGGCCAAATATTGCCCATTTTTTTAAATTAGGTTGTTGTTTTCTTACTGAAATGAAGAGTTCTTTATATATTTTCTGGTATGTGATTAGCAAGTATTTTCTCCCAGTCTATGGCTCTTCTTTCATTTTATTAACAATGTTATATATATATAGCATAAGGTTTCTTTGATGAATTCTAATTTAGCATTTCTTTGCTTTTACGGATTTTGTCTCCAGTGTTATACACAAGAACTCTTTGCTCAACCCGAGATCGAACATTTTTCTCTTCTAATTTTTCTTGTAGAAGTTTTGTAGTTTTAGGTTTTATATTTAGATCTATGATCTGTTTTTTTGCATATAGATGTACAAGTGTTGTAGCATATTTTCTTGAAAAGATTATCATTAGTTCATGGAACTGTCTTTATACTTTTGACCAAAAAAATGATGGATTATATATATGAAAGTCTATTTCTGGCCTCTCTGTTCCATTGATTTCCATGTACATCCATTCACCAATACCATGCTGTCTTGACTATTGAGATTTTATTCTAAGCCTTAATATCAGATAGTATTAGTCCTTCAATTTTGTTCTTTTTTAAATTGCTTGAAGGGAAAGTCCAGGAATCCTTATAAGTGATATGGAGTTTCATATCCAGACCTCATCAAAGTCCTAATCTAAACTCTCATCCTTTCCCACCAGAGTTTTTAATAGCTTCCTGACTTTCTGCATTCTTTTCTTCTATTTATTCTTTATGATGCTGCTCTATTGCTTTTCCAAAAGCCCGCTATCATTGTCCTGTAACTTGAACGTATACCTTAATCCCTATGAAATAATGAAGTAGTGTTCCCCTCTCCAAGACATTTCTTATCAGCCATAATTAACTTCACAGTATCCCTCATTCTAACCACCTCTTTCACTGTTTTGTTATAATTTTCCCAATTATTTTGATACCATATTAAGCATTATATTTATAGTATTTAGGTGAAATATTATATATAAAACTACTAAATACATAATTATTATTAAACACTGCTTCACTTTATGTATATTAAATGGATCACAGTCTCATACAATATATATTATTGCCCCTATGTAAAATCTTTTGAGTAACTCGGGGCTCAGAATGGTTGAATAAACTGGTAAAAAAAAATCAGTATGACAAATATTAGACATAATTAGATTTTCAGTTTCATTTTGCCTCTGTGTTTATATCACAGTTCCCTGTTTGTCTCAGGACTCCCTAACGTACACAATCTAAAACAGCAGGGATGACTCCAGTTCCTTGGTATACACAGAAATCTTACTGTTCCCCTTATTTTGAATGTGCTTCCTCCTGCTCTGTATATATTTAAAACCTGGTGATCCTTCAAGCTCATTAATGCTGCTGCTTCTTCCATAAGTCCCTCAGCAATATCTAAAGTTAACTCTGAATTTCTACTTATCTGGAATTATTTTTTAGCCTTATACAATGTCTTTCATTTAAAATTTGACTTTGTGATGATTTTTTCCATATTATGTTTGTATCTTAATTAAACTTAAATCTAAGTTATAAGCTTCTTGAGGACATGACTTTATCATGTACTACTTCCATGTACTTCATGATATCACATATTCTAAGTGAAATATTCTAGCTTCATTGAGATTTTCTGCTCTACTAAGGGCTTCTTACTTCACCAATATTACTTCATTTCATTACTTTAATATTGGGAACATAATACTCTTTTCAGCTTCTCCTATTACCATATAATATCACATCATGCACACAGATAGACATATATATCTGTATGTATATGTGAAGTTCTCTGTTTGAATACTGGTTAATATATTTTGCATTAGAGATTATAGTTAACAGCTCAAAGCCTACTACCATAAAAGGTATAACAATGATACTTAACTGTGGTGGTACATTAGAATCATCTAAAGAATTAAATATTAATGCTCATTCAATTGGTCCAAGCTTGGGTCTGGAATTTACATTTAAAAGTTCCTTGTTAAAAAAATTTAAAAGATTCTAAGGTGCAGCCAGAGTTGAGAATCCTTGGTCTGTCAGGCATGTAGAAAACACCAGGGGTACACAATAGAACTACGGTTGGATTTGATAATAGTGAATTAAGGATTAGTGAGAAAGACTCCAAAATATACCTAGGTCATTGTGACTCCCATGTTTCTAATGGATTTAGTATGCTATTCTTTTTTTATTACTCTGATTAGAGATTTTATTTATTTTTAAATTTTATTTTTAAAAATTTATTTATTTATTTATTTGACAGAGAGAGAGACATAGCTAGAGAGAGAGTACAAGCATGGGGAATGGGAGAGGGAGAAGCAGGCCTCCTGCAGAGTAGAGAGCCCGATGCGGGGCTTGATCCCAGGACCCTGGGATCATGACCTGAGCCGAAGGCAGACACTTAACGACTGAGCCCCCCAGGTGCCCCGAGATTTTATTTATTTTTGAATAATGTATATTAAATAAAAAATTGTATTTGTGATCTGGATCTCACATAAAGTATATACCTTTGTTTTGTACAATGGATTTTGTAGCCTTCTGAAAATTAGTTACACAGAGCCAAACATTAAATATTAAAGTACCAAAGCAATGCCATAGCATAAATGACAGTTTTGGAAATATTTGGAGCTTATAAGACAATTTATTTGTGACTGTCCATTGTCTCTGTATTCCTAATGCTAAGAAATAGAATGGACTGATTACAATACTGTGTCTAAATATTTAGTCATGCCAAATGAGATAATTTTTCAAACATTAATGTAATACAGTAGACATTGGGACTATATTTCTGATGTGATTGAAAATAAATTGATGGTGAAACATGTTTTCCTTGATTTTATAATAATAAGGATGTGTTCAGCAGTGATTACAGAGTAAGAGGGGACATGATCAGAGGTAAATGTTAGCAACAAATGCATTCATTACTAAAAAAGGCAGCAGGCAAATAAATGGACTAATCGTAACTTTCAACATTAGGAAATAATAAAAAATTAATATATTAATAAAAAATAAAACAGTAATTAATATATTTTGAAACATCCCAGCAGTTGAATGGAAATGATTAAAAAATGCCTTCTGCTATTCTTCAAACACAAGAGAATAAAAAAGAAATTTCTAGGTAGCCCAACATAGCAAAATAAACACCCCAACACAAAATTAGTTATGAGAAAAAGGACATAACCACAGATTCAGGAAAAACATAAGAAAATCATATGTGAATACTATGTACAAGTCTGTGTTGCTGGGGATAGAATAAGAAGGGAAAGCAGATGACAGTATTCAAATATTTCAAACTAGTATTTGGCCTTCTTACAGTTACTTTTCAGAAATATCAGAGGAAATTAGATGTCTAGAAAACAGAAAAACAATCAAAGGAATAATCTGAGATTTTTACAATGAGATTTTTTTTCGTGAATATAATCTCTTAATAAGCTAAGTAAACTAAACATACTCATTTTGATTTTTGTTCTATTTTGCCTAGGTAGAAGCAGAACAATATTATAGAGACAAAGCAATCCACGAAGCCACTTTTTTCTTTTACCTTAACTCCTCTAACACAGATAATATGTATAAGGTGCTTTTGTTGTCTTTACAACAGTGGGAAAAGGCCAATGAAAGAACATATCAGGCAACAAGAGGAAGCAAGTACAGGAAAATGGATTGTGAGCAAAAACAATTATTTCAATTTGCAAACAAGAGAAGGAAGTCTAAAGAAAAACAGTTATTTCAATTTTTGGACTTTTCTAGGGTCATAAACTCTAGAAAGTTTTACAGTCCTTAAGCCTCTAAGTCTTTCTAGGGTTTTCTGCATTAATTCTGGCTTTTGGCTCCTATTGCACTTTGTTCTTCACCACACACACACACACACACACACACACACCACACACACGCACCACACACACACACACACACACACACACCAACTGCCACTTACCACAGTTACTTAGATTTCTACTTTTTTTCTAGTTTGCTTCATCAGTTACCACTTTTCCATCAGCTTCCAAAAATGTGTTGATATCTCCCATGCAAGGAGAATACAGATACACACGTACGTTCATTCTGCTAGGTTTAACTAAAATCTGTTTTTTTCTTATGGTTTTGTTAACAAGAGATATAAATGAGAAAACAACAACAACAACAACAACAGAGTAGACATTGCATAGTAAGTGTGATGACGCCAGGGGTGTTGGAGGATATGTGTGAGATGCCTTCTGAGACATACTGGGAAACATTTGCAGAAAGGTGCACACCTGGCCACTCCAAGAGTGATGGCTTGGGGTCCCTGGGTGGCTCAGTCGGTTAAGCGGCTGCCTTCGGCTCAGGTCATGATCCCAGGGTCCTGGGATCGAGCCCCTGCATCGGGCTCCCTGCTCAGCGGGGAGCCGCCTTCTCCCTCTCCCGTTCCCCCTGCTTGTGCTCTCTCTCTCTCTGCCAACTAAATAAATAAAATTGTTAAAAAAAAAAAAAAAAAGAGTGATGGCTTAGCTCCCTGATACTTGGGCAATGAAAATTAAAAATAGAATGAGATTTTAAAGATCTCAAGTTATAGAATAATGTGATTAACTGAAATTTCACCTGTACGATTTGCCAGGTGAGTGAAATTGGGGAAGATTCTTAACCACTTGAGCTTTGGTTTGCTCAGCATTAAAGTAGGAAATATAATAGTCCCAAATTCATAGGAATGTTGTAGAAACTAAACAACATGAGTGTGAAAATACTTGGAAGAATGCTTGGCTATGGAAAAGATTTAGTATTTCCTATGATTATCATTATTATTAACAGGTTTTGTGTATTTGCTGGATGGTGATGCCAGTACAAACAGCGAGTAAGGAAGGTTCAATAAGAATATGGAAAACTTTATTCACTTTATATAAACCAAATCCATGTGATTATCTTACTGCTCAAAATATGTATGGGATAAGGTGAATTTCAACATCCCTTTTGGTATGTATGAATATAAGTTAAACATACTTTACAAACTAGGCATAAAGATGTGATTATAATATCTATTTCAAAATAAGAATGAGCATCATACTCAACAGTGAAAAATTAGAGTCATCTTAATTAAAATCAGGAGCAAAACAAATATGTTCTTAATTATCATCTCTATTAAGCAGTTCTGAAGTTTTAATTATTTCAACATCCAGGACAAAGAAGTAAGACCTAAGAATTAGAAGAAAGGAGATTATTATTGTTTGCATATTATATAATTGCTTGCCGAGGAAACTTAAGGAATTCAACAGGAAAACTATTAGAAATAAGGGTTTAGGAAGGGCTAATTATACATTCATTTTATATAGATCAGAAATAACCGGTTTGAAAATGGAATTTTAATAAGATAATTTTCACAATGGCAATGAAAATTAAATCTATCCAGGAACCAAAGTAAAAGATGAAACATAATTGCAAGTGGTTAAATATGAGAATTTGACATGCAGACCTGGATTTGAATCTCCAGTATACCACCAATAGTTAACATTTCTTGATACTTTCTTGAGGCAGATGCTATTATAAGCACTTATGTGAATGATTTAATCTTCTCAAGAACTCTACGAATTGGGTAATAGAATACCCACTTTACAAATGAGGAAAACTGAAGTACAGAAAAATTAAAATAATATACCTAAGATCATAGCTAATAACTTGTGGAGGCTAGATGCAAAGAAAAACATGGTTGCAAAGTCCATGCTTTTAGGCATTTCAGATGTCCGTATTCTTTTAGATTTATCTGTAAAATGGAAATAATTATACATCATTACATCGATCGCATATATTATCTTTAGCATACTGCGTGATATACCTGGTATATCAAGTACAGAAAATGGCAACTCCAGTTTCTATTAAAATATATATGTATATATTTTTCTGGATACTATTTTTCTGGATGGGAAGATTTATTGTGTGATAACTCTTAATTTCATCTCCTAAGTTAAGGTACAATACTTAGTACAATTTAAGTTAAAAAATATATTTAATATTCATTTTGAAGTACAAAGGCCTTTTGCTTCTGGCAGTGACAGAGGAATTGCCACCAGACTAGCCATTTCAATGTAAAGAACCATAAAACTGATACAGTGTATGAGCCCCCAGTTTTCAGGTTTTGAACAACACCCTGTGAATGCAATCTATGAGAGAAGGGGAACTCATGTAGTAAGCCCCATAGTGACCATAGCTTCTTCCTTGAGGACAGTATCCTGACCATGGATCAGCAGGCTGGAGCCCAAGCAGATCACAGCCACCCCACTGAGCTGAGGACACAGACAAGGCAGTCCAGGGCAGTAGAGGCAAGCTGGAATCTGTGGAATGGGGCAGGGTAGAGGAGGAAGCTGTGCATATGGCCAGAAGTCTCTGTAGGGGACTTCTGAACAACCTTGGCTCGGGATGAGCTATCTAAGATGCTTAGGATAAAACTATCACATGTTTACAGAGAATGAATGCTTTCAGAGTGAAAGTTGAACTGGACATCGAACAGCGCTGGAAGACATGGAATTCTGGCCCAACAGGCCAGGGACATTAAGAGATTTAGAATTCACAACTCAGCCAGCCAGTGTCTCCATCCCTAGTATCAGCATCACACTATTTCCCTAACAGGGCCTGCCATTAACAGAAGAGACCTATTATGCTACTGTATTAGAATGTAATACAGGGGCCTGCATATTAACTCTCCCTTGCAGTTTTGCCACCTTTATAATCAGATCGAGGTGCTGTCAGCTGTCAGCCCTGGAATCTCATGTAAACTGTGTGTTTTCATCTACAGTAGCTCCCATCCCCTGCCCCCCACCTGTGGTTTTGCTTTCTGTGGTTTGTTGGAAGCAGGTGATTCTCCTGACATATCATTAGAGGGTCAGTGGTAGCCTAATGCTACAGCATAATGCCTACACCATTCACTTCACTTCATCTCATCATGTAGACATTATCACAGAAGAAAAAGGGTGACTACAAGTAAAATAGGATATTTTGAGAGAGAAAGCATATTCTCATAATCCTTATAAAGTATATTGTTACAATTATTGTATTTTGTTAGTAGTTATTGTTAATCTCTTACTATGCCTAATTTTTATTTCTTTATTTTATTTTTTTAATTTTTTTAAAGATTTTATTTATTTATTTGACAGAGAGAGACACAGCGAGAGACGGAACACAAGCAGGGGGAGTGGGAGAGGGAGAAGCAGGCTTCCCGCGGAGCAGGGAGCCCGATGCGGGGGCTCGATCCCAGGACCCTAGGACCATGACCTGAGCCGAAGGCAGACGCTTAACGACTGAGCCACCCAGGCGCCCCATGCCTAATTTTTAAATTAAACTTTATCATAGGTATGTATGTGTAGGAAAAAAATAGTATGTATTGGGTTCAGTACTATTCACACTTTCAGGTACCCAGTGGTGGTCTTGGAATGTATCCCTCACAGATAAGAGGGGACTACTGTAATTTTATTTATTTTTTTTCTGTTAAACTAATCTCTGTTGACTAGGGAGGTTACTACATTAGAATTTATTTCAGTGATAATATATCATACTTTATTTCTATCCTTTATACTGTCTCTCTCTTATTTTCTATCTTCCTTTGGATTGAATGAACTATTTTTTAAAATTCCATTTTTCTCTTCTTATCCTTCCCTTCTCTTTTTCCATGGCATTTTGTTCAGCATGTTAATTCAATAGTAATTTATTTTTATTCTGCCACATTTATTATTATTGTTAATTTCATGTACTTATTGGTTCATATTTAGCTACATGCATACCAATATCTTTGTTCATAATTTCATATTGTATCTTAATCATTCCTTCTGGTTTCAGTGTTCTTCTCAAAATACATCTTTTAGCAATTCTTTAGTGGAATTTAACTGGTGATAGACTCCTTCAGTTTTTATTTGTCTGAAATGGCTTTAATTTTGCTTTTTTAAGACTTGACTGGACATAAAATTCTAGGGTTGCAGTTATTTTCTCTCTGCACTTTTAAGATATTTTTCAACTATCTTAAGCTTACATCTTGACTGTTGAGAAATCTATTCTCAGTGTATTTCTCAATCCATTATGCAGTCCATTTTTTGCTCTGGATCCTTTTAAGATTTCCTCTTTATTTTTGTTGTTTCATAGTGATATTGTGTTGTTTCTTTATGTATGTTATTTATTCAAACTTGCTTGACTGCTTGCATTTCAAAAGTAAGGATATTTAGGTATTTTATTAATTCTGGAGTTTCTGATTCACTGTATATACAAATAATGGTTCTATTTCATTATCTAATTATATGCATGTTAGACCATCTTACTCTTTTAACTCTCTTATTTTCCACCTGTTCTGCATTCTTTGTAATTTCTTTATGTTTATTTTCTTATTGATTCAGTCTCTGTTCAAATGTGTACTGTTTCTTTTGTCTTTCATAATAGGTTTGAACAACCTTTGCTCTCTCCATAATCTAGGTTTAATTCATATTTTCTGTTTTATTTTAAGCATTATTTCTTCTGAAAGTTCTTCTTGATTAGGTATGCCTCCTCTGGTTGGCCATAGGCCTTTGTATATACCTCTATGTAAGTTTAGGTACTAACTAATGAAATAATGAAATAAGGAAAGAATGGCTTTCTCTCCTGTTAATCTTTAATTTTTATAATATCTTAGGTAAAACTTTACCCACTTAGTATTTGATATCTTGCTTGTTTATAAAGGGAAAGAAAGCTTAATATTAATCTTCAATAAATAATGTGGTGATTTATTAAAGTCTTATAATACAATGAAATGTTCTGGTTATATATGGTTGTGTAATGAACCAATCCTAAATTCGGTAATTTAAAATAATTCATTATTATATCTCAACGTTCTGTGTGTAGTAAAATAATTCATTATTATATCTCAACGTTCTATGTGTAGCCTGAACTTAATTGGTAAGTTCTCATTTAGTATCTTTCATGTGCTTGTAGATAGTCGCTAGGGCTGCAGTCGTTAGAGGCTTGGTTAATCTGGACATCCATGATGGCTTACTTGTATGTCTTACATTTGATGGATGACATCAAATATGCATGTTAACCAGAGTACCTACACATGGCCTCTCTACATGCCTTGGTTTCCTCAAAGCATGGGTTGGGTTCTGAGAGAAATCATCCCAAGAGTGAACATTCCAAGAGACCCAAGCAGAAGCTGTAAAACCTCTTATAAAAATCACACAGGCTCACTTCCACTGTATTCTCTTGGTCAAAAAGAGTCACAACCAGGACAGACTCAAGAAGTATGGACTACACAAAGACACACGTACCAGAAATTGTAGTTTACTGAGGCCATCTTTGGAGAAGAGGTGGTACTGATTTCCCCCAGTCCCTGATCATATCCATTCTATTTGCAATACATTCTCATCCCCCTCCCAAGATACCCAGAGAGTGGTTCCATTATAGTATTAGTTTTAAGCAGGATATAATAATACAAATAATACTCAGATGGCAATAATGCAATTCCTTAGAGTAGGAGGATTAGTTTCCTATTGCTGCTGTAACAAATTACTACACATTTAGTGGCTTAAAACAATACAAGTTTATTTTCTTATGGTTATGATGGTCAGAAATCTATAATCAAGGTGTTGGAAGGGCTGCATGCATCCTCAAGGCTTTAAGGGAGAATTTGTTTCCTTGTCTTTTCCAGCTTCTAGAGACCACCTGCATTCCTTGGCTTGAGGATTCCTTGCTCCAACTTTAAAGTCAGCAGCATAATGTCTTTTCTTTTCTCTGCCTTCCAGATTCCTTGTGATTACTTTGGGCTCTATCTGATGTCAGGATAATTTCTCCGCGTCAAAATTCTCATGCTCATTTTTGAAGTTGCTTTTGCCATGTGAGGTAATGTATTCACAGGTTCTGGGGATTAGGGCATAGTCATCTTTGAGAGACATTACTCAGCCTAATGCAAATGGTTTCTGGCATGTTATTTCTAGAATAGTATTTCTCTCAATCTGAATTCATCTCAATGAAAAGACATGTCCCAACAAACAATGGTGATATAGAGATAGGATATTGTTATTCAAGAGTGGTTGGAATTAGAGCACAGAGCAAATAACCTGTGCTTAGCAATTCTCAAATCCAGCCAGACATGGTACCATTTCCTTGATTATATCTCAGTACTGTTTCCTGGAAGTTATCCTCCATGGCTCCTAGCTGGTTATTATCTATATATAGGCTCTTAATTTTACTGTCTGGACTCTTGACTCCACTTTCTCAATCAACCTTCTTTTTTTTACAAGAAATGGTAGCTTCCTCAGCCTGATTCCTTTCTATAAATGGTTCAGGGCCCAAAGGATTTATTTAATTTTTAATTATCTCTGTCCATTTTGGTGCAGGCTAACAGTGTTTTCTCAAATACTATATTTTTAAAACCTTTGTGATTTCCCTGTGAATTTCATAGATTTACTCTTTAAACAAAAGCCATGGCTAACAATCTCTTTATGACAGAGCCTTTCCTTGTCAGAATGTATTGGAGCAATTCTTTAAAAATTCTTAGAAGCATTTTTTCCTGCTTTCCTAAATGAATTAATTTAGTACAAGTACAGAGATGGCTTTTGCTCATGGGTTGTGCCACTGATTATCAGGCTCAACTTTACAGGGAGACTGGGGAAAATGAAGGCTGTTAGGTTGTTATAGAGGAAGCACATTCAGCCTTTTTTTTTTTTTTTTTAAAGCTTTATTAAGATATCATTGACATAAAAATCATATATATTTAAGGCATACAACTTTATGCAAACACTGTGAAATGATCACCACGGTCAGGTTAGTTGACATATCCATTTCCTCTCCAGTTACCATTGTGTGTGTGTGTGTGTGTGTGTGTGTGTGGAGAAGATTTAATTTAAGATCTATCCTCCTAGTAAATTACAAGTATACAATATATACAATATTGTTAACTTTGTTACCATGCGGTACTTTAGATTTCCAGGACTGTTCCTCTTGTGTAACTAACATGTTGTACCCTTTGACCAACATCACTCCATTTCCCTCACCCTCCAACCATGACAACCATCATCCTATACTCTACTTCTTACTTCTTATGAATTTGGCTACTTTAGATTACACATATGGGTGAGATCATACAGTATGTCTTTTTCTGTGTCTTGCTTATTTTCCTTATTCCAGTGTCCTCCATATTATTGCAAATGGCAAGATTTCCTTCTTTTTTAAGGCTGAATAATATTCCATATTTTGTGTGTGTGTGTGTGTGTGTGTGTTAGAAGCATTTATGACTACTTAAGAGGGCCTGTGGGATGGCCCTTAAATCTTTTTAAAGTCTTAATAAGTATTTCTACAGCCATGCTGTTAAAATGGTCCATAGCCTCAGGACATTTCTTACTCTGAGAACCTTCCTTTTCCATTTAGAGAGGCTGAGAGAATATAATGCCTTTCTGAAAATATTCAGAAACTCCTGACTTCTTTTTATTTCTTCTAAATTTTTATTGAAAATGAAACTATTTTTTGCTTATTCCTCTCTATCCATACCTTATCATATACAGCTACAGAAAACCACGTGGTACTTGCAACCAGGTGGAAATCTTGGCCAAATGTACCAGTTTATTTAGTACATTTTGTTTTCCTTGTTATCATAGGCAACAGTTTATAGAGGTCATATATACTGTTATATAATAGAGATCATCTTTTCTCCAGATTCCAAGAAAAATTTTCTTACTGTCCTTGCAGCTTCCATTAATAATCTTCTTGATACTCTTCAGGCCTCCACTAGCCACCCAATCCTAAAGCTAATGTCATTTAGTTTAAGTTTTTTTTCTGTTGTAATACCCCATTCTAGGCACTGATTTATCTTCCCCTTAATTCTGCTTCATAACAAATCATCTGAAACCTTAACTGCTAAAAACAATATTAAGAAAGTAATTACCTATCATGACTGTGTGGCTTGACTGGGTTCAGCTAAGTAAGCACTTGGGTTTTCTTATGCAGTTGCCATTAAATAAACAGTTGGGGACATGATAGGCTTAATTAAGCTGACTGTCCCAAGATGCATCACACACATAGCTACTACTGGTTCTTGGCTCTGATCTCAGCACGTACTATAGACTGAAGTGATTCTGTTGGACTATAGACTGTGATCTCTCTTTCACCTGAGCTTTGCACAGAATCATGGTTGGGGTCCTAGAGGCTGTATCACAAGTGTTCCAAGAGATCGAATTAGAAATTGTGAGTCTTCTTATGACCTAGCTTCACTGTGTTCTGTTGGTCAAGACTAAGTCCTAGGGCCAGCCCAGAATATAGGAAAAAATACTACTCTAGGACATGATCACTAGGAGATGTGGTCAATAGGAAGATCATATTGGGAGACTAGCCACCACATGAAAATTGTTAATAAACTTTATTGAGTGATTTAAAATTCTCCAGAGCTAGATGTATAAATTGTGATGTAATTTTATTGGGTTATTTCTAGGTTTCCAGAAAAAAGAGCAGAAATTGTGTGATAATTTTCACCTGAATATTTTTTTTTCACCTGAATATTTTTGATATTTTCTTTGTTTAGAAGGTCATGTCAACTTTGCCTTTTTATTTTCAACTATAGCTTTAAAAATTGTAAGAGTTATTATCGGTTTCATAGTATCCTTAGAATAATATTACCAGTTTTCTTAAGTTTTTCTCAGATAATATTTATGGTTATATCTTATTAAATAAAAAAGTAGGAAATTGAAATAACGTATATGAAAACATGTACATGGTTAGGCACATAGTAAGAACCAATAATTTTTAGCTTAAGTAAATGATTTTTTTTTACATTTTTTGAATGTTTTATACTCTTTTCCAATTTTTCTCCATCATTCACTATTACCTCATAAATATGTTGTAAGGAATAATAACTTAATTAACAGCACATGGAGGGCATTTTTAAGTTCTCAAAGAAATGTGCTCTAAATGATAATGATAATGTGTAATGATTATTTTCAAAGGGAGTTGACCTTTTTTTGAGGTAACTGATTAATTGTGCCTAAATTTAGTCAATTAAACTTCTTTCTGAAAAGATAATTCCATTCTTAATAGTATCAAGGTCTATCTTATTCATATCTTCTTAGCAATTTTTACTTCACTTTTTTTTGATGAATCTTGGTGATTTGCAAATCTTTCTTTTCTGAGGTCTAAACTAACAGAGAAATTAGAAAAGTAATGTAAATGGAAAGTAACATATCTGCTTTATTAGGCCACAGTTTCTTTTTTGTTCATGTATAAATTGAAATTACCCACTCCATCCTGCACGCTCTTCACCTTGCAGATGAAGGGTCTCTCACAGATCAAATAGAGGAGCATGGAATGCCAATGTTCTGTGTCCTGAATACTGATTCTCTAAAAGAAAGAGAAAAGGCTAAGCCATACATGCTCAGTTTTTTTCCCTAAAATCAACAGCTAAGTCTTTCCGATATCATAAGTGAATGAGGAAGAGGAGAGAGGTTGAAAGTTATTCTTTCCAGTCCTTCCAAAATGTCCAGATATAATAGAATAGGAATGCTAGAAGAAAATGATTTCCTCTATCAAAATTATGTAAAAGATTTCATTATCTGTTTAGATTTTCTAGATATTTAATTGTAAATAATTTATTAGTAGTTAAAAACTCAGAGAAGGCAAAAACTGTGAAAATAGAATATATATTTACATATACAAATTATTAGGCTAAAGTTTATCCATGAAAAGAAAAATTGTGTGTAATACATAAATTGGAATGTTTAGTGTTATTCTAAGAAAGTAAACACTTAAAAATTCCTGATTATTGAAAATTTATGTTTTATTAGATGCAGATTGTCTTCCTATCTCTGTAGTATAAAGAGTCGATAAAATATCCTTGACTATAGAGCTAATGCACAATTTTAAAAAAATTAAAGTTCTCTTATGATTGCATTCAAAGTGGTAACTTTGGTGTTTCTAAACCTTTTTCCTATACAAGTTGTCATATTATCAGTATAACTTGCTCTTACTGTAAGGATGTCAGAACATAAAATGAATATATGCAGAAGAATTCTCCAGCCATGATCATTAAAATTATTTTATAACCATGTAAAACTGTCTCTTTTACATTATTTGTGTTGTGACCAAAGGAAAAAATTCAGCTAATAGACAAAAATTAGGAGGATCAGAGGGAATTTCATCATCTTTGGGTATTCTTTCCTTGTAAATGGATTTTTTCAAAAATTTTAAGCAAAAAATTAATATATTCTGAATAAATGGATTTTTGACTGTAGGTACACCTTGCTTATATCAGTTTCATTACATGCATCTCTTACCCCTTTAAATAAAGAAGCTTTATTTAAAAATCTGTAACAAATGAACTTAGGTTAGTCCTGGGTCAAAGTATTCCTATTCTTTTAGCACATTTCTGCCCAAAGCATTTAGATTCAGTGTATTTCTCTCCTTGGTTTATCCCACAAAGTATAGTAAATTTTAGACATCTAAATCTAATGGTCGGATGTTAACTTGGTGAAGATTTACCAATCATTTGGCTTTAGACCTTTGAATGATCTCATTTGACAAGATAAATATAATTATTGGACAGGACAAATAGGGAATTAAATCACAATATCTTTAATATTAAATATATTAAATATATCTAATAAATCATTTAGGAGACTCCTTTTACTTTGTAAAACTTATGTGACTTTTCCAATATCTACGAGAGAATAAGTTTTCAAAATGTTTTACTCTAGGGTATTTTTCCCACCCTGTACAATGCTCTTTTGAGCATTACCCAGTGGTAAGGGCTTATCAAGTATTTTATTTTATTTTTTTAACTTTTTTATTTTTTTAAGATTTTATTTATTTGCAAGAGAGACAATGAGAGACAGAGAGCATGAGAGGGAGGAGGGTCAGAGGGAGAAGCAGACTCCCTGCTGAGCAGGGAGCCTGATGTGGGACTCGATCCCGGGACTCCAGGATCATGACCTGAGCCGAAGGCAGTTGCTTAACCAACTGAGCCACCCAGGCACCCGCTTATCAAGTATTTTAAATGTGCATTGGAAGAGAGGAGGTGTGAAAATCAAGCTGAAACACAAAATGTAAGCGTAGAGAAGATGGATTACTCATCTATGATTTAGGAAATGTAGGCTCATTCAGCTTCTCATGAATCATGGATGTTAATAGTTTCCAAAAGATTAATGTTAGGTTTTCATTAAGAATTTCAGCATATTCTTGATTATTTGGATTTTGAAATTTAATGACATAGTTGAGAAAGAAAATCAGCTAAATTTCAGCTTAAATGTCCTTTTCTCTAATTTGACCTCTATCACAAGTATAAAGAACTCATGATGCTTTGAGGATCTGGAAACCTGTACCTATGAGGGTAGATTTCAATTTATAAGGATTATGCTCCCAAATGCCAGAGCTGCCAGCAGCTATGTACGGGAAGCTGTTTTGGGACATTGTTCCTAAAATTACTGCCTCTAGCAGATGGCTTATCCACAAGTGAGGATGATTCAGTACTTAAAATGATGAAAAAGATGGGACTTTGGGGGTGAAAGACACAACACCCAGCTTGTTGAACACCTTATATTGATATAAAATCCCAACAGTTAAGACACTAATGGGAAAATACTTCCTCCACCTCTTCTCAATGCTGCTGCTGCTTCTTTTTTTTTTTTTTTTTACAAATATATATATTGAAAATCACTGAGGTTATTGTGAACCACCATCGAAATAATTTTCTGACTTTTTCAAACACTAGACTTTCTGTTCTCATATGGACACTAATTTATTAATTTGAGATTGTAATATATTCCATGACAAATGTTTTTGAGATAGTGGTTTGTACTCTGCTGAATTCTGGGTAGCTTATTGAGACAGTATCATGCTAATTAAAATGCACCTAGGAAAGTATCACTGTGGTCCGGACTTCAAAGATGGTTAAGACAATTAATATTGTTGAACCCCAGAGATATATTATAAATTCCTCTTTATGCTTCCTTTATTTCTTTCAAGTACAGTTTACCCCCTACAGACATAACTGATCTTTTAAGTTTCTTATTGTCTCCTCCTGAAGAGTACTTTAATTCTCTGCTTAGCAACTGCAGACTTGTTTTTTGCTGCATTTTAATTTTTTGAACCCAAACCCATACCTCAATTTACAAAATTATGTTGGGAATTAGAAATTAAGATGAATTTAAAAGGAGGTCAGCTGTATTTTAGAAAAATGTGGCAAGCAAACTAAAACTATGACTCGATCATTACATTTACCAAATGAATTTAAAGCATATTACATATAAATATGATTACTTATGTTAGAAATACTCATCAGAAGAAGATAGTTAGCTTACAATTCCTTGATTTTTATTAATATTCTTGAGGTTTTTTAATGTTTAATAATAGGTATAAACATGGTTATGAAATTATGAATACATATTATTCCTTGGGAAAAATATAGCTGATGACAAATACATGTTTCTCACTCTCAGGACTGGTCATATAGAATAATTCATAGTCCCTGATTTGAGTAGAGATTGAAGAAAGTATATAAATGGGAAAGAAAAGATAGTAAGAACTGAGTTATAGGAGAATATGGCTATGTTATTAATTCAAACAAGTGAGGCAGTATTGTCTAATGGGTATATGCTTAGTCTCTGGAATCGAACTGCCTTGCTTTCTCTATCCTTTCCAGTCGGTATAGGAGTTAATCCCTTAAACATCATTTCCCCACTGGTAAAATGGAGAAAAGAACAGTAACTGGTTTGCAGGGTTCAATGGCAATTAAGTAAAATCTGTGATATAAAGGGCTTAGCTTAACTTTGGTGACTGGCACAAAGTGAAGGCTTAGTAAATATTTGCTTTATTATAAATACTCGTCATTTTTTATTGAGATGTAATTGACATATAACATTATGTTATTAATTTCAGGTGTACATCATGACTTTTTCTCCTGTGATATGAGAACTTTTAAGATCTATACTCTCAGCACCTTTTAAATGTACAATATAATATTGTTAACTATAGTCATGGTGACATATGTTACATACCCAGGACTTTAATAGTTTATACCTTTTGACTGCATTTACCCAGTTCGCTCACCCTGCCCCCTACTCCCTGCTTTGGCAACCACCAGCATGTTTTCTGTATCTGTAAGGAGGTTTTTTGTTTTGTTTTTTTTTAATTGTTTTTTGTTCTTTTTGCTTTTTAGAGTATACATATAGTGAGATCATACTGTATTTGTCTTTGTCTGACTTATTTCGCTAGCACAGTGCCCTCAAGATCCCATCAATGTTGTCATAAATGTCGGGATTGCCTTTTTTTATGGCTGAATAATATATCCCATTGTATGTATATGCCACATTATTTTATCCATTCATCCATCTATGGACACTTAGGTTGTTTTCATGTCTTGGCTATTTTCAATAATGCTGCAGTGAACATGGGGTACAGATACTTTTTGAGTTAGTGTTTTCATGGAAGTGAATACCCAGATGTGGAATTGCTAGATCATAAGGTGCTTCCATTGCTGTTTTCCTTAGGCCCGCTCCATTCTGCATTCCTTGCATGCTGTTTTCCACAGTGACTGCCCAAGCTGTTTTCCTCTGTGACTGCCCCAGTTTGCATTCCCACCAACAGTGCACAAAGGTTTCCTTTTCTTCATATTCTCAGCAACACTTGTTATTTCTTATTTTTTGATAATAACCATCATAACACATAAGAGGTGATAATCTCATTTGGATTTGATTTGCATTTCCCTGATGATTAGTGATTTCGAGCACCTTTTCATGTATCTACCTGTTAGCCATCTCTATGTCTTTTTTTGGAAAAATGCCTATTCGGATCCTGTGTCCACTTTGTAATTGGATTATGGGTTGTTGTTGTGTTGCTGTTGAGTTGTATGATCATGAGTTATTTTATATTCTTAAATTTGTCCATGATAAGTTCTCCTGAAGGATGCATCTGTTTTATTGTTCTCTACAGAACATTAATTTTGAAAGCTTTTCCTTAAAAAATTGGAGCTCAAAATCATGTAAATATTAATAACCTGATGATTTTGTTGTGTTTTCATATCTGATGTACTACAGATCTGTGGGAGTGTAATGCTAAGGGGCAGGGTGTTTTTTATAACAACTAGTACCTTAGCAGGTGTGCAGGAAAGAGTTAACTTGGAAGCGCTGATTCTTAGAAGAGCCTGCTTGCAGGGGTGACCCTTGGCTGGCTTTTGAAATGGTCTCCAAGCAATAAGTTGTTCTGTATGCCTGGGACAGTGAATTCTGTTGTCCAGCTTGTCTAGACTGTATACAGACAGTGTGATCAATGGTGAGCTCTTACTTTCCTTCTGAGAGTCTGGGATTTCAATGCTTGTGGCTGATCACAAAGGCAGAGTATATCTGTGTTATCAGTTCACAGTAACAACCTCGGAGTTTTAAGTGGCCTTACTTGGGCAGGAATACTTAACAAGTGCTGTTACATTTTGCTGCTGGAGTAAGGAGAACGTAGGAAACCTGTGCACGATTTCCTCTGGATTCTACCTAATGTGTCTTTTTCCCTTGCAGACAGCTGTAATAAACTATAGCTGTGAATGCCACTGAATTTGAGTCCTGCGAATCTTTTTAGAGAATTGCTGAAATTGTGTGTTTGTAAGGACCTCAAAATAGAGGTCCTCAATTACCTTCTATAAAATATCATGCAGTCGGGGATTATGTTAGGAAAGGTTATCAGAATTTATCTAGGACAGGATAATTAATAGTTGGTTTAGAGTGTGAGAAGGTAGCCGTTCCTCTGGGCTTAGTTTTAAAGAAGTCAGTGATGAAGCGAATTCCAGTAAAGGGACATTTTTTGTTTCCTCCTTCTCTATTGGTAACCCATATATATGTGTGGTTAGTGGCTACCTTCCTGAACAGTGCAGATCTAGAAGTTTCAGATTTTTCCTGGTAGACACATTAGGAGACAATGCTTGTTAGCTCTTAACTCGGAATGAGATTTTCCTGTTACTCTGGTGGATGACATCATGCCTAACTTTTTTCTCAAGCTGAAAGCATCTCTGCTGTTCTCAAAGGCGACATTCTATAAAATTTTTTGATTAAGAACTTAAATCAGTTAATTTTTTAGCATATCCCCTAATATATGTTTTGTTTGTTCCTTATATGTATGCATCATTGTACTACTAATATATTAAATGTTAGAAAAAATACACCAAAAGTAGAAGTTTTTAAAGAATAGCTAAAATAAATGTAATGTCAAATAAATATTAGGTCTAATATTATTCCCCCACATTCTGATGGTTGCTTTGAGTACCTCTGAAGTATGTGCACATTAGGAAAACCTGAACCCATATTTATATAAATAAATAATGAATACCTAAATAAATTCAGTAGAAAGGAAGCTCTACCTTACAGTATCTCCACATAAAATAATTACTCGCTGATTACTGAATATAAAATACCACTAATTACCTTTCAATGGAGAAGCTTGGCAGGTATGATCTTAAGCAAGTGATAAAACTTAACATCATTGGTAATGAGAGGGAGCAACATCGTGTACCCTGTGATATGATACATTGGAAAGAAAACAGTGTATCCTTGAATTCCAAAAAAAGGGGAATGATCTATTCATGAGGAAAATCAGAAGAACCCCAAATGAGCGACGTTCTATAAAATTACTGACCTGTATTCAATAAAAACGTCAAAGTCATGAAATACAAGGAAACAATGAAAAGCTGTTCCAATTTAACTAGACTAAAGAAACATGATAGCTAAATTCAACATGTGATCCTAGGTGTATAAAAAATCTTACTGGGATCATTAGCAAAATTGAGTGGGTTCTATGATTGAATGATAATTTAGTGCATCAGCATTAATTTTATGATTTTGATGGTTATAATTTGGTTTTGTAGGAAAAAGTTGTTATTTTTAGTATATGCAAACCGAAGTACTAAGGAATAATGGGATCATTCTGTTTTTAATTCATTGAGTGGTAAATAAAAATGTATTAAATGATATATATGACCACACATATATTTATATAGACAGATGTATTTTTATATATACAAATACACAAAAAGAGCAAATAATAAAGTGAAAGGTGAATGCAGATGACGTGTATACTGACATTCTTCTCTTTCTTTTTAACTGTATTTTTTAGAGCAGTTTTAGGTTCACAGCTTAGAAGGAAGGAAGATACAGAAATTTTTCATATTCCCTGTATCCACACATGCATAGCCTCTACCCACTGCCCATTGTCAACATCCCCCACCAAAATGGGACTTTTGTTACAATTGATGAACCTACATTGACACATCATAATTGCCAAAAAAATCCATAATTTACATTACAGTTCACTCCTATTGATTCTATAGGTTTGGACAAATGTATAATGACATGTATTCATTATTATTATGAGTTGGGTTTCTTTTACTATTTCTGCAACATCTGAAAATTTTAAATCCTTTCAAAATAAAAATTTCAAAACCCTGAAGATATTATATTAGAATTTAGGAAATATGATATTTGTGTCACTAAAACGTCTTATTGCCTTGGCTGGGTGTGATAAACTGGCACCTCCAGTATTGAAAAATCATATGGATATATTTCATTGACAAGCGTGTTTTTTAAATAGTATATGACCGTGAATATCTTTGAGTGGTACATGCATTCTCTAGTTCCAAGAGGATCTAGCTTTCCCTATGGCATTATAGTCACAGATAAGAATGAAATCTAGTACATAATGCTCTATATCCAAGTACTATTCTAGGCATTTTTTTTTTTTTTTAAGATTTTATTTATTTATTTGACAGAGAGAGACACATTGAGAGAGGAGCACAGGCAGGGGGAGTGGAGGGGGGAGAGGCAGGCTTCCCGCCGAGCGGGGAGCCCGATGTGGGGCTCGATCCCAGGACCCTGGGACCATGACCTGAGCCGAAGGCAGACGCTTAACGACTGAGCCACCCAGGCGCCCCTGTTCTAGGCACTTTATATACTGTATTGGCTCATTGAATTTCCAACAAGTTCTTTAAAGCAGTATGATAGGCAATCTCTAAGATAACCCCCAATCATCTCCACCTCTTGATATATTCTTGTGTAATGCCCAACCCTTGAGTGTTGGTTAGACCTAGGAACTCAGTTACAACAAATAGAATAAAGCATGAGTGATGGAATATTTGTCCTAAGATTAGGCAACATGAAACTGGGACATCTTTCTTGGTCGCTTGCTCACACTCACCTGTTTGAGAGAAGTCAGCTACATGTTGTGAGCTGCCCTGAGCAGAGCTCTTCCTATGTGGCTGATAACTGAGGGCAGCTTCTGGCCAGCAGGGAGAAACTGAGGCTCTCAGTCCAGTAACCCACAGGAACTGAATTCTACCAACAACCACCCGAGTGACCTCAGAAGCAGATGCTTCTGCAGTCAAATCATAGTCTCAGCCATTACCTTGATAGAGGCCTTGAGAGAAAAAGAGACTGTGAGCCAGAGAATAGAGGATCCAGCTAAGCCACACCCAGATTCCCCACCCACAGGAACTGAGCCATAATAAATGTTGCCTTAAGCCACTAAGTTTTGGAGTAATTTGTTACTCCACAAGAGGTAACTCTCATAGGTAGGCACTGTTACGATTCTCACTTCAAAGTTGAGGACACTGAAATTAAATTTCTAGGCCAATGCTGGGACATTCTTTGATTTATTAAACACAATAAGTATACTGGTACTGCCAGTTAAGTTACCTGCCTCACTCATGAAGACATTTGTTTTATTGTTATCCCCAAAAATATCTTTTGCTTATAACAAAGCCCAAGAACAAAGGTTCAGGGATTGTATTCTGAGAATACGCTGACCTTGGGTGCCTGGGTGGCTGAGTCGTTAAGCGTCTGCCTTCGGCTCAGGTCATGATCCCAGGGTCCTGGGATTGAGCCCCGCATCGGGCTCCCTGCTCAGTGGGAAGCCTGCTTCTCCCTCTCCAGCTCCCCCTGCTTGTGTTCCTGCCCTGGCTATCTCTGTCTCTATCAAATAAATAAATAAAATCTTAAAAAAAAAAAAAAAAAAAAGAATATGCTGACCAAATCCTTCAGCCAAATCTGTGTGGGACCCATTTGACCCATTTGCATGCTAGTTAAGCATATTATACTTCCAATAAATGTTTCAGACTCAAGACTTTCTAGTTGGACTCTGGAACATTTCCCAGATTTCATAGATTTTTAATAATCCCTTGGTGAAACTATACTAGTTTATATTATTTTAAGTGGATCTAGACTCCTGTGAATTCTTTATATTGTATACTTTAGATTAGGGATTCTGATGGGAGTAGCCTTAAGTATTAAAGGTCACAAGGGTGTGCTTAATTCTTATCTATTTACATAAATATCAATAAAATGACCTCCCTAGAGTTTGTGTGTGTGCACATGTGTGTTTGTGTGTGTTTCTAAACTAGATGCTCCTTACAGTTCTCTTTCCAATATTTTCATAGTAAAATCTTTTTAAATTTTTTATAAGGGTATTTTGTAGAATTTATTTTTCATTATTCAACAAGCAAAAATAAGAGATAGAATAAGGGATACAATTGCAATAATGTGTTCTCAGTTAAAGGTTACAGAGGCACCGAGTTATTTATCTTCTCAACCCTTATGTAAAGTGTATGGACTCTCCGGACCTGTCACTGCCAGATATGAGCGGCCTTGCCTCAAGTCCTAGTCTGCAATACAAATTTTAACATTTTCTGGGGTCATGCCAAAAGAAAGAGCAGGAGACAGCTTAGTAAAATCTTTAGTAATGTACTTTTATTCTCATTCCTGCCCTCTTATTCAATCACAAATATATTGGGCAGGGCTCTTAATATTGATAACAGAAATCAATTGTCGCTAATATGAATGGAAAAGCACTTTAAAGAGAAGTTATAAAAAGAATTCTGTGGATGGTAACAGGAACCTCTGGGGATTTGGAGAGCTGGAATTTAAGGGTAATTAGAAAGAAACAATTTCCAATTTGATGAGGCCCTAAGACTGATCTTGCAGCTGGATTCGGATACCACAGCCTATCCCAACAGTGCCTCTGATACCCCCAATGACATTTGCCTCTGGATTCTGGCTGCCGTATCAACTGCTACACTCTTAACATTGAGCAAAGAGGATGCACCTGCCACTGTCACCTTCTCTCCTAGAATGGATTCTGTGTGACTCTTCTTCACGTCACTGGCTTCCGATTAAAGCTCAGAAGTAAGTGCTTCAATCCAAGCTTCTGGCAAGGTGAGACATTATTTGACTTCTGTATGGGAGGAAGTTTTGCCTCCTAAGTTGAAGGAGTCCCTACATGTAGGACTTTCATTTGAATGCAGGTAACGTGACAAGGTGGCAAATGTGAATGCCACCGGCCCTCATCACAAATTCATTTGAGACAACAGCTAAAATGAGTCATTTAAGAATGATGGCAGTTTAAATGACTAAAAAACCAGGGAAGTATTTTCAAGGGTTGTTTCTGAAGATGTTAATACACTGCTTAAACATTGAAGAAAAAATTTAGTCTGTTTGAAAGCCAACCTTCTGAGCTAAGTTCTTTTGGTTCTAAATTTGGAATGGTAAGTGTGATTATTAATCTAATAATAATCAAGGCTTTCATTTGCTGTTGTGGATTACTACTCAGCAATGTTTCAGATTCATTCATGATGATGGGAAAAAATGAAAGTGAATGAAATGCAGTAAATTAATACTTTTTCTCCCCTTACTTTAGACATTCTTCAGAAATAAACATGTTTGTTAATTGATTTTTTTATTATTCCTATTAACACAGGAATCCTATTTTAGTCATTTTGTTACTCATGTAAATACAAATCATCTAAAGGAATGTGATAATGAGATTATGAAGTTTGGTATCTAAAAAATGAAATGCTTATGCTCAAAAAAGTTACCATTCCCAGACTTTCAAAGCAATATATGGTTTAGGTTAAAAATGTTTATTCTGGACCAGCATAAATGATGGGATAGCATTTAAAGAAATTCTCAACCCCTGGGATCAGTGAGCTCTCTAAATTGGATGATTCAGCCAACAAGCCATGGAACTTCCCTATAACATGAACTGCAAGGTGTGACTGAATATAACCATGTTCTAATGTATCAGGCTATCAGAATCTTCTAAAAAAAACCTCTGTCTTACATTCGGTAATTAATTTGCACAATTCAGTTATAAAATATTTTAAATTTATCTTTCCTCTCCTGTCCACCTGTACACACATGTGCACGTGCACACACACACACACACAGTTAGACACACATACCTAACTGGGACCCAGAATAGTCAACCTATATTTTACTATCAGTTCTCTCATATTTAATTCTTTGAAAAACCAGACTTCAAATAATAATAAGTCCAAATAATAAGTCCAAATGCTTGATATTGTAGCTGACCTCGTCTTGAGTAGTAGATAGGTGAGCTTGTAATAACTGCTAATCAGTTTTTAAAACTAGTCAATCTAATTATAAGAAAAGCAATATGTGGCAAGGAGGTAATGGAAGGATGGTGGGAAGTGGTCAGTAAAAGCAATGAACTTGTCAAATGGTATAATTTACTTACTTTTTTTTACAGATTTATTTATTTGAGAGGGAGAGAGAGCAAAAACACGTGAGCACAGGGAAGGGCAGAGGGAAGGGGAGAGAGAATCCCAAGCAGACCCTGTGCAGAGCCCAACGTGGGGCTGGATCTCATGCCCCTGAGATCATGACCTGAGCTGAAACCAAGAGTTGGACACTCAACCAACTGAGCCACCCAGGCGCCCGCCCCATACTTCTTATATTTGGTTTTAAGAAACCAATTTGAGATCTACTTTGATAAATAAGTATTATAAGAAATAAATATTTGGTCATTCAGATGGCCAAAATATCTTTGTGTATGATGAAATATGTATGAGAAATATATTTTGGCCATCTGAATGATTTCTTATAATCACAATATCACAGGGCCAGAGTCAATAACTTATTTATCAAAGTAGATCTCAAATTGGTTTCTTAAAACCAAATATAAGAAGTATGGGGCGGGCGCCTGGGTGGCTCAGTTGGTTAAGCGACTGCCTTCGGCTCAGGTCATGATCCTGGAGTCCCTGGATCGAGTCCCGCATCGGGCTCCCTGCTCGGCAGGGAGTCTGCTTCTCCCTCTGACCCTCCCCTCTCTCATGTGCTCTCTCTCATTCTCTCTCTCTCAAATAAATAAAGAAAATCTTAAAAAAAAAAAAAAAAGAAGTATGGGGCACCTGGGTGGCTCAGTCAGTTAAGTGATCTCAGTTCCTGTCTCACAGCTCCCAAAACCATAGGAATTTTTAATTTGGAAAGTGATAAAAAGTGTCTTTTGTTATGTTAATAGGGTATCTTTTGGAAAGCACCTAAAGACCTAGGCTAGTTGCCAAGGGAGCCAACCATGTGATTAGAAGGTTGGAATTTTCGGGGCGCCTGGGTGGCTCAGTCAGTTAAGTGATCTCAGAATCCTGGGATTGAGCCCTGTGTCGGGCTCCCTGCTCAGGGGAGAGCCTGCTTTTCCGTCTCCTCCCCGTTCCTGCTCTCTCTCTGGCTAGCTCTGTCGCTATCTCTGTCTCTCTCTCTCTCTCTCAAATAAACAAATAAAATCTTTAAAAAAAAGAAGCAGCAGCTTGGAATTTTCAGCCCCCCCCCCCCCCCCCCCCGACCCCTGGGCGGGGGGAGAGGAGATGGAGATTGAGTTCATTTGCCAATGGCCAGTGATTTAATCAATGGTGCTTATGTAATGAAGCCTCTATAAAACCCAAAAGAACAGATTTGGAGAGCTTCTAGGTTGGTGCATATGTGGATATTCAGTGAGAGAGGTGTCCTGGAGAGGGCATAGAGCCTTTGTGCCCTTTCTCCACACCTTGTCCTGGGTAGCTCTTCCATCTGCCTCTTCCTGAGTTATACCCTTTCATAATAAACTGCTAATCTAGTAAGAAAAATGTTTTCCTCAGTTGTGTGAGCCACTCTACCAAGTTAACTGAACCCAAGGAGATCCTGGGCCAGGATTTACAGCCAGTCCATCAGAAGTACAGGTGACAAGCAGGCCTTGCAACTGGCATCTGACGTGTGTGTGTGTGTGTGTAGGGCCAGTCATTTACCTGTGGAAAGCTGATGCTATCTCTGGGTAGCTAGTATAAGGAATGAGTTGAGTTCTCCAACTCAGCCCTGCTGATGTCAGAATTATTTGTTGATGTGAGGGGACCCCCCCCCTTCCACATTGGAAATTGAGTCTCAGAATACCAAAAAAGGCCCCTTTAATATTTATTCTAAACATTTTTATTGTATTTGTATTGGCACTCCTCTTGCCTTTAAGGTACATATAATCTGAAACAATATTTGTAATTGTATACTTGTAAGATACAGAAATAATAGAATAAAAATGGAATTAATACAAAAGTACCTAGTACACTTTACTCATTAGGGAAAAAACAACATTATTCTTCCCTAATATAGAATCTTCTTTCTATGGCCTGGATATTATTATAGAGAAATCTAACATTATATAATAGTAATTAGAACTTCTTTAAATTTTAACAAAGAAAATCTAAATTATCAGATAGCAGTTACCAAAGGAAATATTGTCTTTCTACACTCTGAAAAATATATATATGTTATAAACCTGATACAATCTTCATAATTTTCAGACTTTTTTGAATCACACTGATAAGACAGAGCATGACATTGTCTTATGAATGTGTGTGATGTAGAGTTCGTGGCTGTTAACCACACAGTGACAGGATGGTTAGGGTGATTAATGAGGAATGGGGGTAGGAGGCATTTGCAGAATGTAACATTTTCATAAATTGTATGTTCCCCAAGGAGCTGTTTATTATGACTCCTCAGTACCAATCCCATCATTTCTTGTGGAACATGCCACATTCCAAATTAGTGCTCCATTCCCAAGACAACTCTTGTCAAAGCAGCCCTTTGCTGTGCTGTGGATTCTTCAGACAAACTATTTCAGCAAGTGACAGTTGTCCTCTGGTTCCTCCTTCATCTCATCCTAATCTGGCTCATGAATTTTCAGTTCATGTTCTCTTACATTTGGGGGGAATTCTAGAGCAGTTAGATCACCGCTAGCTGGACAAGTACTTAATTTCAACTCCAGCCATCAAACAAGCCTTTTTTAGGGTCTTAACATCTTTT
Source organism: Mirounga leonina (assembly GCF_011800145.1). NCBI lineage: Eukaryota > Metazoa > Chordata > Mammalia > Carnivora > Phocidae > Mirounga > Mirounga leonina. The sequence continues at coordinate 51,755,011 of NW_023270451.1, forward strand.
TCCACTTCTTCCTTTCCTCATATTCTTATACTCAAACCTATGTTATTTCTATGATTTTACCTAAGCACTATTGAAAATAGTCATAAAATTGATAAATCTAGTTTCAATACCTTTGTGGAAAGAGGGGGCATATAAATTAACGTTGTCTGACCTGTGCTTCCAGGGATGTGGTGTTCCAGGAGCCTGGGCTGGGGGAGAGCCGCAGAAAGGGTTTTCATATGGGCTGTGGTACATGTCAATAAAGGGATGATAAGAGGGATATCATCTTGCGGAGAAACCAGAATTGAATGCCAAACAGAACAAATAACTGAGGAAAAATCCAGATACTATCAAGGAAACAAATGTATAATTCTGATGAGAGCTCTTGTCCAAGGAAAGGATAATGTGGAGGAATTCTCTGTGTCAAAAGAATTTTATCAGAGGTTCTCTTTACAGACTTCTGTGCCTTCTGCCTTCAGCAAAATATGTTTTTAAGGGCAGTAAACATACTTGAAATGCTACCCCTTCTTCAGGAACCCCTAATCTCAAGTAAGGTGGGGATGGATTTTTTTTCAGGTTGTCTTAGTGGGTGGTTTAAATATGCCTTCATATATTCTACTTTGGAGAAGTGAGTTCTGACCAGTGCTCCTGTAGGGATGGACTTTCCAACTAGTGAACTATAGAAATGATCCCTGAGGAGTGCAGTTGCCAAGGCATTAACGAAAGCCTCTCCACTCACTTCGTTTACCACTTTATTAAAATTTTTAAAAATGATTAAAAATGAGTGTTTTTCAAATGCCAGGGGCTGTACTAGATGTTGAGGACAAGCCAGAATAGAAACGGTCCATGTCATCCTGGGGCTCACAGGTTGGACATCTTACAAGCTCACTCCCTTCCAATCCTGGGTCATCAATTTACAACTTGAGGTGCAGAGTGGGCAGTTAGTATCCCTTTGCTGCATAAGCAGAGAGCAGAGTAAGGCAAGGGGGATATTCATTGGTAGAATTTCGTGAAGCAAAGGTTTTTCTAGAGATCCTCAGGGAACTTACAAGGATTGTGTTTTTTTCTCCAAAAGACTGTCTGGAACTGGAAAGGAATCCATTGTTATTATGAAAAAGGATATTTTTGATGAGGGACAGTGAAAAATCATTATAGATGGATATGAGGAGCAGTTGTGTTTTTGGTTAGGCATAACAACAGTTTATCATTAACTTGACCAGTATGTGTCTATTACCCATTCTCTGAACGGCATTGGAGATACAGCCTGCAAGAAGCAAATATGATTCTTTCTCTCATGAATCTCACATATTAATTGGAGAGACAAATTTTAATAACCTAATTACACAATTACACAGTTTATTATATGAATATAATTGTCAAGATTACTACAAAGAATTTTCAGAGTGTAAAAAGAGCACAGCAGAGGGGGTATCTAATTTAGTTTAGGGCATTTGGAAATGTATCTTTGAGGATTATACAAAGGGTATGTAGAAGTTTCTAGAAAATGTATGGGAGAAGGATAGATAAATAGTCAGAAAGAGCTGTCTTTGTGGATATCTCTGGCAGAATGATGAACATGATGAACGTGAGTAACTGAGTTATGAATGGGAGTCTCTGAGACTGGAAGGCAGAGAGTGGTAGACGGGTCAATTCCTGTGAATCCGATTTGACCATATTAAAGATTTCATGTTTTATCCTACTAGAATGAGCATTCCATTGAAAGTCTTTGATCAGTGGAATGTCACAAATAGATTTATCTTTAAAGAGTACTATGAAGAATGTGTTGGGTTGAGGACAAGAATGAATTTAAAGAAAGTAGTGTGGAAACTACTTCAGTATTGAGGAAAGTGGCAGTGTAGATACAGGATATAGTGTTTGGATGGATATAAGGAGTAAGCAAGAGGGAGAAATCAAGTTTCTCTCTTATATAACTGGATAATAATAGTTCCAGTCATTCAAATAGAGGATATAAAATTATTGATCTTTTTTTTTTAAAGATTTTATTTATTTATTTGAGAGAGAGAGAATGAGAGACAGAGAGCATGAGAGGGAAGAGGGCAGAGGGAGAAGGAGACCCCCTGCTGAGCAGGGAGCCTGATGTGAGACTTGATCCCGGGACTCCAGGATCATGACCTGAGCCGAAGGCAGTCGCTTAACCAACTGAGCCACCCAGGCGCCCTGATCTTTTTTTTTGGAAGAAATAATGATCTAAGTTTGTTTTTTTGTTTTTTTGTTTTTTTATTTTTAATTTTTCAACAGAGAGAGAGACAGCGAGAGAGGGAACACAAGCAGGGGGAGTGGGACAGGGAGAAGCAGGCTTCCCATGGAGCAGGGAGCCCGATGCGGGGCTTGATCCCAGGACCCTGGGATCATGACCTGAGCTGAAGGCAGATGCTTAATGACTGAGCCACCCAGGCACCCAATGATCTAAGTTTTATATAGAGAAGGATAGCAGTGCCTCTACAAATAGAGATGTCAAACAGGGAGATGGCTCTAAGACTCTGCAACTTGAAGATGAGTTTAAAGCTAAAGGCATCAATGTGTGAGTCATTATATGTCAGAGGGTAATTGAAGTTATGGAAGTGGATGAGTTTGCCTGGGAAAAAGTGTAGAGTGAACAGAGACTAGCACATACGGTCAAACGTAGAAGAACCATTTAAAGATTAGATGAAAAAAAAGAGTCTGCAAAGGAGGCTGAGCTTTGGCCAGAGGTATACAAGGAAAAGAAAGGAACTATCTTGAGATATCTGTCTTTAAGTATCTCACTGGGCTTCGGGAATCAGGCTTCTAATCAGGACGCTGCTACTATGAACCCTCTATGAACTCATTCTATCAATCCTCTATACCTCAATTGCCTCATCCATAAAGTAGAGGATAAGAATACTTACCTGCCTATCTCAGGAGCATTTGAAGATCAAATATGATAATGTCCAAAAATAAATTCAAAATAGATTAAAGACCTACATGTGAGACCTGAAACCATAAAATTTCTATAAGAAAACATAGGCAGTTAATCTCTTTGACATCAGCCATAGAAACATTTTTTTTTATTGTTGTTCTGTTTTCTATGGCAAGGGAAACAAAAGCAAAATGGAACTATTGAGAGTACATCGAAATAAAAAGCTTTTGCACAGCAGAGGAAACCATCAACAAAACAAAAAGATCCTCCTGAATGAGAGAAGTTACTTGCAAATGATATATCCAATAAGGAGCTAATATCCAAAATATATGAAAAACTTATACAACTCAACACCAGAAAAACACAATCCAATTAAAAATGAGATGACATGAATAGACATTTTTCAAAGAATACATACAGATGGCCAAAAGACATGAAAAGATGCTCAGCATCACTAATCATCAGGGAATGCAAATCAAAACCACAATAAGATACCACCTCACACCTATCAGAATGACTAAAATCAACAACACACCAAACAACAGGTATTAGCAAGGATGTGAAAGAAAGGAACCCTTGTGTACTGTTGGTGGGAATACAAACTGGTATAGCCACTGTGGAAAACAGTATGGAGGTTTTGCAAAAATTAAAAATGGAATTACCATATGATCCTGTAATTCCACTACTCAGTATTTATCCAAAGAATATGAAAACACTAATTTGAGAAGGTATTTGCACCCCTATGTTTACTGTAGCATTATTTACAATAGCCAAGATGTGGAAGCAATTCAAGTGTTCATTCATAGATGAATGAACAAAGAAAGCATACACACACACACACAGGAATATTACTCAGCCATAAAAAAGTCATTTGCAGCAACATCGACGGATCTAGAGGGTATAATGGTAAGTGAAATAAATCAGAGAAAGACAAATACCGTATGATTTCACTCCTCTGTGGAATTTAAGAAACAAAACAAACAAGAGAGAAACAAAAAAACAAACTCAACTATAGAGAACAAACTGATGGTTACCAGAGGGGAGTGAGTGGGGGATGGGTGAAATAGGTGAAGGGGATTAAGAGTACTTATCTTGATGAGCACTTAGTAATGTATAGATTATTGAATCACTGTATTGTACATCTTAAACTAATATAACGCTATGTTAATTATACTTGAATTAAAAAAAAAGAAAAAATGATAATGTCTGAAAGGTCCCTGGGTATAAAAAAGCCCTAAAACAGCTTAAATTATAATTATGCATCATTGTTTTCCCTCTGAAGCATTTTATTACCTCCCATTGTGTTCCTGAGGGTAAATGTACACAAAAATATGACCCTGCCACAAAACCTTTTACTCAGCATACCTGTCCCCTCACCTCGTTAGATAGTTTCACTCATCTTTCAGATCTTGTTCAAGACTCGCTTCTTCTTTTTTTTTTTTAAAGATTTTATTTATTTATTTGAGAGAGAGGATGAGAGGAGAGAGAGAGCACATGAGAGGGGGGAGGGTCAGAGGGAGAAGCGGACTCCCCGCTGAGCAGGGAGCCCGATGCGGGACTCGATCCCGGGACTCCAGGATCATGACCTGAGCCGAAGGCAGTCGCTTAACCAACTGAGCCACCCAGGCACCCCAAGACTCGCTTCTTTAAGAATTCTTGGCCTCAACTTCCAGTGTAGGCCAGACTCCATTGTTATAGAACTGAGTTTCTTTCCTTTAGAGGACTTAATTTAGATTTTTAATTAAACATAAGTTTGTGGTTAAGAGCATTCTCCAATACTTGAAAATAGTTCAGAGATGGAAGTTAGACATGAGTGACATGGCATCCCATAGAGACAGCATTGTTTATGGATATATGGACAGTTGCTCATATGGAGAGGGGCCAGCACAGAGGATGAAGTACATCCGTTTTTGGAGGATATCTGTCTTTTTCTTGTTAGGGTATCATTGAAATGGGCACTTGAACATAATTCTGTAGTGCAGAGAGGAAAGTGTCTCTCAGTAGGTAGGAGGACAGCTGATGTGAGATGGTGCAGGGCTCAGAAGAAGGTATTTTGGTCCTTCAGGCTGATTTAGTACAGGTGGAACACATACTCCTATATCACATATCCCACATCCTTGAGGATGCTGTGCATTGCTTTGACCAGGCTGCATACATCCTTGAGGATCCTGTGCATTGCTTTGACCAGGCTGCATTACACGGAGGCAGTGTAGTACCTCACCAGACTGGATGAACGTTCATATCCCGGGTCTTACCAACATCTCAGGGACTCCTGTCAATCAATCTGAGTTAGTTTCTGACTAGATTGGATCACTGCAAATTTTCCCTTAAGAAATAATTCCCAAAGGTGATGTCCCATTATACTTTAGAATCCAGAAGATTAAAACATCTTCTTTAATATTTTCCCTGTTTGATACATAAGAAGTAGAACTGTCAAAGTCCTCAAAAAAGGGCTGCTTCTCTATCTCCAGGTTGGCTGAAATGAAACTTTCAAGTTTTTCTTTGGACTGCTGTCACCTGTTGCCAGACAGCTGACCTCTTAGGTGAAACCTCTAAGGCTTGGAGGACCATTTGATGGTTAGAAACTTCCTTTCCCAAAGAAAAAGATCAACTTTCCGGAGAAGGCCCCGGGGAGGCAGCCATTGAGGATAAAGTCATTTTTAGGCTCAGTGACTTACACTAATTGCCAGAGGCTTTGGTTGTAATATAAAGGAAGGGAGGGGCATTTTAAAATGTGAAGCTCCATCTCAATGCTAGTTAGTCTCCTGCAATCAAAATAAAGTCAGTTTCCACATTGACCCAGTTTTCACCCAGTATGTATTAGTCTAATAAATTTCAATATCTAAAAGTAATCTTACAAACATGTAGATGTTGAGAAAACAACAACGCAATACAAAAGTTCCTAATGCAAAGGAAAAGTTCCAAAAAATTCTATTTCCTTATGTACCTCTTTCTCTTGGCGTCTGACAGATAATTCTTTGAAACCTCTCCTTTCTTGTGCTAAAATTCCAGAAAATTCTTCATCCACTTAGGCTGAGTCAAATTTTCTCTTCACTCCTTCCCCCAGTCCCTTTTTGGGCACCAACCCCACCAGTGGCTTTCCATACTTTGCAAAAAAACCAAAATGAAGTTGATTGTGTGCCTCTAAAATTTCCCAATCATCACCCTGATTCAAAACAATGAAGAAACAGAAATTGTGCAGGGATTCAGAATTCTCCTTAGTCGACAAAGAGGAGAAGTGTGAATTATTTATTTTCTTGTCACACAAGCTAACCCCCAGATTTCTCATTTCTTCAGCAAATGAATATATTGTGTACCTATTCACTCTGAAGTTGCACCAGCCTCATTTGAATTCAAAGCTGCTAATACTGGATATTTGACTTTGGGCAAGTCAGGCAATTTTCTCTTCTCTCAGTGGAGTTATTAGTAGCTGCTACCCAGGGATTTTGAGAGGATTACATGGAAAATATAGGAAAAGGTTCTGTTGGAAATGGCACACAGTTCGCTTGCGACAAGAGCTGGTTCCCTTGGAACAGGGCTCTCTGCTTGTGACAGTTGGAACTGGCACAGTAATAATTATTATGAGGATTAATTTTAACACACATTTGTTTGGGCATATAAGGCAAGTTCAAAAATGTGTCCAAAGGGATTATTCAACTTTTACATTTGACCTTGAATTGTATAATGTTCATGCAGTAAATAATTTAAAAATGTTTAATATTCATATACCCGAAAAAAAAAAAACATGGAGAGAATAGATTTTAACATAGTTTTTGGCAAATTGCTTACCACATGTGAAGCTGGATATTTTAATGAGGTGTTTTCTCTTGTTTCATTACAGTTACTTATGTTGACAAGAATCCCTTGAACATGATCAATGCTAAAATCTCACTTTGAATACTATTTAATATTCTCATGTTCTAACATTAAAAATTACCTCTGTCTCTACTGATATTTATTTGCCTTTACTTCTTTTTGCAGTTAATTGTAAAAGAGTGATTCTCATAAATGTGACATTACCATTAAGATTATTTCAAAACATTTGTATTAGTATTTACCTTTGCTTCAAAGATAACAGTCAACTAATTTTGGTGTCAGCCTAATCCTCAAGTAGAGCAGTTCCAGTGAACTTTGCATTGAGTGCATTTATGTCTGAAAAACAACAACATGCTGAATCAGTTAAGAAGAAAAGGAATCTTAAGCCTTTGGAAGTCTTTTTACTGAACTGAAGAATTTACTTTCATTGAATCAGTGTTTTACTAGAATAACTAATTGAATATATAACCCAGAAATTCTTTTAAATCAAGATGTTTGTATTTTTCTCAAAGAATCATATAGCTCATGTCATGGTAATTCTAAATTACATTGGATTATCAATTGGGGTCAGATGGATTGAATCAGTTTTAGTATATGTTTCATTCAACAAGAACCAATGGCGTTCTTTCATATTCTTTCACTCAGAGATTTAGGGAATAAAGTTGTTTATTGAATCAAAATAGCAAAAATATCTCAGAATAAATACAAGCCAAACTGAAAAGTGGCCTTTGGAATTGAAAATGGAAAGTTACTAATAACTTTTTTCTTTCTTCCTTTTTTTTTTTTTTTTTTAATAATGTGAGGGACCAGCAGGAGTGATCAGCTATCCACAGGGAGTTGAGGATAGGAAAGTAAGAGGAAAGAAGAAGCATATGCAGGCATCTCTTTGCAAATTGTTCTCAGTGGTGGCTCCAGGAGGGGCAGACAGGGACAAGGAAGATTGTATTAGAATGTCCTTGAATATGTTTGTAGGCTAAAGGGAAGAAAGAAAAATTATATTGGTTGATTCACACAGGTTAAACACCTGCCTGACATTTGACATTTAGCTGGAGACACAAATGGATTTAAACCTATTTCCCTTTGACTACAGGCCTGCATTGTAATCCGCCCTCCACAAACTCCTGTCTTGCCTGTAGGTGAAGGACTGAGGGGAGAGAGAAAGGGGAAACTAGAGTAGCACCTGCAGAAAAGTCTGGTGCCTGAATCAGGTACCATAGTCCTAAAGGGATATACCTTTCTCAGAAATAGGAAAATGCAACAACAAACCCCTCCCCCCCCCAAAAAAAAACATTGGTAAATCTATAGATAAGATTGAAGAGGAAAAATTTTTTGGCAGGTGCTAAAATAAACACAATAGTTTTAAACTCCTACCAGTGGTTTTTCAATTTATTCATTATTTATTTGCTATTCACTCTTTCCTACTTCAAAAGTGGATTTTGGTCAACTTATAATGAAAAGTGCAGTCACAGCATTTGCTTTTATTTCTGTGATTCAGCCTCCTAAAATTCAGTGGGATTAAATCACACCTCTTCTATCGCTTGGCTCCCACAATCCATTAATCTATGCCTATTCTTTTGCAATACCATGCTACCTTGATTACTGTAGCCTTATAGTAACTCTTAAAATTGGGCATTGCAAGGGGTGACTGGATGGCTCAGTCCGTTAAATGTATCTTGATTTCGGCTCAGGTCATGATCTCAGGGTAGTGAGATCGAGTCCTGATCCAGCCCTGTGCTGGGTGTGGAGTGTGCTTGATTCTCTCTCTCCCTCCCTCTCCCCTTCCCCTGCCCACCCCCATCTCCACCCTGAGCTCTCTATCTCTAAAAAGAAATTAAAAAAAAAATTGGGCATTGTTGGGGCACCTGGGTGGCTCAGATGGTTAAGCGTCTGCCTTCGGCTCAGGTCATGATCCCAGGGTCCTGGGATCGGGCCCCGCATTGGGCTCCCTGCTCCTTGGGAGCCTGCTTCTCCTTCTGCCTCTCTCTCTCCCTCTCTCTCTCTCTCTCTCTCTCTCATGAATAAATTAAAAATAAATAAATAAATAAAATTAAAAAGAAATTGGGCATTGTGAGTCCTCCAACTTCGTACATCTTTTACAGTATTATATTGGCTATCCTAGGAACTTTGTCTTTCTATGTAAGCTTTAGAATTCATTTGTTGATATCTATAGAATAGCTTCCTTAGATTTTAATGGGATTGTGTTGAATACATAGATCAATTTCAGAAGAATTCACACGTTAAAAATACTGAGTCTTCAATCTGTGACCACAAAATATCTTCGTTTATTTATGTCTTCTTTTTTTTTCAGTGTTTTGAGGTTTTCTGCATATAGATTTTGCATATATTTTATTAGATTTATACCTAAGTATTTTATTTTTTGATGTGCTATAATATAAATACAATAATATACAGTATATTATATACTATATTGTATAATACAGTAATATACAATATAATATATAGACATAACCTGCAGCTTTGATATGCTTGCTTTTTTAAAAAAAAAAGTTCTGGGAAGATTTTTGTAGTTGTTAAGAGGAACGGATTCTATGGAATTTTCTAAATAGGCAATTGTATCCTCTGTATATAGAGGCAGTTTTATTTCTTCTATTTCAATCTGTGTATCTTTTATTTCTTTTTTGTCTTCTTGTATTATTCTTTTCCTTGTGTTATTGTTTTTTGACTTCCAGTACAATGTTTATTAGGAATGGAGAGAAAAAACATTCTTCTCGTCTTCCTGATCTTAGGAGGAAAGTGTACACATAATTTAGTATGATGTTAGCTGTAGGTTTTATGTAGATGTTCTTTATCAAATTGAAGAATTTCTCTTGATTCCTAGTCTTTATGTGGGTTTTTATCATGAGTGGACATTGGATTTTGTCAAATGCTTTTCTGAATTGATTGATATGATTATATGATTTTTCATTTTATATTGATTATATTGATTAATTCTCAAGTGTTGAGCTAGCCTTACACCCTTGGAATAAGTTTCACTTAGTTATGGTGTATGACACTTTTTATACATTCATGCATTCAATTTGATTTTTTTTTTTTTTTGAGAATTTCTGTGTCTGTGTTCATGAGAGACATTGATCTGTCATTTTCCTTTCCTGTGAAGTCTTTATTTGTTTTGGTTTTGGGGCAATGCTATGCTCATAGAAATTGTTAGGAAGTGTCCCTTCTACACCTTTTTTTTTGGAAGAGATTTTAGAGAATTGGTGCCGTTTTTTCCTTAAATGTTTGTTAGACTTACCAGTGAAATAATCTGGATCTGGTGATTTATTGGTTTGGAAGGCTATTGGTTATGATTCAACTTTAATAGATATAGAATTATTCAGGTAATTTGTTTCTTTTTGTGTGAATTTTGGTAGTTTGTGTCTTACAAGGAATTGGTCCATTTTATTTAAATTTGCACATTTGTGGCCATAGAACTGTTCCTTTATTATCATTTTAATTCATGGAATCAGCATGATTCAATTCTCATATTAATAATTTGTGTCTTCTTTCTTTTTTTTATTGGTTAGCCTGGATAGAAGTTTGTAGATTTTATGGCTATTTTCAAAGAACTACCTTTTAGTTTTATTTATTTTCTCTGTTGTTTTCAATTTTATGCTTAGTGCTCTAATTTCATTTTTTTCCCTCTACTTGCTTTAGAGTTAAACGGATAATCTTTTTCTAGTCTTTTAAAGTGGAAGCTTAAGTTATTGATTTTAAATCTTGCTTTTATATCATATTCAGTAAATGTTATACATTTCCCTTTAGGTACTGCACTGTTTTCACAGCATGAAAGTAATTCTGATAAGTTGTATTTTCATTTTCATTTAGTTGAAAATATATTTTAATTCCTCTTGAGACATCTTATTTGACCCACGTGTTATTTAGAAATTTACTATTTAATTTCCAAATACTTAGTGATTTTCCCGCTAAGTTGTTGTTATTGATTTCTAGTTTAATACCATGTAATTGGAGAACATACTTTGTATTGTTTATGTTCCTTTTAATTTGTTAAAGGTTTTTTATGGTCCAAAATGTGGTCTATTTTGGTGACTATTCCATATGAACTTGAGAAGAATGAATAGTCAGCTGTTACATTTTAGATCAATTAAGAATAAGAAAAATAGGGTTCTTATCTTACAATAGTCACAAAAATTAACTCAAAATGGATTAACAATTTAAATGTAAGACCTGAAACTGTTAAACTCCTAGACGACACCCCTGTCTTCTTGTCAAGCTCCTTGTCATTGGACATCAACAAGTCAGACTACATCTAACTAAAAAATTTCTGCACAGGAAAGAAATGATCAACAAGATGAAAAGGAAACCCATAAAATGGGAGAAAATATTTACAAAACATACATGTGATAAGAGGTTAATATACAAAATATATAAGGAACTCAAATAATTCAATAGCGAAAAAACTCCCAAAACAAACCAAATAATCCAATTAAAAATGGGCTAAGGACCTGAATGGACATTTTTCCAGAGTAGATAAACAAATGGCCAGTGGTACATGAAAAGGTGCTCAGGGTTGTTAATCATCAGGGAAAGGCAGATCAGAACCACAATGAGATATCATCTCACACCTGTTAGAATGGCCAATCATCAAAAAGACAAAAGGTAACAAGTGCTAATGAGGATGTGGAGAAAAGAGAGCCCTGTGCACTGTTTGTGGGAATGTAAATTGGTACAGCCACTATGGAAAACAGCATGAAGGTTCCTCAAAATATTAAAAATACCATATGACTCAGCAATTCCACTTCTAGGTATTATCTGAAGGAAATGAAATCACTATCTTAAAGAGATATCTACACCCCTAGTTCATTGCAGTACTGTTTTAATAGCTAACACAGAAACAACTTAAGGGTTCATCAGTGGATGAATGGATGAATGAAATGTGGCATACACACACACACACACACACACACAATGGATGATTATTCAGCTATTAAAAGGAAGAAAATCTTGCCACTTCTGACAACGTAGATAAATCCTGAAGGCACTAAGTTAATTGAAATACGTTAGACAGTGAAAGACAAATATTGTATGATCTCACTTATATGTAGAATCTAATAAAACTAAACATACAGAAGCAGAGAGTAGATCAGTGCTTGCCAAGACCAGGCAGATGGAGGTAATGTATGAAAGTGGTCAAAGGATACAAACTTTTAGTCGTAGGATAAATAAGTTCTGGGGATACAGTGTACTAAATGATAACTATAGTTAACTGTATGGTATACTTGAAAAGTTGCTAAGAATGTAGATCTTAAAAGTTTTCACCACATACACACACACACACACACACACAAAGGGTAACTGAGCTGATGGATGTGTTAACTAACCTTATTATGCTAATCCTTTCACAATATTGTAATATCAAATTACCCCATTATACACCTTAAACTAATCCAGTGTTCTGTGTCAATCATATCTCAATAAAGCTAGAAAAAAAGAATGAGAAAAATAAATTATTTTACTTTCATTTATTCCTTTCCCACTATTCTTTTTTTCTTTATGTACATCTCAGCTTCTGACCTAATTTTCCTTCTTTCCAAATAACTTCTTTGAATAGATCTTACAAGGCAAGTCTGCTAGTGATAAATTCTCTGCTTTTGTTTGCCTGAGAGTCTTTATTTTTCCTTCACCTTTGAGGATAATTTTGCCCAATACAGACTTATAAATTAGTTTTTTTTAAACTTTAAATATTTCACTCCACTGTTCTCATGCTTGCATGTTTTCAGAGAAGTCTGCTGTAATTCTTTTTTTTTTTTTTTAAGATTTTATTTGAGAGTGAGAGAGAGAGCACATGAGAGGCAAGAGGGTCAGAGGAAGAAGCAGACTCCCCACTGAGCAGGGAGCCTGATGTGGGGCTTGATCCCTAGACTCCAGGATCATGACCTGAGCTGAAGGCAGTAGCTTAACCAACTGAGCCACCCAGGTGCCCAAGTCTGCTGTAATTCTTAAACTTGTTTTTCTGTAGGTAATCCCTCCACCCCCTACTTTTAAAGTGGTCCCTTTGTCTTTGGTGTTCTGTTATTTGAATATGATATATCCAGCTTTTTTTTTTTTTCTATTTATCTGCTTGGTGTTCTCTGGTTTTCTGTATTTATGGTTTGATGTGCATCATTAATTTTAGAAAGCTCTTAACCATTGCTACTTCAAATATTTCTTCTGCTTTGTACGTTTTGTCTTCTTCTGGTTTTCCAAATATTTATATGGTACATCTTTTGAAATTGTCTTCAATGTTCTTGGATTTTTTTTTCATTCTTTTTTCCCTCTATTTCCATTTCAGCTTTGGATATTTCTATTGCTGTATTTTTAAGCTCACTGATTCTTTCCTCAGCCATTTCAAGTTTATTGGTGAATCCATTAAAGATTTCTTCATTTCTAGATCATGTTTTTAAATTTTTTTTGTTTCAGTATTTTCTTTCGATTCTAAATTCAAATTCCCATACCTCTGCTTACAATATCCATATGTTATTGTATGTTTATCTGTTTTTTTTTTTAAAGATTTTATTTATATTTGACAGAGAGAGAATGAGAGAGAGAGAGCACATGAGAGGGGGGAGGGGCAGAGGGAGAAGCAGACTCCCCCCCGAGCAGGGAGCCCAATGCGGGACTCGATCCCAGGACCCAGGATCATGACCTGAGCCGAAGGCAGCCACTCAACCGACTGAGCCACCCAGGCGCCCCTGTTTTTTTTTCATTAGAGCACTTAACATGTTTATCATAGTTATTTTATATTCCTTGTCTGATAATTCCCACATCTATGGCATACCTGAATCTGGTTATGATGTTCGCTTTTTTTTTTTTCTACAGTCCATCTTTTTTCTTGTCTTCTGGTGTGTCTTTTAGTTTTTTTTTGAAATTTAGACGTGTTGTTTTAGGTAATAGCTGAGATAAATGGACCTCTAGTATGAAGATTTATGTTAATATGGGTAGGTGTTTGACTGTACTTAAAATTTGTTGTTGTTGTAGTTGCTAGATATTCCACATTCCTCTAGTGTCCTTGGTTTTGTCTCTTCTTAACTAAGGGCTTTTTTAAGTTCTCTTTTCCAGAGAGCATTTGCTTTTTGCAGCTTTTTCAGCTATAATCCAGTATGACTTTACTGTAGCCTGTTGGTATGGTGAAGAAGGTATGGTGGAGAAGAAGTCTTTAATAATCTTATTCAATCTCAGTCTTTTAGTGAGCCCATGTCTCTGGTCTGTGACCTTCACATGTTTTCTTTTCTTTTTTTTTTTTTAAAGATTTATTTATTTATTTGAGAGAGCGAGAATGAGAGAGAGAGAGAGTACATGAGAGGGGGGAGGGTCAGAGGGAGAAGCAGGCTCCTCGCCGAGCAGGGAGCGTGATGCGGGACTCAATCCAGGGACTCCAGGATCATGACCTGAGCCGAAGGCAGTCGCTCAACCAACTGAGCCACCCAGGCGCCCCTCACATGTTTTCTTTATATACAGTTTGTAGACAATGTTACCTGGCTTGAGAAGCCCCGCATCATCTATCTTATACAACGCCTATACAAGTAGTTATACTGCCTCCAAACAATCCAGTTCCTGTCACATAAGGCAATCAAAAATAATAGGTAGCACTTTTATAACTCTTACTCTGTACCAGAAACTGGTCTTAGCACCTTATATATTTTATTTGTTCCCCATAAATAACCTATGAAGGGGTACTATAATAATCTGCATTTTGTAGTTGGGGATACCAAGAGGATACCAGGAGACAGTTAAATAATTGGCCCTGGGTCAGTAGTGAATAAGTGGCAGATCAGGAGTTTGTCATTGAGAAGACTATGTCTTGAGTAATTAGAAATTTGGATGGATGGATGTTGGATAAATGAACCTTTGTTTTGCCAAATAAAAGCATGATTTTAACTTGTTATTACTTTCTCATGCCCTCATCAAAGGGCATAAATAGCACAGTGTTTTTACAACCACTTAGTATATTGTTTACCAGCTATTTGTGTGATTGCTACCTGATAGCAAGTCAATACTTGTTACCTGTGAATGTTTTCATTTCTTTAGTGATCTCCAAATTTATATTCCTCCAGTACCAATTATTGAAATATAATCCAGTCTTCACTATTAAGTGAATTAGCTAGGTGAATCTGTAAATGTTTCTGATAAAATTAGGTTTCATTTTCTGTGGAGTCTGGTAGAGGAAATTAAGCACTTAATTCAGTGAATTGTGAGGACATAGTCTGAGCTTCATTGATTTATTTACCACTTTTCCTTTAGTGTGGACTTTGAAGATGTAGTTATAACTATTATATTTCCAATAAAATAGGAAACTGAATTTTCACTATGGAATGGTGGCATAAATTTGGGCTAGTTTCTTTTTAATGTTCCTTATATTTCATACTTAAAATTGTTTATACTTTGTACCCTGTTTTATGTATTTATTGACACGATCTAATATATACTACACTTTAGGCTAAAAGGTTGAGACATTTGGCTGCCAGACATTTCATCTTGCTCATATTATATTGGCCCACATTATATAAATTTTAACATTTTATGGAATATCAATAAGGAAAAAGAAGCAGGATACAAACGGTGTCTTCTGTAAGCTTAAACTGTGAATTTACCAGATATCTTTATTTTCTTTAAGTTCCTGAGTAAGGCTTAGATATGAGAATTTGTCTCATTAAAAAATGTATTTTTATGAATATAGTCAATTTGGTCAAACAGTTGGGCCCACTGGTCAGCTGACATGAAGAAACAGTAATTTTTAGGTAAATATGATGGTATGTAATATCACAGGGAATCCACTTTATGCCTCAAACATATGGAACATATAGCTGAATAAATGCATAGCTAAGCTTGAAATAAAAAATGGAAGAATCCACAAGCATTTGAAATGAAGCAGAAAAGCAAAGAAAGAACACTAATAGACACCAAGCCAAGATGCCCATAGGGAAATTGGAACGAGATATGGGCTTTAACTGAGGGCTCTGTACTCCTGATTTATGATACTAATCCTGACCACTGATTCGAGAAGTATAGGAAGCAGGAGTTGAGTTGCCATGAGAAGGCCAGGAACCACAAAGGTATATACTGTGAAATGTAACCCACAAAAACTCCACCCCAGCTGCCACAGGGAAATAGCAAAGGAATGTTCTGTGTACCATCTCTCAGAACTCTATCATCTCAATTTCATCCTTATAAACCTTTGTTCTACTTGAAAGGTGAATAAACTAGGCCTTCTCCTTGAATCTATTGTGCTTTCTGCTTTGGATGTTCTTCCAGAAAGCCATTGGTCTCATCACTTTTCTTTGATCAGGTCATTGGTCAAAGATCATTTTGCCAGAGGCCTTCCTAATCAGTGTGTATAAAACAGCATCTGTCCTTCTCCAGCCAAGAATACTGTCTGTCCCCTTTACCCTACTTTAGATTATATCATAGCACTCATCATCATCTAAAAGATGACAAATTCATTTGTTTACTATCAGTCTTTCTCTAGTAGAATTAAATGCTCTGCTTACAGAGACAAGTTCAACCTCTTAGTACTTAGAAAGTCATTTAGCATGCAGAAGATGCTCAGTAGTAGTTATGATTAAGAATGAGGGAGGGAAAGAAGGAAGGGAAGGAGGAGGGAAGAATGGAAGGAGGGAGGGAGGGAGGGAAGAAAGACATGCCTACTGACAGGTGAAGCAGATAAAAGTTTGCCTCTCTATAGAGGTGACACCAAAGTTTGGGTGTTATTGCTCACTGAGTTAACAAGCTGTTCTCATTTAAATAAAAAGTTGCTGAAATTATGAAGTCATCAGTGATAATGTGTGAGGGAGCAGAGATGTACGTTTGATATTACAAAGACCTAAGACTGAATGTGTTGAAATGCCAATTTAGTAATCATCAGTGTATTACTTCCCTATAATCTGAGATCTAGTCTATGGCAGGAACCATTAATTGTTAATCCTGCTTAGTATAGGACATTTGTCAAGATTGTGCTGCTACAAAGATACCAAAGAATTTATACCCACATTTCTTTCTCAGTTCATAATCTCTCTTCATGTTTTGTATATTCTACTCATCTTCACCAATAGACACAATGCTTTCAAACTTTAGTTCATTATGTGTCTGATGTCAAGTGGATTTTGAATAAGCTCAGAGGGCAAATATGATCCAATGGCCATGTCTTGTTGGCAGAACTCTCCATGTTATATTGGACAAATACCAAATTTCTAAATCTTTCATTGCCTTTTCATGATTTTGGTGTGTAACTTTGTGCTATTCAGGTTAGAAATGCTCCAATCTAAAAGCTTTAATTTCCTGGTTTTGTTGATTGTTTCCTTTGTTGTGCAGAAGCTTTTTACCTTTTTTTTTTTTTTAAAGATTTTATTTATTTATTTGACAGAGAGAGACAAAGCGAGAGACGGAACACAAGCAGGGGGAGTGGGAGAGGGAGAAGCAGGCTTCCCGCTGAGCAGGGAGCCCGACGCGGGGCTCGATCCCAGGACCCTGGGACCATGACCTGAGCCGAAGGCAGATGCCTAACGACTGAGCCACCCAGGCTCCCCAAGAAGCTTTTTATCTTGATGAAGTCCCAAAAGTTCATTTTTGCTTTTGTTTCCCTTGCCTTTGGAGACAAGTCCTGAAAGAAGTTGCTGTGGCTGTGATGTCAAAGAGGTTACTGCCTATGTTCTCCTCTAGGATTTTGGTGGTTTCCTGTCTTTGTGTATGGGGTAAGAATGGTCAAGTTTCTTTCTTCTGTATATAGCTGTCCAGTTGTCCCAGCACCATTTATTGACAAGACTGTCTTTTTTCCATTGGATATTTTTTTCTACTTTGTTGAAGATTAGTTGACCATAGAGTTTGATGGTCCATATCTGGGCTCTCTATTCTGTTCCATTGGTCTATGTGTCTGTTTTTGTGCCAGTACCATACTGTCTTGATGATGACAACTTTGTAACATAGCTTGAAATCAGGGAATGTGATGCCCCTAGCTTTGTTTTTCTTTTTCAATATTTACTTGGCGATTCCGGGTCTTTTCTGGTTCCATAGAAATTTTAGGATTGTTTGTTCCAGCACTTTGAAAAATGCCATTGGTATTTTGATCAGGATGGCGTTGAGAGTATAGATTGCTCTGGGTAGCATAGACATTTTCACAATGTTTATTTTTCCAATCCATGAGCATGGAATGTTTTTCCATCTCTTTGTGTCTTCCTCAATTTCTTTCATAAGTGTTCTGTAGTTCCTAGAGTATAGATCCTTTACCTCTTTGGTTAGGTTTATTCCAAGGTATCTTACGGTTTTTGGTGCTGTTGTAAATGGAATCGATTCCCTAATTTCTCTTTCTAAGGTTACATTGTTAGTGTATAGGAAAGCAACTGATTTCTGTGCATTGATTTTGTATCCTGCCACATTACTGAATTGCTGTATGAGTTCTAGTAATTTGGGGGTGGAGTCTTTTGGGTTTTCCACATAAAGTATCATGTCATCTGCGAAGAGAGAGAGTTTGACTTCTTTGCCAGTTTGAATACCTTTTATTTCTTTTTGTTTTCTGATTGCTGATGCTAGAACTTCTTTTTTTTATTTTTGATTTTTTTAAAGATTTTATTTATTTATTTGAGAGAGAGAGAATGAGAGACAGCATGAGAGGGAGGAGGGTCAGAGGGAGAAGCAGACTCCCTGCCGATCAGGGAGCCCGATGCGGGACTCGATCCCGGGACTCCAGGATCATGACCTGAGCCGAAGGCAGTCGCTTAACCAACTGAGCCACCCAGGCACCCTGGTCCTTAGTTTCTTACCTAGAAATTGATTTTGTAGTGTTAGGTGATTTCTTCAGCCTCTTCTAGCTCTTTCTGTGCGACCTGGTACTGTTCCATGGTCGTAATTTAATGAGACACATTAACTTTTCAGGCCTCTAAGGAACAATTTCCTTAACACTCAAACATAGTGTTTCACCCTACTTTCTGTCCTATATCTAAGTATGTTTTGCCCCAGGGAAAACAGGCTCAGAGTGCTGTGATGGCAGAGAATAGTTTCTCATTTCCGTTGATTTTATATAAAGGGGAAAAAAGTGGTGTCATAACTCCAGTGGACTTATTTCCTGCGAACTTTAAAAGCTAAGAAATGCTTGAAAATATATCCTCAATGTCACTGATTAGAACGTCCTGTGGAGACAAATTAATTTTCTCTAAATGACATTTGAAAACTTGCTAAGGGCAAAAAACAGGAGAATATGGCTATACAGTGAGTCATTTTATAATTTCAGGATGAAGTTGACCACCTTGTATGATAAGTTTTTGTGGAGCAAACAGGACAAGGTGAGTTTTCCCCAGCTATGAGCAAAGTACCTATTACTAATTTAGAAAAGGGAGGGATAACAGTCTGGAAAATTATAGGCACATTTAAATAACTAAATGTGCTATAAAGATATATGACAAGATTTTGGCGACAAGACTTGGAAGAGTTACGGGTAAATTAATACACAGGGACCAAGTTGGATTTATGAGGCATGAAATAATTACAGACAGTATGAAGAAGAGTTTTATGTTAATGCAAATTGATAGTGATACTCAGACTCTGGTGTTTGCAAACTCTGTTAATATCCAGAAAGTGTGTAACAGAATGGAGTAGAAATAGCTAAGCGAATATTAAATCATGGAACTTTGTAAGTCTTGTTTTTTGAAGAAGATATTATTATTGTAGCAAAATAGATTGTATATTTATGGTGCCAAATGCCCAACATAGAAAATGCAGATAATCAGTGGAACGCTACCTAACAGGAAAGGCATAGATGTATGATTGAGATAACTGCTCTTTGTTTTTTTCCTTATAGACTGGCTACATGTTGAAAGTCATTTTTAAATAGCTTGTACTTATCTTACTCTTTTTCGTATTTTAACTTATGTGATTAGAGAATGGCTTAAATCGTCAGTATGATACATTTTATTCTTTTTATTTTTAATTTTTTTAAAGATTTTATTTATTTGACAGAGAGAGACACAGCGAGAGAGAGAGCACAAGCAGGGGGAGTGGCAGGCAGAGGGAGAGCAGGCTCCCCACTGAGCAGGGAGCCCGATGCAGGGCTCGATCCCAGGACCCTGGGATCATGACCTGAGCTGAAGGCAGACGCTTAATGACTGAGCCACCCAGGCACCCCTGTATGATACATTTTAAAGAATACATTCTCAGTCACAGGGATTTGAATTAATTTAGAAGTTGCAAATTTAAAGTGCTGATGGTAGTATATTCCCCCCAAGTCTAAAGAATATTTGAGGGAGATGCATGTAATCCTTTTGACTGAAAAAAATCAACACTTAAAATTTCATAGAACTAAAAAATGTTTCAAACATGTCCATTACCAGCAGAGTAGTGATTTAGATACTCAGAAGAGCTCTCCTCTTTACATTGAAAATGCATCATTGAGTTCCAAGAAATAAGCGAAATCTTCGAGGGCCCAACAAGCAAACAGCAAAGCTATAAGGTGAAACCTTAGCAAGAAGCAGTGAAGAGTAAGTTAACCTGGAAGCTGAGTTGGCCCAAGGTGTAAATACCCATGCTAAACTAACCCTGAGATTAGATGCTATTATGAGAGTGTATCACAGTGTGCAGGAGCCTAACCAGGAGGGATCAAAGAGCCCCAAGTAGTTACCAGAACCTCTTGGATCATAGCAGAAGCAAACAGAAATCCTTTATAGTTTAAAGTATCTCACTTTTAGGCCCTTAGAATTCCCACAGAGTAAGATCAAGAAAAGAAATGCTTATAATCAGAGATCACAAAATGGAAAGAAAGAAGACACAGGGGTAAGCATCAGCATAAAAAAGAAACACTTCAAATGCTTTTAAAAAGTTTTTTTAGAAAGTATAACTGATATTCTTAAAAAAGGAGAGAAAATGGAATCACATAAAATGCTCAGTTAAAACCACAAAGGCAGAAAAAGTGTGGAAGACAAAAGTAGGAAAAAGGGCAAGAAGAAGAAAAAAGTAACAAATATGGTAGATATCAATCCAACTATATCAGTAATCACTTTAAATATTAATGATCTATATGCACCAATTAAAAGACAGGAGTAGTCAAAGCTGATCAAAGAACAAGATCCCAATATATATTGTCTACAGGAAACTCAACTTGAATAAAAAGACATATTAGATTAATAGTAAAGGGATGTTGAAAGATATACCATGCTAACACTAATCAAAAGAGTGAGCATCTATATTAATTTCAGCCAGAGCAGACTTCAGAGCAAGGAAAGTTATCAGGGATAAAGAAGGAATTGCATAATGATAAAGAGGTCAATACTCCAAGAAGACAAAACAATCCTTAATAAATACATATTTAACAATAGAATATCAAAGTATGTGAAGCAAAAACTGATAGTACTACACAGAGAAGTAGATTAATCTTCTATTATAGTTGAAGACTTCAGTACTCCTCCACCAGAAATGGACAGATTGAGGAGGCAGAAAATTAGTATGGACATAGTTGAACTCAATAGTGCCATCAATTAACTGGATATAATTAACATCATCAATTCGAATTCATCAAACAACAGCAGAATACACATTCTGTTCATGCTCACATGGGACGTTTGCCAAGAATGTACCAGAGTACATTCTGGGCCATATATCACACCTTAAACATTTAAAAGATGGGGCTGAAATTTCCAAGCTTCTAATCATAGCTTAGTCCTTCTGGTGACCAGCCCCCATTCAGGAGCCCACCAACATTGCCTCATAAGAACAAAAGATACTCCTATCACCCAGGAAATCAAAGGGAATTTGTTATACAATGCCACCTCTACATATATCGTTTCCAAATTTGTGGATTTTTTTTTTTTAAAGAAAAGAGTGGAATTTAATCTTTATTTACAGGACACTGCAAGAGAGGAGCTTCCACCTAGAAATAAGAAACCCACTGAGAGGAGGAGCTTCACACAGGTTGTACAGTTTGGAACTGGTCAAGTAGAGTTTCATTGTAAAAAGTGCTACAATAACAAAACACATTTAAAAGGAGTTCTTAGTAGAGAAACAGAAAGACAAACTTCTATCAAACAGAGTACACAACAAACAACTTTCTGCCTCAGCTGTGCAATCTAAAAGTTAAAGGTCTCAGGAGTGCCATCCTGAACTTGGAACGTATAGCCTTCAGAGGTAGTTTCTGGTATAACATTCTGATCTTCCTCTTCCTCTACAGAGAAATACTTCTCAATCAAGTTTAATGAAGCTTCGTACAGAGGCTCATTTTCGTGGTTTTGTAGAGCTTCAATTTTGTCCAAACCTCCACATTCTTCAATCATTATACTAAGTTTCTCAGTTTCACCTAGTTTCTCAGCAGCCTGAAAGATGTTTGAAATGGCATCCAGAATAACCAGAATAATTTTGGTTATCTTTTGCAGTTAAGAGGTTCATCAATAGTTCTGTTACGCCACAATGAACGAGGTATACGATCTGTTCAGCTGTCCCACCACTTGTATAGTTGGTCACAGCCCAGACAGCTTCCTTTTGTGTCTTAAAGTCTGCCTTAGAGAGAACACCAACGAGGAATGGGACTAATCCATGATTCACAACTTGCTGTATCTGGTCCTGGTGACCAGCTGTGATATTTGACATTGTCCACGTAGCTTCCTTCTGAATATGAGTTTTGGGGTTTGTTAGGAGGCTGGGAAACACAACAAGTGCTCCTGCATCTATTACAACCTGAGTCTGTTCACTATCCCAGTGACAATATTTCCTATGGGTCTTAGAGCAAGAATCACAATGGGCAATTAAGTAGCTCCTAGAAGCTTCACAAGCTGGGGCACAACTCCTGTTTTCACAACCATTTCAGTCCATTCATTTGGACCATCAGTAAGGTAGGAAATGGCCCAGCAGGCATCTGCCGATATGTCTGGATCATCATGATGCAGGAGACAAACTAAGGCAGGAAGAATCTGCTCAACAGCATCTAATGTGGGCACAGGATTCTTGTTGCGACAAAGGTTTGAAAGTGTCCAAGTAAGGTTATGTAAGTAACCACGTGCTAAAGATGACATATCAGGAACTGCAAGGAGAGCCAATAGCAGGTCAGCTACACCATACTTGATAACCAAGTCTCGAAAAACTGAACCATCACCTGCAATGTTTCCTAGAGCCCATACAGCTTGTTCACTGATGTGGGCATGGGAAGATGCCAACAGAGACATGAGTGCTGGGATAGCACCTCCATCTACCACAGCCTTGGTCTGTTCTGACATCCCAGAAGCAATGTTAGTGAGAGCCTAAGCAGATTCAAACTGAACGGGACTACAATCAGTTCTGCCCAAGAAGGACAGAAATTTTGGAATCAAAGCAGCCCAGATTATGTTGTCTATGGGGAGCTGTTTTTCCCTAGAAAGCAGTTTCCTAGCAGCTTGAGTAGCCTGGAGCTGGCTTTCCAAATTGTTGCTATTTATGCATTTGACAATGTCATCAACGGACCAATTTACAGTGCCCTGGTTGTTGCGGTTTTCCTGCAGTGGAGAGGTAACGTCATCAGGAAATGAGCCTACGTTTCTCCTTTTCAGCTTCTGGTCATCCTTCTTAGCTTTCCTTAGCTCCACATTAACTTCTGTTTGGTGCTGCCTTATTTCTGTACTGTCTTTCCCCTTGTTCTTGAATCTGTTAGGGCGGGCAGCTGGTGAATTAGCATTCTTGTTGGTGGACATGGTTATGAGACAAAGGGAGAAAGATGGCCGGCTCAGGCTTCCACAGGAGGCGGTCCGGGGCGTGCAGGCTGCGGGTCAGCTGCCCTCAAAATGTCCACCATGGATCACCCCAAAGACAGTGTCCAAATGTGTGGATTGTTGGTCAGATTTCTATTTAGTTCCATTGTTGAATTTGTCTGACCTTGTGCAAGTATCATACTGTCTAAATTATAATAACCATTTAATTGTTAATGAGGTAAGTTTTTGTCAACTCCTTACTGGTGCTTCTTCTCAGGGAGTATCTTGTATATTCTGGAATCTTTTTTTAGGCCTAGTTATTCTAAGTCAATGATCTACTTTCAGCTACATTGTCATCATCATTTGGTACTACACCTGACAATTAACAAATACATATTTGGCATCTACCATATGCTTATACATGAGCTATGTTAGGGGCTGTAGCCCTGAAGTGTGCTGTTATGGCTCCTAACCTAAGAAAGGTTATAGACTTACTCTGAATTTTGTTTACCATGCTCAAAGATAGCAAGCATATTCTCCTTTAAAGGAATGTGGAATTCACAGTTGAAGAAGAAAATATGACCATCTTCCCCTTGATTTTAAGACATGCAAAATAAGACTAAACCTTAGGAGCTTACATCTAAACATAGCTGACTTCCAGCCAATTCCCAATATGTATTTAGAGTCTGGCACGTCTGCACATCTGCATACTTTATTCCACGTTGGTGAAAGTCTGGAAAGATGGTAAAAGTTTGTTAAAACAAAATTAGAAAATCTAGCCTTCAGAGTAAGTAGAGAAGGTACTTCCCTGATGTGATACATGTGCTTGTAAGAAGGCGCTGGTCTTCTAAATAGTCACCATAACCGTTAAAGAAAGTAAATCTTTAGCTACCAGGATTATCAATGCTATTTTGCAGCTAGTACGTGCATTGTTCATGATGGCAGGGAGCATTTTAATTAAGCAAAGTCAGACTTTTGAGGATTAAATCATTTGTCAGTTACCTTCCAAAATGACAACTAGCCAACTGAGAACAAACTTTCATAAATAAGAGGGATAAAGAAGATGTCTAAGGAAATCTTCCTTCTGAAGCCAGGGGACAAATAAAAGACCATGGGGAGGCAGAGGAACAATAGAAAGAAGTGACAAACCAGAAAGCTGACATTTTCACTTAACCCGTCCCATTCCTGCTGTTGAACTTAGGCTGTGATGTTATGGGGTGTTCTGTTCTCAAAGAATTTTGCCAATCAGGAAGAGTGATGAAACCAGAGAGCCCATACAACTGGAAAAGGGCAGATGAGATAGCAAAAGCTTGTCAAGAGGCAGAAGCTTGTGTAAAAAATGTCTTTAGAAGCATATAGCAACAGAAGATAGTAAATTCCAATGGAGGAAAGTATTAGAGGCCATAAAGTGCTATATAATTCTCTCCGTATTCAAAGCCAATGAAAATGAAGAGTTAGGGAGGTTAGGAATTACTTTTGTGTTGAAATGGGGTGAGGCAGCAATTTATTGGACAGTTGCTGGTGCCTGTGCTAGAACAACTTTGTGGAATCTCAGGTTTCTTTGCCATTTGCATGTAGGGTTGGGCCCATCAGAGGTCCTGGGTCCAAAAGCCCATTGCCTAACTCTCCGTATGTGGTGGAAGCATCATACTTTTCAAAAAACCCTAAAGAGGAGTAAACAAAGCAGCAGAGAAAAGCCATTTTAGTACTCCTCTGGTTGAGAACAAATTTCTTTTTTAATGCTAAGAATTATTAGACTTATATAAAATGACTACCTATTAGATTTCTTTATAAAGTCCCTTCTCTGAGCTCCTAAGTGTACACAAAAACCCTAGATACCATGGAAATTTGTGTTGGACTAGTTGTAAAAAATACAGACTTTTGCCCCTTTTTTCTCTTTCCTTTCCTTTCCTTCTGTCTTTTTTTTTTTTTTTTGGCCTCTTTTATCTGTCAGAGAGGTTTAGAGCACAAGTGAATCACAAAAGGAGGCAAAGGACCCAGACAGGAGAAATGATGCCTAGCAGTAGACCATGTATTTGAGTCTGTAATGTGTTTTCATTCTCTCTTCTAAACCTTGAATACAATTCCAATGTGAAAAAAAAAAAAAAAAAGCTTCACAGCTTGCATACATGACTTCTCATTCTCTCTTGTGTTTTTTTCTTTCTTTCTTTCTTTTTTTTTAAGATTTTATTTATTTATTTGAGACAAAGACAGTGAGAGAGAGAGAGCATAAGCGAGGGGGTAGAGGCAGAGAGAGAAGACTGTCTGCTGAGTGGAGAGCCCGATGAGGGGCTCCATCCCAGGACCCTGGGATCGTGACCTGAGCCGAAGGCAGATGCTTAACCAACTGAGCCACCCAGGCACCCCTCTTGTGTTTATTATTTTTTAAATGGCTCATCTTTGAGGTGATTTTAAGTGGGTAGTGTTACAGAACTTATATTTCCTTATTTATGGAACAGTTAATCAAGTGTGCTTAACATTATAATTGTCCATAAGGCCAAATTTGACCACATTGATTACATTGTTAAGGTATTGCTGAATTTCTTATTCAAATACTGTTATTTTCCACTATTTCCAATATTTCCATTATCATTTTTAAGTCAGGTGCTCTGTTTTTGAACTGTTTATGGAACAGAATGGTAGTTAATGTAAATGGCATTTCCCCAAACCAATTCCATTTGCCACAGAACAATCAAAATATCCAGAACACAGCCTCACTTTTACTAATCCATATGGTTTTCTGTAATAAATTGTGTGTACTAGTTGTCTAAACTTACGAAAGTATATTTTGCTTGTGAAAAATAATTTAGCACCATATGTTCATTTATATGATGGGTGTAAAAGATCTGAAATGCTTCTCTTTATTATAAAATATTTTTAAAGTTTTCACATATTTCAAATAGCTAATATTTTTTTAAAAAAACAGTTGTTTATATAACATTTTAGTATATAGTTCAATGTATATAGCTACTTTCATTCAGCCTTGAAAATATGATTTTTTAAAATGAATCACTTATTCTCATAGAAATTTTACATGGAGTATATAATCCTTATAAGCTAAAAAATATATTAAATTGCCACAAAAAGGCTAATGAGTTATAGCACAAAAGGTCATTTTTAAATTTTCTGGCAATTTAGCACATTAGAAGGACACAAATCAGTGGCACATTGTCCTATGCTGGAAAACATCTTGATTTAATCAAGACACTGTGTAGGCTTTTATAATTCAAAATAATTGTACTGTCTGTGAAATCAGACATTCAGATATGTAAGCTACTGTTTTAATAAGAAATGAATCAAAGATTAGAGAAACATTGCATTTACTTTGTTTTCTCTTACAAGCAAATGTAACTTTCTAACACAAAGACATTTCTTTCTATTTACTCTTTAAAGTTTTACTTATACAATTGATGTATATTGTCAACATTAATGAAATGCCTGTCAAAATGTATAACAACATTGAAGTATAACAATTGTAGATTCAAGGATAACTTATCCTTGAAATTCAGGTTTTTACTGACTTTCATTGAATGGAAATTTGAAATGGTCTGTTTGGGGAATTATTTTGATTAGTACTCTCATCATTGATTCCCCCCAAATGCCCTTATTTAAGGAGTAGTCATTACCTTATTTCAAATTAGAAAAATAACATTTTTCTCTTTGTTTTTCTTTCCATCCTGAAAGCAAATGAATTTTAGGGATCGGAACATCAATGGCTAGCCAGTTTAACCATATTCACTGTATGCTCACAAGTGAAGATCATGGGTAAATTTTGCAAGAGGTAATGTAATATATATATTTAATGTATATATAATGTGTATATATATAGAGAGAAAGATCAAGGAAATTGGTGCCAATAAACATAAGTTTGAATTCTAATTTTGCCACATTCCAGCATTTTGAGGACAGCAAATCATTCTCTGGATCTCTCTTTTTAAAAATATCTGTAGGAGGAAGATAATAATCTCATTTAAAAATCATATTTTTCTAAGGAACAAGTAAAATTTTGTAGATGAACATATTAATGAACCATAAAATGCCATACACATCTCTGTTAATATGTAGAATCAGAGATAAAGCAGTCCTTAGGAATGTAAATTGGTGCAGCCACTTTGGAAAACAGTATGGAGGTTCCTCAAAATATTAAAAATAGAACTAACATATGATCTAGTGATTCCACTCTTAGGCATATATTGAAGGAAATGAAATCATTATCTTAAATATCTGCACCCCCATTTTCATTGCATCATCATTTACAATAGCCCAAATATGGAAACAACCCAAGTATCTATTGATGGTTAGATAAAGAAAATTTGGTACACACACACACAAGTGATCTTTACTCATAAAAAGAAGGAAATCCTGCCATTTGCAACAGTATAGTTGGACTTTGAAGGCATTACACTAAGTGAAATAAGTCAGAGTAGGACAAATACTGTATGATCTCATTTATCTGTAGAACCTGATTAAAAAAAAATTCATAGAAACAGATCACTGGTTGCCAAGGTGGGGGGTATGGGTGAAAAAAAAAAGGTAAGATAAAGAGGGCATGATTATTTAGAAATTTGGCAAATTAGTACACCTGGGTGGCTCAGTCGGTTAAGCGTTTGCCTATTTGTACTTTTTCCTAATTTTTATTAGTTTTTTTTGAACTTTTATCCTCAATTTAAAGAGTTCTTTATGTATGAGAATATTAACTCTTTGTTTATGTTATATGTTGTAACCCCCCCCCGTTTTTCAGGTTTTTAAATTTTGTTTGTATCATTTAATGTATTTTTAATTTTTTACATAGTCAAATTTATCAGTCTTTTCATTTATTACATCTTGATGTATGTCTTAGGTGAATAGCCATTCCCTATACCAAAGTTAAAGAGAAAACATTCATGTTTTCTCCTGGTACTCACGTAGTTCTATTTTATTTCATTTTTTTTTTTTAACATTTAGATCCTTAATCTTTAGTTTATTATTAAGATACGATTCTAATTTTATCTTTTTCTAAATATTATCCTGTTGCCAGAGTACCATTTATTTAAAAATTCATCCTCACAGTAGTGATTTGAGGTGCCTTCTTTGTCATATAACAAGTTGCCACATATATTTGTGTATAATTCACTTCATCCAAGAATCAGGGATTCCCCCACCTCTGTTTGTCCAAATCTAATTTGGTGTCTTTCAAGAATGTTTTAAAATTTACTCGTAAAGGTTTGTATCTTTCTCCTGAAATTTATTTCTAAGTATTGATTTTTGTATTGTTATTATAAAAGGGTTTTCTTTACCATTATGTCATGTTTCTTATGTGTGTACAAGAAGAATTTTTTTATTCTTTGTGTTAATTATATATACTAGTATTTTAGTTATTCTTGTGGCTCTGATTTTTATTGTCTAATTGAATTGGCTGATATTTTTAATACATTATGCAACATTTGTATATTAGTCACTGGTCTTTACACCTTTGTTTTATACATACATTTACATATTTTAACATGCTTATTTCTTTTCTTGAAATTTCCTAGTCATCATTGGGTTGAATTAAATTCATCCTCTAGTGCAGAGGTTGACAACCTATTGCCCATTGGCCAAATCCAGTCTACCTCCTGGTTTTAAAAAGTTTTATTAGAACACAGCCACACCCATTTATGTATCTTTTGACTTATATTTTGGCTGTTTTCATACTACAATGGTAGAATTAAGTAATTACAACAGAGACAATATGATCCTCAAATTCTAAAATATTTACTACTTGGCCTTTTATAAAAAAGGGCATATACCTAAGCATAGAATTTCTGGGTCATAGGTAAGTGTATCTTGAACTTTACTAGATAAAGTTGAATTAAAGAATTTCTACCTTTTCCTATCTTTTCCTTATAGTCTAAGAATTTCTATTCCTTGAAATTTTTTTTTATTTTCTTATGCTATGTTAGTCACCATACAATACATCATTAGTTTTTGATGTGGTGATCCATGATACATTCTTTTCGTATAACACCCAGTGCTCCAT
This sequence comes from Mirounga leonina, assembly GCF_011800145.1. NCBI lineage: Eukaryota > Metazoa > Chordata > Mammalia > Carnivora > Phocidae > Mirounga > Mirounga leonina. The sequence goes on from NW_023270451.1 coordinate 51,784,331, forward strand.
GCAGTACGTGCCCTCCTTAGTACCCATCACTGGGCTCACACATCCCCCCACCCCCCTCCCCTCTAAAACCGTCAGTTTGTTTCTCAGAGTTCATAGTCTCTCATGGTTCATCTCTCCCTCCAATTTCCTCCCCTTCATTTTTCCCTTCCTTCTCCTAATGTCCTCCATGCTATTCCTTATGTTCCACAAATAAGTGAAACCATATGATAATTGACTTTTTCTGCTTGACTTATTTCCCTTAGCATAATCTCCTCCAGTCCCATCCATGTTGATATAAAAGTTGGGTATTCATCCTTTCTGATGGCTGAGTAATATTCCATTGTATATATGGACCGCATCTTTTTTATCCATTCGTCTGTTGAAGGGCATCTCAACTCTTTCCACAGTTTGGCTATTGTAGACATTGCTGCTATGAACATTGGGCTGCATATGGCCCTTGTTTTCACTACATCTGTGTCTTTGGGGTAAATACCCAGTAGTGCAATTGCTGGGTCATAGGGTAGCACCCCCACACTGTTTTCCAAAGTGGCTGTACCAACTTGCATTCCCACCAACAGTGTAAGAGGGTTCCCCTTTATCCACAACCTGTCCAACATTTGTTGTTTCTTGCCCTGTCCATTTTTGCCATTCTAACTGGTGTAAGATGGTATCTCAATGTGGTTTTGATTTGAATTTCCCTGATGGCTAATGATGAACATTTTTTTCATGTGTCTGTTAGCCATTTGTATGTCTTCTTCAGAGAAGTGTCTGTTCATGTCTTCTGCCCATTTTTTGACTGGTTTATTTGTTTTTTGGGTGTTGAGTTTGAGAAGTTCTTTATAGATTTTGGATACCAGCCCTTTATCTGTAGTGTCATTTGCAAAAATCTCCCATTCTCTGGGTTGCCTCTTTGTTTTGTTGACTGTTTCCTTTGCTGTGCAGAAGCTTTTTATCTTGATGAAGTCCCAAAAGTTCATTTTTGCTTTTGTTTCATTAGCCTTTGGAGATGTATCTTGAGAGAAGTTGCTATGGCCGATGTCAAAGAGGTTATTGCCTATGTTCTCCTCTAGGATTTTGATGGATTCCTGTCTCACATTGAGGTCTTTCATCCATTTTGAGTTTATCTTTGTGTATGGTGTTAGAGAGTGATCGAGTTTCATTCTTTTGCATGTGGCTGTCCAATTTTCCCAGCACTATTTATTGAAGAGACTCTTTTTTCCATTGGATATTTTTTCCTGCTTTGTCGAAGATTAGTTGACCATAGAGTTGAGGGTCCATATCTGGGCTCTCTATTCTGTTCCATTGATCTATCTGTCTGTTTTTGTGCCAGTACCATGCTGTCTTGGTGATCACTGCTTTGTAATATAGCTTGAAATCAGGGAACGTGATGCCTCCAGCTTTGTTTTTTCTTTTTGAACATTTCCGTGGCGATTCAGGGTCTTTTCTGATTCCATACAAATTTTAGGATTGTTTGTTCCAGCACTTTGAAAAATGCCATTGGAATTTTGATCAGGATGGCATTGAAGGTATAGATTGCTCTGGGTAGCATAGACATTTTAACAATGTTTATTCTTCCAATCCGTGAGCATGGAATATTTTTCCATCTTTTTGTGTCTTCTTCAATTTCTTTCATGAGTGTTCTGTAGTTCCTAGAGTATAGATCGTTTACCTCTTTCGTTAGGTTTATTCCGAGTTATCTTATGGTTTTTGGTGCTATTGTAAATGGAATCATTTCTCTAATTTCTCTTTCTACCATTGCATTCTTAGTGTATAAGAAAGCAACTGATTTCTGTGCATTGATTTTGTATCCTGCCACATTACTGAATTGCTGTATGAGTTCTAGTAATTTGGGGGTGGAGTCTTTTGGGTTTTCCACATAAAGTATCATGTCATCTGCGAAAAGAGAGAGTTTGACTTCTTCTTTGCCAGTTTGAATACCTTTTATTTCTTTTTGTTGTCTGATTGCTGTTGCTAGGACTTCTAGTACTATGTTGAACAATAGTGGCGAGAGTGGGCATCCTTGTCGTGTTCCTGATCTTAAGGGAAAGGCTCTCAGCTTTTCCCCATTGAGGATGATATTCACTGTGGGTTTTTCTTAGATGGATTTTATGAACTTGAGGAATGTTCCTTCTATCCCTATACTCTGAAGAGTTTTAATCAGGAAGGGATGCTGTATTTTGTCAAACGCTTTTTCTGCATCAATCTAGAGGACCATATGGTTCTTCTCTCTCCTCTTATTATGTGTTCTATCACATTGATTTGCAAATGTTGAACCACCCTTGCATCCCAGGGATAAATCCCACTTGGTCGTGGTGGATGATCCTTTTAATGTATTGTTGGATCCTATTAGCTAGGATTTTGTTGAGGATTTTGGATTCCATATTCATCAGGGATATCGGTCTGAAATTCTCCTTTTTGATGGGGTCTTTGCCTGATTTGGGAATTAAGGTAATGCTGGCTTCATAGAATGAGTCTGGAAGCTTTCCTTCTGTTTCTATTTTTTTTGAAACATCTTCAGGAGTATAGGTATTATTTCTTCTTTGAATGTTTGGTAGAATTTCCTAGGGAATCCATCAGGCCCTGGACTCTTGTTTTTGGGGAAGTTTTTGATCACTGCTTCAATCTCGTTCTTGTTTATTGGCCTATTCAGGTTGTCAACTTCTTCCTGTTTCAGTCTTGGCAGTTTATAGGTTTCCAGGAAGGCATCCATTTCTTCCAGGTTGCTCAATTTATTGGCATATGGTTGTTGATAATAATTTCTAATAATTGTTTCTATTTCCTTGGTGTTAGTTGTGATCTCTCCCCTTTCATTCATAATTGTATTAATTTGGGTCCTTTCTCTTTTCTTTTGGATAAGTCTGGCCAGTGGTTTATCGATCTTATTAATTCTTTCAAAGAACCAGCTTCCAGTTTCGTTGATCTGATCTACTGTGTTTCTGGTTTGTAATTCATTGATCTCTGCTCTAATCCTAATTATTTCTCTTCTAATATGTGGCTTAGGCATTGTTTGTTGCTTTTTCTCTAGTTCTTTAAGGTGTAAAGTTAGTTGGTGAATTTGGGATTTTTTTTTCTTGAGTGAGGCTTGGATGGCTATGTATATCCCCCTTAGGACTGCTTTTGCAGTATCCCATAGGTTTTGGACTGATGTGTTTTCGTTCTCATTGGTTTCCATGAATTGTTTAAGTTCTTCTTTGATTTCTTGGTTGACCCAAACATTCTTGATTAGAGTGGTCTTTAGCTTCCAAGTGTTTGAATTTCTGCCAAATTTTTCCTTGTGATTGAGTTCCAGTTTTAAAGCATTATGGTCTGAGAATATGCAGGGAATAATCTCAGTCTTTTGGTATCGGTTGAGACCTGATTTGTGACCCAGTATGTGGTCTATTCTGGAGAAAGTTCCATGTGCGCTTGAGAAGAATGAGTATTCTGTTGTTTTAGGGTGGAATGTTCTGTATATATCTATGAGGTCCATCTAGTCCAGTGTGTCATTCAAAGCTCTTGTTTCGTTGTTGATTTTCTGTTTAGATGATCTGTCTCTTGCTGAGAGTGGAGTATTGAGGTCTCCTACAATTAACATATTCTTATCAATCTGACTCTTTATTTTGGTTAACAGTTGGCTTATGTAGATGGCTGCTCCCATGTTGGGGACGTAGATATTTAGAATGGTTAGATCTTGTTGGATAGACCCTTTAAGAATGATATAGTGTCCTTCTGTGTCTCTAACTACAGTCTTGAGCGGTGTAGGATCCCCACAGCCAGGCACCCTCCTGCTGCCATTTATCCTCCGATAGCTGCCTGCAGAATCAGGGCTCCCTGCTTCGTATCTCAAAACCAACCACCTGTGATATTCTGCTTGTAGAGATCCAGATCTTCTTACATCTCAGGCTGGTTTCGTGGGTGCTCAGAGTGGTCTGGTAGATATCCAGCTCAATTCCGAGGACCAGTTGGAATAGGGTCCCCTACTCCTCCGCCATCTTTTCCTCTGTCCCCTCCTTGAAATTTTGACAAAAACTTATTTATATAAAAATATAAATCTGGTAGTTTTCAACTAGAGGTATGACTACTAACAGTTTCTTTAATCTCTCTATTTTAGATCTTTCATGCTTATTAAATCAATTTTAATAATTTCTATTTTTGTAAAAATTCTCATTTTTTATGATTTTACATATGAAATTAGTAACTGACTTAAAATACTACTGTAATTTCAGACCTGTACTATATCTGTAAGTATATGACCTTTTCCATTGCTATTCCTTATTTTTCTTCCTTTCTTTCATCCAGTGTGTTTATCTAGCAAAGTAATATCTTCAAAGGACCATTTTGCAGTTTATGTTCTCTGTAAAGTTTCTTGGTTTTCACTACATTAATTTTTTTTGCTCTTTTTATGTCTTCTACTTCCTATGGGTTTACTCTCATTTTAATTATATTTAACTTTGCAAGTTGGATACTGGGCTAATTCCATTTTCTTCTTTTCTTGCATAATTATTTATTGCTGATCATTTTCCTATAAGCAATATTTTATGTGCATCAGTCAACTTTTATATGTAATGCTTTTATTATTGTTCTATTATAAATGTTTCTAAGTTCCATATACTTTTTTTCTGGGACACATAATTATTTACAATATATATTTTTAATATTTTATTTATTTATTTGACAGAGAGTGAGAGAGGGAACACAAGCAGGGGGAGTGGGAGAAGCAGGCTTCCCACCAAGCAGGGAGCCCGATGTGGGGCTCGATCCCAGGATCCTGAGATTGTGACCTGAGCCGAAGGCAGACGCTTAACCGACTGAGCCACCCAGGTGCCCAAATTATTTACAATATTTTAAAATTTTTTCTAACATTTTTCTTCTGTTGTTTAGTTAGATATTTCCAGCTTTGGTGATTTTAGTTAGGGAATAAGATCTGTGTAGTTTTTTTTTTTTTTTTTATATTTTGGTTATTTATTTGGATCCTACTACATAGTTATCCTTTATACATGTTCTTTGTATTTTTGAAGTGATATATAATCTTCTATTACAGTTTTTCACTCAACATTTGGTCAATAACAATGAATGGATGGTAATGCAAATAGATGAATGCACGAACATTTTGTGATAGAAATAAAAATTTCAGGTCTAAGGTTGTCAAATCATTAATAGTTGTCATCTCCCATTTATAAATTCTCTTTATTGGGGCACCTGGGTGGCTCAGTTGGTTAAGCGACTGCCTTCAGCTCAGGTCATGATCCTGGAGTCCCAGGATCGAGTCCCGCATTGGGCTCCCTGCTCGGCAGGGAGTCTGCTTCTCCCTCTGACCCTCCCCCCTCATGCTCTCTGTCTCTCATTCTCTCTCTCAAATAAATAAATAAAATCTTTAAAAATATATATATATAAATTCTCTTTATTTAGGTTTTATATTTTGTTTCATTTTAACATTCACTTTGATATACTGAGAATGAGAGGTCTATTATATATCAAAGTAGAGATATTATTTAGGCAGGCAGACTGCAAAAAAGGAATTCAAAGAGAAATACTAAGTTAAAATATGAAATTAAGCATAATTAGTCTGTAAATAGCAAGACTCAATGAGATCATATATAGCTTATAGAAGGTCTTTAGTCAACATTTGTTAATTAATTTATTAATTAGTAGGGGGGCATTTCAGATAGAAAAGAAACTGCAGAATTCAGAGGTTAGGTTGAGAAGGAGAAGGCCAAACAGAAAAGTAAGGAGTGATGGGCCAGAAAGAGCAATATCGAGAGGGGCAGAATTTTCAGTGAGCCAAAAAGGGAAGGGGTTTCTAGGATAATTGAGTCCTAAATTACAGAATTCTTCTAAGATGTAAAATAAGACAAAAATATATGGAAATACTTATTAATGAATATTGATTACTTCACCTGTCTGCTCTAGGCACCAAAACTTTATGTACAGTGGTTAACTGGATCTAAACAGGTTAACTTTGAGTTTCTAACCTTTTTCTAACCATTATATGACCTCAGATTACTGCTGTAATATGAAAAGGAAAATAGGTTGTCTGAAAAATCTTCATGTACAACATCACTAATCAAACTTCAGAGCAGTAACTTCAAGGCAATGGGAAGATTTAATCTTCCATGAAATACAGTGCTAAATAAAGAAACCTAGTGACCATTTTGCAAATAAAGACATTCATCAAGTATAGATGGGATGAATGTCAGGAAGTTGAATACCCATTTGGTACATATGCACCATATAATTAAAAAAAAATTAACTGCTTCTGGAAATGTCATATTTGAGAAATGGTTTTAAAAATCTACAGACAAAGGCAGATTTAGGAGAAGGAACAAAAAGTCATTTTAAATATTTCTAAAATGTGTTATATGGCAAGCTTTTTGAGAACTTGCGTGTGTGTGTGTGACAGAGAGAGTGTGTTTTCATAGTCATATTTTTATACTGGAGTACTTAAATTACTCCCATTTAAAAGTGTTAGAGAATTGATAGAAGCCTAATGTTTCTGAGAGCAATGGGAATTTGAAAAAGGGTGCTGAAACAGTACAGAAATTACTTTATTTGGACAGGTTCTTGATAATTCAGGAAGAACTATGGACTCACCATTTCAGGAGCACAGATTGTTCATTAAGTTATCTTCGTATGTTCATTTTTTTGTTTAATGCTAAAAACAAAACAAAACAAAATCAAACAGGTTTGGGAATAAGTTTAAGAACTTTCATAACTTTTTGTTAATACCTGCTATCTCTCTGTATAAATTGGCATATTTTTTATCAGATTGAATTACTGATAAAAAAGTATTTTCTTTGTAAGAATTGAGCTTCAGTGGGCTAAATTTCTAAAATACACGTTAAAACTTTTTTTCACTATAGAAAAGATATTAATAAAGAATTCAATTTTATGTTTAATTATTACCTTAATAGTTCAGTCTTTGAACAAATGAGGCCAAGTCTGTTAATAATTTGAAATATGATTCAAGTAATTGCTAGTATAGTTCTTATGGAACTTGAATGATTATATTTGATCTTTTAATCAAGCCATGCATTCAGTTTTGTTTATTTTTTGTTAATATCATTTTCATTAGTGACTTTTGACTTGATTTATGTTTACTCTACTTCTAGTCTTATAGAACTTAATCATAGATATGAGAAAAAAAGCCTTAAGATATTTCCAATGTGTTTACAATTATTTTTATCAATAGGTAGTACATTTCAGTCTATTTGCATGTTATTAGATGCTGCTATGGTGTTTTTCAACTTTGTGTGTGTGTGTATATATATATTTTATCAACGGTTTGTGAGAGTGATCTTTACTCCATATCTTTACCAAAAATTGGCATTGTTAAACTTTTTTTACTTATTGGTCCTTTAGTTTTCTGGGAAACACCAATATATATATACTTTTTTCTATTCGGTTGCATATATTTTTCTTAATTATTAATAAAAGCTATTTTTGCAATTTGGGTTGAAATTGTTTTTTTCATTTTTGTTACACGTATTTTCTCATATTTGAGGGTCTTTTATTAAGCAGAAGTTCTTAATTTTAATGTAATCAGTGTTTTCAACTTTTCAAATTACATATACATTTCGGGGATTTAAGAAATAATTTTACTGTTTCTAGATAAATAAGATGTGGCTGATATTTGTTTCTAAAACTTTTAGGTCATGTTCTTCACATTTTTAATTTTAATGCATGTGGAATAAATTTTTGCTTACAAAAAGCGTTAGTTATCTTTTAGTAATTGATTTCTAAGTTCACTGCATTGGTCAAAGGTTTCATAATCTATAAAATATATTTTTGAAACTTTGTGAGTTTAATTTTTAATTAAGTTTCTGTGTCTGTTTATTCTGTAATTTTTGATAGTACAATTCTGTGTACGTTCATTAAATTATGCTGTATTCTTAGTAATTTGTAAGTGGCATCTTGTAATACCCATTGTGATCATGGGTTCATCAATTTCTGTTATTCTCTATATAACAAAAGAGGTTTACATGCATTTAAACTTAGAATTTTAATATCTTCTTAATCAATTAAAACTATTATGTTTATATAGTTACCATTTTTATCTCTAGTAATTCTTCTCACCTTAAAATCTCTGTTTTATCCTAATCACACTACTTCAGCATTCTTTCATTTGTCATTTTCCTGTATGTGTTTTCAGACCATCCCTTGCAGTCTTTCTGTGTTACTATGTTTGGAACAAACATCTTATCATGATCAAAAATGTTGGAGTGGATCTTTAATCCAGCCCAACAATCTATGTCTTTCAGTTGACTCATTTTACTACATTTATTGAGATAATTTCAAATGTATTTGAATGTATTTGAACATTCTTGTCATCTTCCTTTTTTCTCTCTTTTTCTCCTTTCTTACTTCCTTTATCAACATTTTTTCCATTCAGTTTTTCTCCCTTGTACTAGATTTGAAATTTTTCTTTCCATTTCTATTCTTAATTAGTTATACTTGAAATACAACTATGAATTTTATTACTATTTCTAGGGTTAATCAGTGTCTAACTTCCTTCTAAATAATTCATTGAACTTAGGATGTTTTCATTTTGATTACACACACACACACACACACACACACACCCTCCCTCCCAGTTTACATGGACTTAACATCCAGCTATTTAGTTCTTGTAAGTTTATTTTTAATTAAAAAATGTATCTAATTTAATATATTGACTTAGTATTCCCATAACCAATAAATAATGTATATCTAACCCAATATTTATTTTCCTCTTTTTCTATACAGTGTTGTTCTAAAGATAATCGTTTAAGTTTCATTGTTAGCTCCATTTTGCATAGAAAGAAAGCTTGTGTAGCCCAGTCTTTTACTGGTGTCAAGGCCCCTTACCTGTGCTGTCTAATACCATAGGTCCTAGCTCTGTGTGGCTTTTAAAATTTAAATTAGGTAGAGTGTGGGACCCTTGATCTCTGGTCAGGGTTTGAGCCCCATGTTGGGCATAGAGTCTACTTAAAAAAAAAAGAAAAAGTAAATTAAACTTAAATAAAATTAACCATTTAAATCATCAGCTGCACTAGGCATATTTTAAGTGCTCAATAGCCTCATCGGTAGCACAGTAGGAAACACTTCCACATGGGAGGTCCAGTTGGTTGGCACTGCTGGAGGGCCTGAGAACTCTCACCCCTCATTGACCAAGAATAATTTCTTTTTTCTCAAATGGTCCTTTAACTGGAGCTTTGAGAGTTAAGCATCTTAATTTTCAGTGCTCTGGTTTTCTGATTTGGATATTTGTCCCTTCTTTAGTATTTACTGTTTTCTTCAATTTACCACCTCTGTTAATCTAAATAGGTTCTTCAGAATTTCCCCCATTTTAAAGAAACTTAGAAATGCATCTTAAAATATGCTTATTGTAATTTATTCAGTATCTATGAGTTTTCAGAGGGCAGTAGAACACTATGATACTGGAATAAAAGACAAGGTTAACTTATTTTTATTATTCTCATATATTTTCATACTATTGTCTTTTTCTGTGAACTGTCACTGTACCCTTTACAAATTATCAATTAATTTGTGTGTGTGTTAGTGTGTGTGTGTGTGTGTGTGTGTGTGTGTGTGGACTTGAACGAACTCTGAAGGAAACCACCCATTTGTTACCAGATGTTTTTTGGTGATGTTGCTTTTTTGTTGTTTTTGCTTTGTTTCTCTTTGATGTTTGCTTTTGACTCTGTAATAATATATATTGCCAAGGAGACTACTTTATTCTAATTTACATACCGTTTTTATGGCTTCTCATGTTTCATGTGAAATTTAGGAAGACTTTTTTTCACACTGAAGATATACATTCTTCTTGTACAGTTGCAGTTTATTTTTCATGTTTAAATCTTGAACCCATCAGGAATTACTTCTAGTGTAAGCTATGAGATAGTAGTTTTATATATTCTCAAGACGTACAAATTTTTCCAACACTGTTCGTTGAATAATCCATTATTTTCACTGATAATAAAAAAATATTGATTTATATGCAGAAGTCCTGTGAGTGTGTGTGTGTGTGTGTGGTAATAAAGGTCTAGTTTAGGACTATTTATTTTCTCCTTCCTTGTGGTTTCTCTGTCTAATTTTGCATCAGTACCAGAATAATAGGATTTCTAGAACTTTACTGTTGCTATTGTTGTTATTCTTTTTCTTCTTGTCATTTTTAATGTCTATATGTAGAAACTTTAGAACTCACTTGTTTAAAAAAAATTACATTGCGGTTTTTATTGGTAACAGATTATGCTTTATATATTAATTTAGAAAATTTAACATTTTATCTTACTGAGCGTTTCTAACCAGGAACAGCATATTGCCTTTTAATTGATTCAAATTTTATTTTTATGTTCCACAAGAGAGTTTTAAAATTTATTTCATATGAATCTTGAACATTACTTTTTAAGTATATTTCTGTAGGCTTAATCCTTTCTTGTTGCTATTATAAATGGATGCTTGTCAAACTGGTTTTGTTTTTGATAGAGGAAGGCAATTTAAATTCCAACCTCCCAAGAGATTGCCCTTATTTTTTAAAATAGTTTTTCAGTTGGTTTACTTTAGTTTTCCAGGCACACAGTGTTGTTTGGGGTAAATAATGATGGTTTTGCTTGTTTCTTACCTTATTTCTCTCTTTTGTCAAATCATGTAAGCTATTATGTCCAAATCAGTGTTAAACAGGAGTGGTGATAGTGAATATCCTTGCAGTGTTTCTAAATTTAACAAGAGCACTGATTTGTACATGAAAATCTACATTCATATTAATTTCTAAATTCTAGATTTAGATCTGAATATATGTTTAAACTTATATCTATATCCTAATGTCAAATAAATATCCATGTTTTAATCTTTTTGGTACTATTTAAATCAAACATGGATGTTAAATTTTTATCACTTTTTTTAACATATAAGAAGTGATTACAAATATTTTATATTTAAATCTATATTGTGCAAATTATATTAGTAGATTCCTTCAATATTGAATTATAACTGAATCCAGTAAGATTTTAATTAGTAATAATTATTGTGTTATGCTCCTATATTTTGTCTGCTAATATTTAATTTAGGATTTGTGTTCAGTAAGTGAAAATGTATTATTCTTTTCTTTGCTTGTCTTTCATTTTGTTCAGATTCGTTAAAGGTGCTCTTGAGCAATTTAAATAGCATAAATTTTTTGTTGCTTAAGTAATTGGTAGAATTCCATGAATTTCCTGAAGTATCTGTGATTAGTGCTTTGTTTTGGATTAGTTTGTGTGTCCAGAGGTGTGGGAGGTGAGAGGTTGTTCTTTCACAGACTTCTCTATTTCTTCTATGGTAATCTGTATGTTTCAATTTGTAGCTATCTTGAGTGGGTTATCTTTGATTATTTTATCTACATTTGCAAATTAATATTTTATAATTCTTTAATGCCATCTTCTATCTTTTATTTTTGTTTGTGGTGTATTTGGTTTTTTCCCTTTTGAAAAGTTATTAAAGATTTATCAGTTTTATTCTTTATTTTACCTTTAGACTCATTTATCAGAATTTAACTATATCCTACATATTTTTCTATATATTTATTCTGCTTTCCTTATTGCTCTTTAGCTTTTTAGATTGGATATTCATTATATTTTTTTCTGCTTAGTAATATAAATCATTAGACTACTCAGTATTTTTCTAAGCATTGCTTTAGATGTGTTAAATAGGCTATTAAAGTAATGTTTTCATTATTACCCATTTCTAGGCAGTCTGTATTGGTTTTAAACCAAAAACTATTTGAGAGATTTTTTATATTTTAAAGTTTTGACATTAGGGAAATTCCCCTCTGTTCTCCTTTTTTGAAATTTATAATGTTTTGTATTTCTTTTTTTTTCCAAGATTTTATTTATTTCAGACAGAGAGAGCAAGAGAGAGAGAGAGAGAGCACAAGCTGGGGGGGAGGGGCAGAGGGAGAAGCAGACTCCCCACTGAGCAGGGGGTGGGGGGCGTGGGGTTGGATCCCAGGACCTTAGGATCATGACCTGAGCTGAAGCAGACACTTGGCTGACTGAGCCACCCAGGCACCCCAAGATTATAATGTTTTGGACATTCCACTAATATATCCTGCTGTCTCATTTCATTCTTATAACAAACCTGAGAAGTATACCTTTCTGTCCACATTTTGAAAAATGAAAAGGGATTCTATGTTATTTAATAACAGGATACATCATGGAAAAATAAGAGTGAAAGTTAAAATTAAGCCTACCTCTTTCATATGTCAAGTATTTCTTTTTTCAGGTACATGTAAAAAGAATTAATGTATTTCATGTAAATGAAAGGATGTGATTAAATGGCCCACAAGGGCCTGAGGTACCAGCAGAAGTGGCATCATCCACCCTTCTGGTGGGATGTATAGCTTGAAAGGAGTAAGAGATGGCAGTGGAAATGGTGGAGTTTATGGAGACAAGTTTAACAGAGGACCCTGCTGTATTAGGTGCCTCACTGCCTTTTCAGATTTTCTTGCCTTGAGTCACAGACAATGCCATCTTGCCATAAAACTGCAGTGCTTGTTAGTTACCATTTTGTTTTTTTTATTTCCCCATTTAATTGTCTTACATCATGATGGCATGGAATCTGAAAATTGGACACTAAATAATACTGTCACAATATGTTGTCTTAATGATCTGTTGAAGAGAAGGTATCATTTAGGGCTTCTTTGATTACAGGATGAATAATAAAAAATTCAAAATTACAAACATAATTTCATTTGTAACTGAGGAATCCCCTCTCTCTTTTAAGCTTGGGTTATTCCCTTGAGAATGCACAGAAGATCTTACAGATACCCTATCTTGCAATTAAGAAACTGAATCTCTAGGAAGCATTCTATAGCTTAAGTGCTGTGACTGGAAGGTTCTGTGGAATCGAATTCATACCTTCCTTTCACAAAGAGGAGGTGGAGACCTGAAAGTCAAGCTGTTCTTTTTGGCCTAGAAGGTAAAGAGAAAACTAGGCCTTCTAGGCCTTCCTGATGGCAATCACCTTCACACAAAATTCTACTATAATGCCCTTGAAAAGGTGCAGAAGAATTCTGGTCGGGTGATAGGACTTAGTTGTACTTTCAGAGAGCCCTTCTAACCTTGGTCATAAAATACAATACAAACTAAATCTGCTTCAGCAGAACAACCCAGGAATAACAACACAAGAGAACCGTTGTGTTTTCATGATTCTATTTCATTTAAGTCAGTAAATGTCTTGTCTCTTAAATTGTTGTTAGCCAAGAATTAATGTATCCCACTTAAAAAAAATTGGTTGACAAAGTCTGTCAATGTCTACAATTCTTTTTATTTTATGTACATAAGAGAAAAAATCTAAAAACCCCATTTGAAACAGAATCTATCCTCCTTTGAAAGCAGAGATCATCCAGTTTTTGTAGTGGGTTTGTCTTTTTTAAGGCAGCAAAATTACCCAATTTGTTTTTACCACAACCTATAAATGTCAAATATTCTCAGTGAAAATGATAAACACATAATTTAACTGTCATATATATATGTGCTCATAAAGTAAGAACGTATGCTTGGTGAAACTTGGAGATGGGGTTTAACTTGGATTACACTATTGTAAAGTTATGAATATATATGGAATATGTATTTATTGATTTTTAAAACAGCATTATTTTTATTTAATTATTAACATATTTTGGAAGGAATCACTTATGCTCACTATTTTCTAGTAAAAGACATCTTTATTACTGTGAACTAAGTTACATATATTAACATGGGATTATGATACTGGATATAGGGCCACAGTCAAGCTTTTATACAGCTTATGCTATGACAGTGAATGTAAGCAATAACTTAAAATTAGGTGTGCTTCTTTAGAGGGTGTGGAATTGAGTTAGAGTACAATACTAATAGAAATCCAGTCCATACAAAATGTTAGAGGGTTGGGGATAATCATGTACTTATTAATCCGTACACATTGGATTTTGTGTAAATGATGAATTTTTACTACTGCCATACATTCTAGTGTATTCCTGTCTTCCAAAGTCCTGGTAGGTCATATGTCTTTATTTTTCATGTTAAAAAGAAAGTATCTGGCACATATTAAGAATTTACTACTATTTGTAGACTTAATTTTTTCCTTTCTCAAAATGGCACAAGTTTCCTAAAATCCTTTAAATTGCTAACATTATATGATTTTATTGAATGGATTGGCTTACTCCTCTGTAATAATCATGTGGGGTGGGGACAGAAAATCAAGTCAAACTAAACTTTGTACTTTTTCTGGTAGAGGAATAATTATAAATATAGAGAAAATCATAGGCAACCTGCCATCTGAGTAGTAGCTATTTTACACACGAGTAAACCAAGGCCATGAAGGGAAAGGCACTGCCTACATCATTCTCTTGTTTTAAAACAATTCCTGCCAACCTATTCCCTGCAATTCAGAACTAGAAATCTGTTAGTCATCCTTAACACCTCCCTCTCCTGCAATCCATTAGCAATGATGTTGACTTCACTTCCTAAATATTCCAGACTCCTTCCTTTCTCCCTGCTGCCATTCTGCTCCTCTGCAATCTGACATCTTTCTCTGCATCTTTTCAGTACAAGTGAAAATGCCACTTCCCAGGGCAATTACTTGAACTTGTTCCCTCCCCAATTTATTTTCTATTATGTCCATGTCCCTCTCATGTTTTCAACCCTAAGTTGTGCTATGAATGTCAAGCTAAAGTCCATGTTAAAGCCTAGGAGCCTGAGTGACCTCACCCATATCTAACTGCCCAACCTCACCTTGCATGTTCTCTTGTCCTTTCTGTTCTACCTTCCTACAATCCATAGTTCCTATCATGTTCTTTTCTACCCAAGGGTATTTGTATATGTTATCCTCACTGTCCGGAGCATAGTTTCTTCCCTTCTGATCCAGTTCCTAACAGAATAAGGAGTCTAAGACATTTCTTAGGTCTCAGATCATGCAATGCAACCTTCCCTGACCTCCCTGACAACTATGATGTCTTGCAGTTTTCCTTCCTAACACATAATAGCAATTTGGGTAATGACTTGGTTGACAGACTATCTCTGTCACCGGACTGTAGTTTTATGAAGGTAGGGCGGTGCTCATTATTAGTAACACAATAATATGTTATTATTTTATTCTCTTTATTTAGTATTGTGCTTGCCACCTCACTGAATCTTTGCTGAATGAAGACTATGAATGAGTGAGAAAATTAAAGCTTAGTTTAAAAGACTAACAACAATGAAAGAATGGTAACTTTGGAGCTGGGATACCTTGGGAAGTAGGTCAACCTAAACAGAGTTTGAAGTTGGGTCACATTCCCCTGGTGGCAGGTCCTACTCAAAATAATTATAAACCTAGAGTTATAATGTATCATTAATGGAATATTTACTATGTCTCGGGAACTGCCCTGGGTTCTTTATATAGTGCTTTGAAAGATTCGAGCCATGATTTTAAAAAGCATCTACAATATAAGGAGATGTCAAATGTTCCCAATTTCTGTGACATTTTTGTCTTTAGCAGGCAAAGATATCTGCTGAAAAGACATCAATTTGAATAAGTATGTGAGGATAATGTTTTGAGACGTAAACAGATGGAGGCTTCTTTTTTTGATATTTCCAACCATTCCATATGGCAGAAGGATTAGATTTTTTTGAACAGTCAACGTCAGTTTTTTTTCTGTTCCTAAGGTTAAAATTTCTGCCCTGACTGGGATGAAAGAGAGAGGAGAATGAAAGGAAAGTCTAAAGATTAAAAGCTAGTGTGTCTTAGAGTTCCCAGGAGAGAGATGGTAGAACCCCTGTGGCAGCTAGATCAGAGGAAGCTTCATGCCACTGTTGTGTGATGGGGCCAAGAATGCAGCAAGATCCCAGAGTTTCCCTTCTCCTGCATGGTGTGAAAGCAGAAGCAATGTCTGTGTCAGCCATGTAACCATGCAATGCTACTGAGTTAGTAGCCTCTACTCTAAAGACCTTCTCGTAGTTGAGGTGTTGCTAGACTATCTTACTCATTTGACCCCTTATCTTGTGCAAGAGAGAACATATTTGCATTTAACTTCCTTCGTGGAAATGAATACATGATTTTTACCACTTTATGGTTTTGTTTAAATAGAAACTCTCTTTTCTAGGGGAGGAAGAGAAGAAAGGAGAATGGTATTAACCAGAGGGATCCAGAGAAATGATAACTTGAAAATCTCGAGTGACTAATACTGCTGTTTAGCATCACAGGAATAAAGTGCCTTATATAGCTAGAAGTAGTAGATGAAACTACATTGCTTATAAGGCAAAACACATTTTAAACAGAATTCCATAGGCCAAGAAAGCAAGTTGTCTTAAAAAGAACAAGATTTGCTCTAGCCTCTGGGCAAAACAAGAATTCTTATTGTCTATATAAGAGCAAGCGCTTCCTACAGTCTTTTGAATTTTATGGGTATTCTCTCAGGTTTCAGAGAAAATAAAAAACATAGATATTTTAAAAAAAGAAGTAAAAACTCCTTTAGAAGTGCTTCCTCTTTTTCAGATAATAAATACACGAAGCAAGGCTTTTTTAGGGATAGAGGTTGGTTTGAAAGCCTTAATGCTCACAAATCACATTATTATCATGTATTTTTTCCAAGTAGCTCAATTTATAGGTTCAAAGATACTTCTCAAAATTTGTATCAGTAAAAGAAGAACATGATATGCTTCAGAAATATTTTGCTATTTAAGTTTTTTCTTCTGTTTTATCATCACCATCTTCATTGATTCATATGGAATAAAAATTTGATTACAATATGGAAAATTCATGGAGTTTTCAAAATAAGCGAAATCAAAGGCTTCTTTTTATTATTATTTTACGACTGTTTTGCTGAATTCTAGTGAGCAACCTTTTTTAGTATTCAACATATTCTATGCTAGGATCAAATGTCTAAATTCTTGGAGTCAGTGTGCTTTATATGTGGTTTTCTAAGAGTTATTTGTGAACACAGAATTTGTTCTATAGAGAACAAAATGCTATGTGCAGCATATTGGAGTATATTTGATTTACCCGTGATTTGAACTATTAATATTTTTCTTCTAGCTATAAAAAGAATGGGCTGGCTATCCAGTGGAAAGACCATCAGGCAAAGAGCCAGCTTGGCATCATTCAGGGAGCACCATCCTGGGAGACAGAGGACAAGGGATAAGGTACTCCCTGACTATTCCTAATGATCTTGTCTTTGTTGAATGCCCCTGAATTTTGCCTCCCATTAGTTCTGAGCCAAAGAAAAAGAATTGTTTTTTTTCATATCCATGAACATTTTTGTTTTCCCTTTCCCAAATAGGAGAGAAGTTACCAAGAATGAGAAATTATTGTGTATGCAAATGACTAATCAGCATGAGAATCAACCTATAGCCATTAATTGATTTTATAATAATTACTGTGAAAGGCAGTGTGGTTTAATTGAGGAAAGAACTAGGTTTACTGTCAGCCAAACCTGAGTTGATATTTTCATTTTGGTACTTCTTAGTTGTGTAAATTTGATCAAGTTCCTTAAATTTCTGGGCCTCATCTGTAACATAAGGCTAACAATATTTACCTTCCTAATAATGACTAAATAAAATAATTTAGTATTTGCAGTGTGACAGTGCACATCACACAAAATAATTACTCCATAAATGATTATTTTTATACTGGAAAAACTCTGAAGCTTCACCATCACTGATAGTTGCATTGCATTTCTTCTGATAAGCCTCAGGTACCTGCTACTTCTTTTGTCCCCTTTGGATATTTATTAAGAATATGATGGCTGTTCAGCTCATCACTGAGAAAATCTTTATATAAAGATCACCATACCTTTTGCCACAGGAGACCCTGCCATTTTGACCAGCACTTAATTGGTCTGTAACCAGTTGACTGAGCAAAGCGCTAGTAGCTTATGGCTTAATGTGGGGATATACTAAGAGGAAAAGGGGCATTTATAATCTTTCTTTGGGGAATTTTGAATGTGACATTCTCAGACATGTTTCTTCTTTCCTATTGCCCAGTATATCCTCTTGATAAATTTGTATTACTTGGATTACCCAAAATGTCTCTGTCCATTCAGTGCAAACAGGTAGATACTACATAACACAGTTCTCCCTTTCATTTCACCAGTAATATGGCACCTAAGTGATACTTTTAGTGGTAAACATTTTTTTCTTCCTAAAGCACTGGGTAAAAAAGACCATTGTCCACTTTATTTCCAAGGAATTGAACTGCACCATTGAGAATAGCCCCAGAAGCAGAAGAGCTAGAATATGAAGGATAAAACTGTTCACTGGTCTAAGTCCTTGATAAAATTACTATTTAAGTGTTTAATGATTATCTCATTTAGTATCAAAGTGGAGAAGGTGATAGATTAGTTTAGTTATGAAGTGTAATGTTTGCAAAATTAAGTACAATGCCACTAAGTAGAAATTTTAGGCATAATTACTTTCAAGGGAGATAAAATTTTCAAATAGCCACTTTGGAGGATTACTTAATTCATGTTTATAAATTATATTAAAGATGAAAAGCACTATTTTAAATGTTAGGGTATCATCTAATATGCCTCAAAGAATTTAATTTATGTGTAAAATGATAATTACTAGATTCTGATTAAATAGTAAGAGAGAGTAATGGTCTAATGCTTTGATGATAGGCAGAGTCCTTGATTACTAGAATCCAGTTCTAAGTTTGTTGGTCTTAGGTTATCTCTATTTTTTCTGATGAGACTAAATGAAATTTTTCTTTTCATGGGAATTAAAAAAGATTAAAATGAGAGGGTTTGGAGTTGGTCTGACATTTTAAATATCATTATCAATTGATTTTGATAGAACTAATCAATTGTCTTTCTTAAGAAGTTAATTCTTCTTTAACTCTTAAGGCATAAGGTGATGTAGACATATATATATGAATAATTACTATTTTATCTTCAGAGTAAAATTAGTATAATCATTTATATTTATAAATTTATACTATCATATATATGCATACCTGTGTACAAATATGAAAAACAATTATTTAAAATAGGATGGAAGAATTTGTGTATATTATACTGTTTCTTCGTTAATGATAGACCTATAAAAAACGCTACAGTGAATTTCATGTTTTAATTTAACTATGGAATTAATACATTATTTCCTAAATCTACCAGCTAATAATTATCTGCATTGTAGCCCTATTTAAGGGTCAACTTAGAATGAACTAGGCCTATATTTAAACAGAAGCCTTGACATCTTATCCTGCATTCATGTTTATTGATTTTCAGTTTTCATCGTCAGCCAGAGTCTTTGTCATTCATTCATCCATTATTCACTCGTTCAGCAGACTATTATTGAAACCCTCCTATGTGTTCTAGATGTTCTGCTAAATTTAGAGAAAGTAAAGAAGTTAGGTCTCACCTACTCCTCTAAAAAATTTCCTCTCATGGGATAAATAAGTAGGTAAAGTATACCAATGCATCAAGTTGTGGAGATAATATATATACTGTACTTTATGGGAGACTTAGTCAAATACCTAACCAAGTCATGAAAGAACAGAGAAGGCTTTCTGGAGTGTGTTCCCTGATTAGAATATTAAAGGATAAGTAGCTATTAGCTAAGGAAAGAGAGGAAGGGATTTAGTGACCACATTCCAGTGAGATGGAGCTGATATAGCAAAGAAGAAGGGAAGATACAGTGTTAATTTTGCATGTGTCTATAATAGTGTGTGCTAAAAAGGGGACCAGTAGGAGGTGAGGTTAGGAAGGAGGCAGGAGCCAGGTAAAGGTGGACCTTGGAGGCTAACTAAAGGAACATGGATGTAATCAAATTAGGACGGACCATGTTTTTTTCTGCCTAAGGAACAATTTGTTCCTTATTTCTCTATACAGAAGGATTCAATACCTTGCATTGTATACCTTTGGTCCCATGGCTCTGAAGAGAGGAGGATCTATACAATGTGGCTTGCCGGAAAGTATATATACCTCCCAATTAGGGCTCTGGACTTAAAGTTACTTTTGTTATTTTCTTAAATTATGCCGTGATGGGCTATGTAGTACTATTAAGCACTGTCTCTAGGATGTCAACCTAATTACCTTACCATTTAACTGTTTCATGTACCATTATCTACTACATTCATACTTACATGCATGTAGTAACATATTCAATGAGGTAATTAAGGGCCAAGTCCAGTGGTAGCATAGAAACTGTGAATTGTCTATGTGAAACAGTAATGTTTCTGTCTTGAATAATTAGGCAGTATATATTACAGGAGAAGGCCTTGTTTAACCTCAAGGCACATTTTCATTATGCGACTTTCCGACTCACCCTAAGGAGTCAGAAGACTGTAGTTAACTTTTAGAATAATTTAACTGTACAAGTCCTTTGGGTAAGAAGAAAACTCCAATAGTAATTAGCATCCTAATTATCTAGGATGCCTATACATTAAGTTTATG
Organism: Mirounga leonina; assembly: GCF_011800145.1. Lineage (NCBI taxonomy): Eukaryota > Metazoa > Chordata > Mammalia > Carnivora > Phocidae > Mirounga > Mirounga leonina. Next base: position 51,804,654 of record NW_023270451.1, read on the forward strand.
ATATAAAATTACCAAAAGAACCTAAAAGGAAGTGGAAGCTTTTTCCAAGTTGTGTCTTATATTCTGAGTTTTTCCACTTTTAATTGGGGGATGGCATTGCGTTTTGTACCACATGAAGTTCCAATAAATCTTCAGGTAGATATGTGCATGTTAGCTCCATTTAGGGGATACTAATATATCACAAATGGCTAAATTTGTGTGAAAATAAAGCAAGAAGCTTCATTTCATGACCTTTTGATTTCTGTTAAGTTAAAATAGTCTTCAGGAAATAAATTGATTTCCATATCTAGAAAATGGAGGGTGTATGTCCTGATTAATCTTGTGGCAAGGTAATTTACTGAGATGTAAATCTGTGAGTATGTGGGAGGGTATGCTATTTTTTCCAGTGTTCTGGAAGAACCCCTTACCCTTCAATTCCAAAAAAGTGTTCCTTTGTGTTTTAGGAGCTCTTCCAAGCTGTAAGTATAGATTTCTAGCTAATGTTAGGATGACCGCATACATCCGTTTTCCTGGGTTAATATGAGGGCAGCAGATGCTGTCAGGGCTCTGCCCATATACCCCCTCAGATTTGTTTCATGGAAGTGTGGCTTCTGTCCCAGTAGTGAGCACTTGGGTCTTTTTGTGGGAGGGCTACTCTCAGACTCCTGTGACCCACTTTGGCAGCACACAGAGAGCTGGAAGTACCTGGGAATTTATAATCACCTAGAACTTCACTTAATGACTGATGGGTACAAGGGTTTAAATATTCTAGCTCCCTTGTCTCCTGGCTCTCTTAAGTGTGACCCATACTTTTTCTTTCTCTAGAGACCTCTTAGGTAGGGTTGCCAAGTATAGCAAATAAAAATACAGGATGCCCAGGAAGAACTTGTTTTTAATTTAAGTATGTGCCATGCAATATTCTGAGCATACATACACCAAAAAATTAATTTTGTTCAACTTGAAATCCAATGTAACTGGATGTCTTGTACGTGATCTGGTACCCGCCCCCCGCCCCGCCCCAACTTCTATGGGACTTCACTGGATGTGGCATTCTTGCTTGGCTTCTTTCCTATCACAGTTCTTTTTTTTTTTTTTTTAAAGATTTTATTTATTTATTTGAGAGAGAATGAGAGAGAGAGCACATGAGAGGGGGGAGGGTCAGAGGAGGGAGCCGGATACGGGATTCAATCCAGGGACTCCGGGATCATGACCTGAGCCGAAGGCAGTCGCTTAACCAACTGAGCCACCCAGGCGCCCTTTCCTATCACAGTTCTACCTCCCCACTCATTTACCAGGTTTTCTTGGGAATACATCTTAAAAAATCACTTTAATACAAATCAGGGTCTCTTCCAGGGAGCCTAATCTAAGAGAACTAGCTGTATCCGTTGCCTTGCCATGATTATTAATCCTTTCTCAAAATGTTCCGGTTTGAATGACAAATTATATGGTCATTCAAGCTATTATAAAAACATAAATGGTTCTTCCAGAAGCTGCAGTTTTAGATCTTTTTTGTTTCAGTCATTAAGAATACCAAAAGGGGTGCCTGGGTGACTCAGTCGGTTAAGCATCTGACTCTTGGTTTGGCTCAAGTCATGATCTCAGGGTCTGGGGATCGAGCCCTGCATTGGACTCCATGCTCAGTGCAGAGTCTGCTTATCTCTTTCCCTCCACCTCTGCTCCTCCCCCTGCTTATGCTCTCTGTCTGTCTCTCAAGTAAATAAAATCTTTAAGGAAAAAAAAAAACAAAAACGAAACAAACCCCTCCCCCCGCCCCCCCAAAACATACAAGTTATTGAGAACTTGTGTTCTCAAGAATTATGTAGAACATGATGAACTGGTGACTATGGGGTGGGAAATTGGAAACGTTCCAATAGGGAAGAGGTTTTTCAACTATAGGGCTTGGTCTAAGGTTTGTGGTTTCCAGAACAAGTAGGGATAATGATTCTGGCCCTTGTAATACCCTGGAGAGTTTGGGAGATTTGCTTCTTTACTGTGACTAAAAGGCTTGATGCTAGACACCAGGGTTTCTGTCCTCATCAAAGTTCCCTATGTCCAAATATATCATGGAAGGAGCAAAACAGTCAGACCACAGGGGCTATGCAGATTTGGACAATGCTCCAAATCAGCAAACAGAGAATACTGAAGTCTGAAGTTATGAAAGACAGCTGGGGCCTTCACATGGCCCTGAGCCACATCAGCCCTAGTAATGATCAAGATTAAGTTTTTCATTAACCCCAAAGGATGAAAGTAAGTCATATTTAATTTGATATAAATAAAAAAAATTAAAATTATTTGTGTACATCCAAGTTTGTGGGTACAGAGTTCTAACATCACATTTTATAGAAATTTATAACAAAGCCAATAATTATTTATTACCTCTTTAAGGTTTACTTATAACTTTTTAAGTACTCAAAATGGCCACCCCAAAAGTTTTGTGTTTATTTGAATATATTTTCTGGATTTATATTCTAAATCATATACAGGATCATTTTGATATTAACTTCCAGTAATCTCAAATAGTGTCCATGAAAATGAGACAAATATTTCAGGAGGAGAAATGTAGAGTTAGCATATGATGACATTTGGAGGATTTCAAATTAAATATTACAACAGTCACCATGCTATCATGCGTTCATAAATCAAAAAATCATATATAAATTGGAAGTCAGATACTAGATTCACCTTTACTTAATGGATATATAAGTTGTATGAACAGGATGGTATTAAACATGTAAAACCAAAGAGTATATATATATATATATATATTTTAAAGATTTTATTTATTTATTTGACAGAGAGAGACAGTGAGAGAGGGAACACAAGCAGGGGGAGTGGGAGAGGGAGAAGCAGGCTTCCCGTGGAGCAGGGAACCCAATCCCAGGACCCTGGGATCATGACCTGCGCCAAAGGCAGATGCTTAATGACTGAGCCACCCAGGCGCCCCCAAAGAGTATATTTTCTACTGCTTTAAGATCTGCGTTAATCAATTTCCTTGGCTGAATTAGTATAACATGACCCCAGCTTTTAAATACACTTAATTTTCTATCATCAGTACTTTCTCAATGAAGAAATAAAATTTAGAAATTAGAAGACATGATGAATAGCCTTTATTCTAAGGTCAGATGTAAGATACTCAACGCTAATGGAAAACATCATTCTAAGCCATAGCAAATGAGCCCTACCAACATAACAAACTGCTGATATCAGCCTGGAAACCATCTTGAATGTCAAGAGATATGCTCTTCATTTGCAGTGTTTGATTGTTCATATAAATATTTAATGAAAATATTATTAGACTATTCAGCTGAGTGAAATAAACTGATGGCAAAAGTAGCTAAGGAAGCTTAATATTCACTAAATGAAGTGGCATAATAATTTATTTTGCATATTATATAAGTCTTTTGAGAGGTTTTGTACTTTTAAACTTTTTAGCACTATTTAAAAGGCATCATTAGTGCCATAATTATTAGTTTTTAATGTATTTTTATGGTGAAGGAAAATGTAGAATACATTTTATAGGGAGAAAGAAGACCATCATCCACATAATGGATGATGGAAATAAGGTACCTCTGATTCTGAAGGTTGACTTACTTTTAATATAGCTTCACTGAATCTTACCATAAATGTTAACTCTATACCACATAAAATTACACAGTGGGTTTCTCAAGAGTAGAACTTAAATCATTAAATGAATAAGGTAGAAAACTTTTTAACTATCATGTGAGCTTCAGATTTTCAGAAAAATTGGAAATCACCTGTTCTGAACCATGTATACTTTTATTTTTTTGAATCATGTATATTTTTAAACATGGTTTTAGTGAGACAGTATGAAAAAATATTTGGAAACATAAGTTTTAGAGAACTGTTATCAGTTCATATGTTTACATATAAAATTTCCCAAATTGTCTTTCTAAATGCTTCTTATATTGTTTTGAAAAAAATGTTTTTTAAGGTTCATGTATATGCACACAGGATAATAAAATACATAGAAAAAGAAAACATGTTCTAAAAATATTCCTTTGGGAAGTCAGGAACAAAAAAATGGTACCCACTTTAAAAAAAAGAAAAAATAAGGTAGTGCTAGACAATAAAGTGTATGTATGTGTGTGTTTGTATGTGTACACGTATGTACTGACATGCTTATGGTGTTTTCTCTTCAGTTTACCCCTGAATTATAATAAGAATAAATCCATCAGATTATTTCTTGAAGGTAAGACATAAAAAGCATTTGCCAAGCTTGCTTTTATTCTCAGTATTTGTAAGGAAACTAAGACAGTGAATCCACATAAGCATTAAGAAAAAATTCTTGACTTCCGGGCACGGCGCGTGCCATTGAAGAGACCCATCCATGGAAGGCAAACCCTTGCTGATATCAAAACAGAAGACGGAAGTGGTGTGTGGGGTCCCTACGCAGGTGGTCTGCACAGCCTTCAGCATTCACATCGGTGGTGGTGACCCAGTTTGGGAAGATGGGTACCCTGGTCTCCCTGGAGCCCAGCACCATGGCCAGTGACATCAGCAAGCCCGTGCTCACCACAAAAGTCCTTCTTGGGCAGGACGAGCCTCTCATCCATATCTTAGCAAAGGACCTGATGACATTTGTGTCTCAGGAAGCTGAAACAGAGCGGTCCTCCTGGCCATGGCCGTGAAGGACAGGAGCGTGGAGGGGCTGAAGGCCTTGAAGGAGGTGATCCAGTCCTGCCAGGTGTGGTGACCCTGGAGCAGTAGTTATGCCTGCTATTCAGCGGGCTGAGGGGACAGGCGACACCCTCCGTAAGGCAGGAAGAGGAACTCTGCCTTTAGCTCTAGAAGCCAGAAGAAATATGCGCATCCCAGGCAGACTGGTACTTTGGGTGCTAACTTATCTGCGGATGGAGGAAAGCTGCGGAGTGTGTCTGGGGGGCTGTGAGTGGTTCTTACCAGGGTCCAAATAGCTGCATATATTTGAGTATTGAAAGATGAGTCATCAGGCATGAGTCCTGGCCCCCCCATGTGCAGTATCTGTTGTTGAAGGAAATTTTTTTTATTCACAATAAATGCCTATCGCCAAGTTAAAAAAAAAATTCTTAAGACTACTGCTGAACCAGCAATAAATGTTGAATAAATGTGACATTTACGTCCCTCACACTTCAGCAGTTTATGGTGTAGACAAGTCATCCAACCTGATGGGTATGAGCAAAAATACAGAGGCACATTTCAAAGAGCCATCCACAAATAATCAGCCTACTGGTGTATAAGTCAGAATATCTTCTAGAACAGTGAAGAGTCAGTGGCAAATCCATTAAATAGAAGTAGATTAAGAGAACTTGTCTATGAACTTCTCCTCTCCCACAAAGAGTTTATTGAAAAATGTAATTTGGGAAACAGTTCTAGGAAATTGTACCAATTAGCATTTTTGTAAGGTTAATTTTCAGGTATAAGAACTTTTTTTTTTAAAGATTTTATTTATTTATTTGACAGAGACACAGCAAGAGAGGGAACATAAGCAGGGGGAGTGGGGGAGGGAGAAGCAGGCTTCCTGCTGAGCAGGGAGCCCAATGTAGGGCTTGATCCCAGGACCTTGGGACCATAACCTGAGCTAAAGGCAGACACTTAACGACTGAACCACCCGGGAGACCCTAGGTATAAGAACATTGACAAAATACGTCTTTAAGTCAAGAATAAGTCATGCCGTAGAGAATACTATTTTTTTAAAGTTTTTATCCAAATTCTTGTTAGTTAAAACACAGTGTAATATTAGTTTCAGGTATACAATATAGTGACTCAACACTTCCATAAAACACCTGGTGCTCATCACTACAAGTGCATGCCTTAATCCCCATCACCTATTTAATGGAGCCCCACCCACATTTCCTGTGGTAACCATCATTTTATTCTCTATTGTGAAGAGTCTGTTTCTTGGTTTGCATCTGTCCTTTAAGAGTATAATTTTATGGGGAATTTTTTATTGATGGTTTGCTTTTTTTTTTTTTTTTACTACCCCTCTTCCTTTTATCTATTTAAAAATTATGTTCAACTTTAGGTTAATGGCAGTCTAGGAAATTAGACCAGTTTCCAGACTTAAAAGAAAAATTTATTAATACTAAGCTTAAAGACATCGAAGAGCTATCAAGGCAGTAAAGAATTACAGATTTAAGATCTGGGAAAATAAAGAAACCCAGTGAGGTAAGCCCCATATTTGGGGTGGCTGATTTCTCCAGATAAATCTCAAAAATATGAAGAGTTTTTACAACCTCACAAGATTCAGAGACAAAAATTGGTCTTTAGAGAATATCACCAAGGGAGGCTACTGATGAATACCCATACACCCTGAGTAAGGGTGTTGTGGAAGAGATTGACATTTAAAAATATTTCAGCTTTGGACCTTCTCAATGCCAAAATTAGATCAAGGTGTTTTGAATTGTTTTGTTATTGCCTACTTGCTAGTAGCTTAAAGCAAAGTCTTCTTTGTGTGAATATATTTTCTGAGGCTTAAAATTATTTCTTTATTTTGTGAAATCACTAAGACTTCCTAGGCACATGAGATGAGATTAGAAAGTAGAAAACAAAACAAAACAAAAAAATAGAAGAGAAAGAGGAAGAAGAAAAGGAGGAGGAGGATGAAGATGAAGGGAAGGAAAAAAGAGATACAAAAGGATCCTCAGAGAGCCCATTTTATGGACTTCTCAGACACAAACTAACCACTATTCTTTTTTTAAAAAAAATATTTATTTATTTGTCAGAGAGAGAGAAACTGAGCAGGCAGGAAGACTGGCAGGCAGAAGGAGAAGCCGGGTCCCTTATGAGCAAGGAGCTGGATGCAGGACTTGATCCCAGGACCCTGAGATCATGACCTGAGCCGAAGACAGATGCTTAACCGACTGAGCCACCCAGGTGTCCCTCTAGCCACTATTCTTAATTCAAGCAAATAAAGCACAGAATTAGAGCATTAGTAGAGAATATGTAAGAAGTGTGTGTGTGTGTATAAACATACATACACAAAAATATATTAAACAAAATTGAAACTTATAGAACTGAAAAATAAAACAACTAAAATTAAGGCCTAAATAGATTAGTCTAACTTCATATTTATTATAACTGAAGAGGGGATTAATAAGTTGGAAGAAGGATCAGAAGAATATAGCTAGAGGAAAGCCCAAAATGATGGAAAGAAGAGAAAATTATAAACATGGGGACAGTAGTTTAGTAGTCTATCATATATGCGAATAGAAACGCAAAAGGAAAGAGTAGACAAGAAAACACTGCTTGTAAACCTGACACAGCAAAAAAAAAAAAATATATATATATATATAGAGAGAGAGAGAGAGAGAGAGAGAGTGTGTGTGTGTGTGTGTGTGTGTGTGTGTAGTAAACCTCCTTAATCTTTGGAGTTTCAAAGTGATGGAATATATAATTAATTTCCTCCAACAAATAAAACTATAGTTCTTACTGGTTTTACCAGTTTCCACAGAATGGTTAAGAAGAAAATAACACTCCTATGATAGACGAAGAGAGATCTCTTAATATTTTTATGAGGGAGGGATACTTTTTGAAACTACACCCACCAATGACATTAAAAGAAAGGTAAAATGGAGGCCAACTTTAAGCACAGATTAAAAAATTATAAGCAAAGTAAAAGCATATCAGATTCAGTAATATATAAAAAAGATGATGTATCATGATCAAATTAGGTTTATTCCAGGAATGTAAGATTGATTTAACCTTCAATAATCAGCCTGTTAAATTATTCATATAAACAGAATAAAGCACAAATATATAATCCACTAAATCAGTATGGAGAAGATATTTGGTAAAATTAAACATCTATTTATGAATTAAGACTTCTAACAAATTATGAATAGAAGAAACTTCCTTAATCTGATAATGGATAGGCACAGAAAACATGGAGGAGGCTTTATATTTAATAGTGAACTATTGAATGTTTTGTTTCAGAGATTAAAACAAAGATGTCTAGGACTTCTACTGAAATCATAGTGCAATAGGCAAGAAATAAGAAAGGGTAAAAGCATAGAAAAAGAAGAGAGAATCTGCATATGCATTATTATAATTAACATGCAAATTTGACAAAGTTTTTGGAAACGATGTCAAAAGGTAGAAATGAAATTATATGTATATACATATGACCATTGCAGTAGCATCAAAATATTTCAAATACGTCGGAATAAGTCCTGTGAAAAATTGCCACATAAAACACTAGAAATATTATTAAGATAGATTTAAAAAGACCTATGCATTAAGGAGGGCATTTGTTGTGTAAGTACTGTGTGTTGTATATAAGTGATGAATCACTAAATTCTACTCCTGAAACCAATATTATACTATCTGTTAAATAACTAGAATTTAAATTAAAAATTTGAAGAAAAAAAAAAGACCTAAATAAATGGAAGCATTTATCTGGTACAAGGATGAAGAGATTTAATAACTTAAAGATGTTAGTTCCCCCAAATGGATTGTTATATTCAGTACTATCCCAGTAAAAATACCAGCAGATTTTTATGTGAATATTGGTAGGGTGATACTGATTTGGTAGTGCAAATGATATTTCCAAGCCAAGACACTGTTGAAAAGATATGAGTTGATAGAACTTGTCCTGTCATATAGCAACAATCATTATGAAAGTCGGTTTGGGCTAAGATAAACAAATACATCGATAGAACAGAACAAACATATCAGAACAGCATCATGAATATATGAAGCTTTATATGGTGCAAGGGTGCCACTATAAATTTGTGGGCAAAGATTGTTGTTTCAACAAATGGGACAGTGCTAATTGGATATCTGTATAGAAACAAAAAGAACTTGACCTTTGTTCATGTCATAAAGTAACAATTGCTTGTACACTGCAGAATTTGGAAGGCAAAACATGAAAGGTTTTAGAAAACATGGAAGAAGATCTTTATGACCTTGGGTAGAAAAATATCCTTAAACAGAACTCCTAAAAGCATTAACAATAAAAATGATTAAAAAATTAAACTACATAAAATTTTGTATCAAAAATCACCATTAAGAGAGAAAAGACACTCAGAGCACCTGGGTGGCTCAGTCATTAAGTGTCTGCCTTCAGCTCAGGTCACGATCCCGGGGTCCTGGGATGGAGCCCCGCATCGGGCTCCCTGCTCGGCAGGGAGCCTTTTTCTCCCTCTCCCACTCCCCCTGCTTGTGTTCCCTCTCTCGCTTTGTCTCTCTCTGTCAAATAAATAAATAAAATCTTTAAAAAAGAGAGAAAAGACACAATGAATGAAAATACTTGCAATCCATATAATTAGAAAAGACCCATCCAGAATAAAAAGTATAAATCAATAGAGGAAACACAGAATCCAAAAGAAAATGGGAAGGAGATGTGAACAGGCACTTCACAAAATAGGATATCAAAATGACTTATAAAAATATGAAAAGGCGTGCAACTTCATTAATCATTGTAGGAATGCAAATCAAAACCACTACAGTATACTACTAAACACTGTCCTAAATGTCTGTAAAGATTGACAGTACCGTTTTCACAAGTGTTTGGAGCAACAGGGTCTCTTATACACTTCTGGTGAAGTAAAATTTAGCATCACTGCTTTGGAAAACCCTTTGCCATTATCTGTTAACTTTCTATGATTTTGAAATTCCACTCTTTCCATGTGGGTGCATACGTGCAGCAAGACTTGTCAAAAAACGTTCGTAGCAGTGTTACTTGTAATTACTAAAAACTGTAGGTAACATAAATGGCCATCAAGAATGGGATGGGTAAATGATTGTGGTATGATTATCCAATGAAACCTCCTATTGCACTGAAAATCAGCAAACCTCAGCTACACATGCAACATGGGTGGAGTGTATAACATAATGCTGACTAAAATATGCTATACACAGATAAAATCTTGTGTATTTTAAGATTGAAAGGACCAAACGTATATATTTCAGAATAAACTGTTTCCCAAAATACATATTTCTCTTAATGGAACATATTTACCTATGAAATTATAACACCTAGCAAAGTGCACTGCATATAACATAGCTGTAAAAAGGCTTGCTGACTGGATGAATCCATTAATTGTTTTAGTGAGTGATTTCTGTTATTCTAATTGGATGATCTGCTATATTAGCCAAATTTATTCTTCCTAAGAACCTTTCCATTTTGGAGTAGATGCAGTTAAACCAAAGGGGATAGAAGAGGAAAGAATGAAATGAAAAAGAATCTGTTACAAACTATATGACATTATTGGTCTCTTGAAAGAGATCATCATTGGGAATGGATTTCTATATGCCGGGCCAGCTCAGAGTCTTGATTTAGTCCGGGAAGATACATTGTTATTCTTAGACTGAAATCATTAAATCAAAAAAGAAGAAGACTATTAAAGACGGTGTAGACACAAGTACCAGTGATAGGTTTGATTGGATGTACCTAGAAGATACCACAAACTCCAATGATGGTTCAGTACAGTTAACTATGTCATTAAACCTGAATCTCCCTCTTAAGGTGGAGAGAGGTATTACAGTTGATAAACGCAGACTTCTATTCTGGATCAGTGTTCTGTGGCAGTGGGAAATATTGAAGAGACTGTCTTTCTTCTGGACTTTAGGGAAGGGGAGTGGAGACTTCGGAAAAGCATTACAGCCTCTTTCTCTCTAATTCAAACTTTTTGGATGGATATTCTCTCTATAGTGTTTCTCTGTCATATTAACTAATGTATGACCAAGGGTAAATCTCCTGGGGTAATGAGTCTATTGTTCTCTTGCTACAGAAAGAATTGAATCCAAAGTACTAAAGAAAATCAATATACTGAAATCCAGGTAAAGAACTCATAATTTGTTCTTGAGAAATGTCAAAGCTCAAACAGGATACTGAAACTTTCCCTTAAGCTTAAAAACAATGACCCTGTAATATAGAAGGGGATCTGTGTGGATAAATGAACAAATTTATTCCTTAAAAGAGAAAGCTGAGACTAGCATATAATATAAATCTGATATTTAAACATTAATTTTGACAAGAAAGGGATTTTTAGCAAGGGTTCTTGTGATTAGCTGTCATTCCGTGGAACTCACTGATAAAATCCTAAGTGTACAATGTCATGTTGTTCTCTCTTTCCACTGAGGGAATAAATTTAACCTATGGCAGCGTAAATTCAGGCACATGTATCGAGGGCTGTTTTGATAGAAAAGGTCATTGAATTCAAGAATGGACTTATTTGGAAGAGAATTCATGGATTTTGCTACTGTGTAGTTATTGAATAATAAGACTCACCTGTGTAGCATGACTCTTGCATTTCCAGCTGAAGTCAACAGGATGAATCAGATACGCTTTCAAGGATCTTTGCTGTCATATATTTCTACAAGACTGATGCAATATATTTTAAGAAGTGTAATTCAAAGATCAGAAGGCAGAGGCATACGTACATTGTTGTGAATACAAATCACCTCTGCAATATTTACAGATATTGATAAATGTAGATATTGAACTTTTTCATTTCTTAACATTTGTTTATTTCTGATGAAGAATGTAAAATTCCCAATACAATAAGCTTTCTGATGATTGGACTTTATTATGTGAAACAATTTCTAATATAATAATGACATAATTTTTGATACATTTTATTTGGAATCAGCACACTTTTGAAATAATAAGAAATCCCACTTCTCTTGTAGACAAATACCATACATTGTTGGTACCCCCAAAATATTTAATTTGATTTTTAAAAAATCTTTTCCAGATCCTCAAGATCTTATTTTTAAAAATGTAATGAAAATTGGGCGCCTGGGTGGCTCAGTTGGTTGAGCGACTGCCTTCAGCTCAGGTCATGATCCTGGAGTCCCGGGATCAAGTCCCGCATCAAGTCCCGCATCGGGCTCCCTGCTCAGCAGGGGGTCTGCTTCTCCCTCTGACCCTCTTCCCTCTCGTGCTCTCTGTCTCTCATTCTCTCTGTCTCAAATAAATAAATAAAATCTTTTAAAAAAATGTAATGAAAATTGAACCCTCTAAAAAGGCTTTGTGTAGTAATGATTAAATTAAGTCATACTCCTTCATAGGTGTGGTATCGTTCTAAATGTTACCATTACATGATTGTGATTTTTATCCCCAGTCTTTCTGGGCCTAATTTATCAGCTGTATAATAAAAGAAATTTTAAAGTCTATATTTTGATGGATTATAATACATTTCCCTTGGTTTTCAAATATCTGTGCTATTTGCCTTAAATTATACTTTTTATGGTACATGGCATTTCTTTTCTATTTCCTTTGAGTAAACATCATGAAAAGAATACTAAGAATATGCAATATCAGAATATCAGTGTTTAGAATAGCAAATGAATTTAAGAAGTACTGATAATATTCCTTATGGAATAAATTCAAACTTTTTTTTTCTTAATAAAAGTTTGAAACATCCCTGTGTATCAGAAACAGAACATTTAGAACAATCAGGTGAAGTGTTGATTGCACCAACGAAATCATGTAAGACACGTTGAATGAAGAAATTCACACAGACTATGGTCATTTAGAAATGAAAGCCAAGTTACCACACAGTGCTTATTTGTACCTTTCTTATCCATCAGAAATTTCACAATTATGTCACTGTATATAGAATGGAGCTGAGTTCTTTTAGCAGCATCCTTGCTCATCTTGGTGTCTATCTGTAATTTGTAGTAGTTTCCAGTAGATGGCAATATGGGTACCATATCCAAGAGGCCAGTCATCTATCCTAACAGATATGCCCGCTATGCTAATGGGTATTGTGGAAGATCAGGCTAAGTTGCATTAGTGTAGGACATATTAAAGAATACTACTTATTGTTAAATGAAACATGTAACTGAAGTAACAAAAGCAGGTTGATATATAATGAGAGTTTGGCAAGCAAGGATTTTGATGGCAACAAAATGCTCTGATACCTTTTCTATACCAGGCACTGCAATAAATGTGAATTTTCTCACTATAATATATAATGTATCATAGCTGAAGCCTTTACTGCATTATCTCATTTTTATAGATTTCGGTCTAGCTTGTTACCTCTTTATCCTGACCTCACACCTCTGCTCCAGCCTCACCCTTTGAAACTTGCTGCAAAGTTTTAAAGAACAGTAACCAGAACACTTTCAGTAGCTGTTTTGGGTCAGCCTTGCTTCATACTCATCCCACTACCCTCTTCCTATTTCCGAGAGCCTGGCCTGGCTGTATCTGCATTTTTCTAATCCTCTCCCAGCCTTTAGGTTTATACACTGGTTTTGTGTTTCTGGAATTAACACTAGTGTTCTCTACGAATGTTGACTGAGTACCATCACTGTTCTTTCCTAGCTCCATGAGTGGGATGCCAGCTCCAGTTCATTCTCTTTACCTGTCGTTGACCCCTGGCAGAGTCTACTCAAATCCCCAGATGGGGAAAGTTTTTGGTTGTTAGTGGCATAAAACATAGTACAGCTAACAAATGATGATGTGTTTTATTTCTGGCAGAATTCATAGACACTCCAGCTCCATAGATGGTGGGTTGAACACTAATTCTGTGAGCATACTCAAATGGAAATGACTCTGATATTTCAGAGGGCTGGGGAGATCTGCCAATGTATCGCTGTTACCACTTAAACATTTCTGATTTTAAATTCAGGAAAGTACCTACAGACCAGAAAGCTGAGAAAAGAGCTTTATTTTTCCAACGAAGCATTCCATTTTCCAGCTTTAATTAAAACAGATGTCTTATGTGAAGATTCTTTTAATTATGTAGAATACACTGCTAAAATGTAGGCTTTCACTCTCTGAAAAGCCTTCACTGACCAGGAAAATGAGGCCAGGATAACCCAACTTAATTTAAGTCCTTTGAAATTTCAAACATTTCAATTTCAAGTGCTCTTCACAGAGTCTTTCATGCTAAGCTCTATATGTAGGTCTGCACAATGCCAAATGAATTGCCAGGGAAGGCAAGAGAATGGCAATTGACCAATCCTTGATTTTTATTCTTGAATTTGTCAAGACTACTCATTGGGAAGTGAATTAATGTTCACAGAAGGCTCTCAATATAAGTCTCAGAGGCTACAGGGCTAACACTAAGAATCCTCCTAGAAGGTTTGCAACATTTTTCTCTGAAAGATCCTAAGGTTTTATTTCCAAGGTTGGAGGTGTGCAAAGATTTGCTAATTTTGTGAAACCTATTTTAAGGCTTTTCCCCTCCCATCATTGATAGATTTATGAATTATTTACTCTATGAAGCACACCTCTGCTTATATCCTAAGTAGATTATAAGGAAAGGCATCCCTTCTTCTTTTTGTGTTCTTTCTTTTACTCCAAGTCCTCATTAATTTCACATTCCATCAGTACTGTTTCTTCCCACTCAGGTACCGAAAGTAAGAATTTGTTTTCTTCTTTTTGGCTCCTGTCATACTAAGGTGCTACCAATTGTAATGCAAAAACGTTGAGAAGTTGGTTTTCTTAATATATTTTGTTTTTAAACATGTAATGCAGTATTTCACATAAAATGCATACCAACAATTTTATTTCAAATACTGATTGATTGACCTCCCTTTTCTATATGAAGTGAGGTAGCAGCCTCATGAAATGTTAGTGTTCATTTCCCATATTGCTTTTCTGACAGAACATGCATTATACAGGGTATTTCTTGCACTTTAATTGAAAACAGGTATTATAGATCACCCTCAGAAAATTGTAAGTGTGCCTAAATTCATATATCTTTGGTGAGAATTCTTTGCTGGCTGGAGCTGAATAAAATGATTTCCATTTCTTTGGAGGAGGAAAAGAAAACAAAAGAGCATTGCATGCAACATGATGAATGTTCAGTAACTACTAAACATCAAGAACAAGCTTGTTCTGAATAAATATTTTTAATTGTTGTGGTGTCAGGTATACAAATTCAACTTTGGAATTTTTAAAAATATTCTTTACCAAATTGTATTAAAAAGGACTTCCTCTCATAAGCATTCTAAATACATGAGAGAAGACAAGCAGATGATTGTAAATATTACCAACAATGATGATAATCATTTTGTCAAAACTAATAGGAACAAGTTATATACCACTTGTAGGAAGGCACAAAATGACTTAAAGAATTCTCTGGAGATGATCTGTTTCTTTACAAAGAGAATATATGTTTATATATAAAGAAAATTGATGATTCTATCCTTGTATAAATGTGAATTGCTAATTTTGAGGTATCAAAGTTATCAGTTCTTTTCTGGAATTTTCACCTCTGAATTGGAAATTATTCAAATTCAAAACTTTATTCAATTTAAGTAGAAATATAAAACTTCTATTGATATCAAAGGTAACTGACATTAAACATTAGATATTTTAGACATTCCAAGATAAAATATTCAGGTTTAACTTGAATAATTTAGAAGTTCTCAGACTAATTAGAGATGTGATTTATAGGCAGACCTGCAAAAATATATTTTGCTAGATATGTGGTAACATTCTACTTTTTCAACAAACTCAACACTATAGAATAAGTCTAAAACTGACAAGGCTTCTTCTTATAAAAAGTAGCTAAAACTAAGTCCTAATGCTGCCTTTATTTAGCCTCTGTTTATACTCATTATATCCAAATATTATTTATTTGATTTTTAAGACTGTAGTGGGTCCTTTTTTTAAAAAAAAATTTTTCTCCCAACTCCAGTTGCTTTTACCAGCAGGATGAATGTTTGCAACTAAAGGCTTAAAGGCTTTCACTGGAGAATTTCCTTCAGCTCAATAAGAGCAAACCTACCTGAGAGGTTATATATCCTACCCCAGAACTGTCTACCTTCATTGCCTGGGATAGCCGTCAGTCAATGACTGACTGAAATGAGGATCATAAACCTGGCCCCCTTGCCTCATGGTAGAGAACATCTCTGTGATTTAGTTCACATACCAGAGCATCTTATGGGACCAGGCTGCAGCTAGCCTCTAATCGAAACCACATCCTTGCCTGACTTATTCTTCTTCCCTATTCCTATCCTGCTTCCCTCAGGCCCTTTCTCCTGAGCTCTCCCCCTTCTCCTGAGAGCTCTCCCTCCAAACATCATACACTCACAGAATTCCCAGCACTGGCACTCCTTCTAGGGAATCTGGTTTATGAAAATGTTCCAGAATGTTTAGAATTAGAAAATTAGAAAATTATGGATTTCTAGATAGAATCAAAATTAAAAACCAAAGTCATGAAAGATGACAGCTCTGAAGTTTTGAGGTTTTTACATTTTACTTGAATTTGTATTTGAAAATTAGAGTATGCTAAGTTATGTAGTAATCTTTAGGGCTACTGGTATAAAAAGCCAATAGTGAAAAATATAATAGAAAATATTCAGTTAACAGTGGAAAAGCATAAACTAAAGAACAAGGAACAGATGAGAAAAGTAGAAAATAGGGTGCCTGGGTGGCTCAGTTGATTAAGCGACTGCCTTCGGCTCAGGTCATGATCCTGGAGTCCCGGGATCGAGTCCCGCATCGGGCTCCCTGCTCAGCAGGAAGTCTGCTTCTCCCTCTGACCCTCCCCCCTCTCATGCTCTCTCTATCTCATTCTCTCTCAAATAAATGAATAAAATCTTTAAAAAAAAAAAAGGTTAAAAAAAAGTAGAAAATAACAGGATGATAGATTAAAATGTAATCATATCAATAATTACATTAAATGTACATAAATACTAAAAATAAAAATTGATATGTTCTGATACATAAGAATATAAAAGCATATACATGTAAAATCATAGTCTTAAATAATTCAAGTAAAAATTAACAGAATAAAAAGAAGAAATGGAAACATCTACAACTTTCTATCACTGATGATTTTAGCTCATTTTCTTCAATAATTGATAGAACAAACAGAAATGCTAATGAATGTAATAGGCCACAGTTAACAAAATATGTACTTGATATGCACAGAGCACTGTGTCCAATAATTTCAGAATACTCATTCTGTTTTCTTACTAAAATTGGAAGAGCATAGAAGACATAGTATTGGAAGTTTGAGGAGAGGGGAAGATATGAAATGACTATCTAGAAGAGTGGGTAAGTGGTTGGATTAGGAAAACATAGTTTGCCTAGGTAGTATTAGGGCCACTTAAATTTACAGTATTTCAATCACATATCAATTTATTTAATATTAATGTATGAGCTTCTCTAAAGATACAAAATCAGGAAATAGAGAATTTTTTAAGAATCTAAGATGGCTTTATTTGTAAGATGTACCAATTGTATGTGCCACTAAGAAGAAAAATATGTGTGCCAATTAAATTATGCCAAGATTCTCTTATTCCATGAATTTTAAGACACCTTGGTTTAGAGATGTTAAACTGTGGGGCAGAAATTTATGCCCTATTGTTTATGATGAGGTACAGTATGAGGGAATCTAATAGAATAAACATTGTAGAGAGATATATCTGATTTGGGATTCTGCTAATAAGAAGCAATTCTTAGGAAAGATTGCCACAGGAAAGAGTCCAATATTACAGTTAGACTGAGTTAGGTCTAGTAAGAGCCTGATCAGGGATGAATATGTATCACTTCTCAGTTTTGGGGAGGGAGGAATATTTAAGTAGGCAAATGTGCAAAAGCTCAGAGTTTGAACTCTAAAAATTTGATTCCTGCCACTCTTTAACTATGTGAATCTGAATAAGCCATCCACCTCTGTGTTTCAGTTTCCTCTTCTGTGAGAATATGTAATAGTCTCAATATGTAATATTCTCATATATATATATATCCATATGTATGTATATATATACATACATATATTTTAACACATCAAAACTTTGCATATTGTAAATAATCGGTAAAGGTTATTATGACTGCCTCTCTCTCCAATACAGAGGTGAGAAAGGAAACAAAAAGATCTGCTAGGTGATTATTGTAGAAGGATAAATAGGTAACATCCACCCCCACCCGCCCTTTTCTGTGACTTCTTGGCTTATTGAATGGTTCCCTCACCATCTACTGATGCAAGACAGACATCTGATAACTGCTTTTCTCACCACCCCCCTTATTCTATCTATTTCAAAGTGCCATATATTTTCCTTGAGTTTTTCTGCTTGCCTGAAGCTTTACTGTACCGATTTTAGATCAAACTATTATCATAATTCTTCACTCAGGCTTATCAAGGCCTTCTACCTTGTTTCTCCACAGGTAGTCCTTGTCTTTCCACCCTTAGGGCATGTCCCCTCCAATCTCATTAAAATTTTCATTGTTATCTTTGTGTATAGGATAAAACATCTTCAAGATTCTTTGCAATCTGTCACAAATCTACCATTCAGTAATGATAATTAGAATCTTAGAGGGAGAAAAAGAAAACCTAAAAATTTCAATAATTAGTTAAGAATTTGGAGTAAAAAAAATAATTTGGATTCATACTATATTATTCATTGGTTAGACCAATTCTGATTAAACTGGCAAAAGGAGACTAGTTTCAAACGTGCAGGAATTATTTCATTGGTAAGATTCCTTATTAGGATTACTTAAATTATGCCAAACCTTTGAAATTATCAGGCAGCTCAGGGCTGTAGAAGCAGAATATTAGGGAAAGGACACAAGAAGGCCTTGAACAGTCAGAAAGTCTCTTGGGAGAGATGGTGAGCTCTGTCGGTGGAAGCACAGGGGAAGTTTTGGAACAGTTAGGATCCTAGCCAGGTGTGTAGGAACCTAGCAATGAATTAATGTAGGCTATGTGATGGAGGAAGCAGTTGGGGGTAGAAGAAACTGACTCAAAGGTGCTGTTGAGTATTGAAGGTAGAGATGAGACACGCTCAGAGCAGCATGACTAGTCTGTTTGGAATGTACAGGTATCTTCTCAGTGCTTCACCCCCATTCTCATCCCTATTCTGCCATTCTTAATATGACCTGATCACATAGAAATATGTATTTGAGAGCATGCATGTTACCTTTTCTTCATGTTGCTGCAGATTCTATTACTTTTGTATACCTCAGAATCACCAGAAAAAGTAAAATTTCTGTTTCAATATGGGTTAGGACCCAGGAATCTGCATTCCTAACATGGTCACAGGGCTGCTGAGGCTGGTCTAGGGACCACATTTTTATAGTGGTAGAAGCTATGTTATGGTGGTGGAAAGAGAGAAAAATCCTAATTCACTGGATTCCCTTTGGGGAGAGTATGCTTTGTATTAGGAAGAAATACTCGTTTTGGGGAAGGGAAATAAGATTCTAAAATGAATGCTTAATAAAATGCCTTCTAATTCAGGAGACTCCTGTTTCTTAGAAGCCCTTTTGCTTTGCTGAGCTTTGGGATAAATTAGGATATGCATGTCTGTGGAGAAAAACTGGGATTGATTTTAATCTTCCAGCATTAAAAAGAGAGGAAGGATTAAAAGATCTCAGGACTAAATGGAAGGGAAAAGAGCCAGGAAGACTTTCACACAGAGAGGGGAGAAGAAGTGAAAGTAAATCACTAATAATGGTATCTCAAGGTGGAATTAAACAAGAGGAAAATGTGTAAGGGATTTTTAAGAAATTAGCTCTGGGTATGTGAGCCTGTGAATGATCAGAAATCCTTTGGGACAGGAGAACACTTTCCAGGAATAAAAAATACTGCAGTCTGGGCACAGGAATTATAGGATAAGTGGGGAGCAGATGACTGGTTAAAGTAGCTTATGAAAATGATTAACAATTTTAAAATTTAAATTGTACTTTAAGTTGGAATCATGATGATTTTTTTTTCTCTATTTAAACAGTTGCGGGGCGCCTGGGTGGCTGAGTCGGTTAAGCATCTGCCTTCCGCTCAGGTCATGATCCCAGGGTCCTGGGATTGAGTCCTGCAATGGCTCCCTCCTCAGCGGGGAGCCTGCTTCTCCCTCTCCCTCTGCCATTCCCTCCGCTTGTGCTCTCTGGCTCTATCTCTGTCAAATAAATAAATAAAATCTTTCAAAAAAATAAAATGAGCAGTTGCAGTGTATGCACAACTTTTCGAATGAAATAAATACTTCAAAGCTCTCAATTGATAGGAAAGTAGAACTATATATCTCAAGAGCTTTGGGGGCAGGCATATCAGGTAAGAATAAATATTCCTTCAAACGATGAAAAATAAATGAGTTCCAGCTCATTTACTATCTCATATTTCTAGAGACACATTAAAATCAAGGTCATGATTTTAAGAATATTCCCTGTTGATAGCCACTAATTCCCAGATTTATTCATCTTTGCTAAAATAACAAAGTACTGGCCTGGCTAGTTAATTAGGCAAGGAAGATGAAAAGTATTCTGTAGAAAATGAAATAGTAAATAAGCCAAAAATATTTGTTTTTTCATAAAAATTTCACCTGCTTTTCCCCAACTTAAAGTATATACCTTTTAAGAAAAAACCTGAGAAACATAGAAATTACAGATTGTAAAATCTATAATGCTATAGCACATACAGCATTCATTATGTGCTAACAAGTACAAATATTTGGGGATATGATTTACCTGTACCCATTCTCATATACATCATATACAAAAACATGTACAATTCTCTATCTTCAAAACTATGTTCATATATCATTTCACATTTTTACTTTTTTACTCTTGTGCTTTAGGTATTTTTCAAATAAATAGCATATTCTTGCAATTTATTGCTTTTATCCAAATCAAATAGATATTTCCTCCTAATGGGGAGTTTAATTTTTAAAAGTATAATATGTGGTATGTCATTTTATGTATTTTCATGATATCTAAATTATTTTCATTACTTATAGTATTAATTATATGCATATCTTTATTTTGACATTTATTGTAAATGATTTAGAGCTTATACAATACGTTTAAAATAATACATGCAATTAGATTGATGATTTTCAAAATTGTCATACTCAAGAACAATTTCATTATTGATGACTCCTTAATGTAAAATGAAGAATTTAGCATAATACTCTCTCACTCCCCAGTTTCTCTCAATGCAATAAAATCTACATATATACATATACTTGTATGATTATTATTAATTTTTATATCATCCTTTAAGTATCAATATTGGTCTTTTCTTTTTGCAATTTTGTTACCATATTGGCCCCAATTCTTTTGTCATCAGTCTGTTGCCAGGCATAGTCCCTGGCATATTGACGCTCAAAAAATGTATCCTGAATTAATGAGTGATCTAAACTTAATTTTAAATATATAGAATAGCTATCACAGAGATGATGATATGAGATAGAAGCAGGACTTATTCTGTAATATAAATATAACCTTCTCCATTTTAGTTCATATTTTCAATTAATACATTCTGGCATAGGTAATAAAGGTCATCTTTTACTCCATGTTCTGATTTTGCATATCCAAAAATCTCTTTAGGTTGTCTTTACACATTGATAGCAGCTTATGCAAGTGTAATAATAAACTAGAATTATATAACTTACCCTAAAAATGGTCACTTATTTTTATAAGCATGGGTGTTTATGATTGTATTTTCTTTATTATCAGGATTTAAAACTTTTCCAGAGTATGTCAAACTGAGATTCTTTTTGCATTGTTTGAACCTGGAATGTAGTAAATTTTTGTGGTCAATAGGTTAAGCACACACAGAAACCCACACCTATGTGCTGAGAATATTTTTTCTGCTTTTTAAATATTTTATTTGTTCTAGTTAGCTTTTTTAGAAATGTCCATTCATGAAAGAACTATATTCTCTTTATATTTACTATATACTCTCTGCTTTCGATAGCCATCACGTCTTTCATAGCTATTATATTTGACGTATATTTTTAGTCTGATTTCCAAATTGCAGATTTGAATTTATGTTTGGTTGATTCCATTCTTTCTTCAATCATGCAAGTATGTTTCCTGCGTTCATCTGTAATTTTTAAACATTTGTTGCTTATATGTCCTAGCTACCTTTTCATTTAATTTTTAATACTTTATTTCACTTGGACTGTGTTTTTTTAATATTTCTGGAAACTCAAAATGAATATAGTTTTACATGTCCTATTGTTTCTTACAGTAAATATTTGTATAGGTTTACTTTCCTTCTGCCTATTTTAAGAAACTGGTTCCATGCTTTTGTGTTGTAAAGTATCATATAGGCCTCAGTATTATTATTTTTTATTTCCGTCTCCCCCCAGTTTATGCAGTCTTGAAACAGTAGAGATCTGTTCTGACCAGAGGTTGCTAACTGACAATGTGTCTATATTCTGTATTTCCACAGATCTTTAGTTCTAAAATTTTAGGTTACATTATTTAGATAATTCTTAAATAGGCTTTACTTGATATTACGCATTTTTGTAATGCAGCTCTGCTGCCCCGAGGTGAGAATTTTACATTTTTCATCCCTGGCTCCTGTCATAATTTAAAGCAACCTATCGGTCTTCTTTTGCATGTAAATACTGTTCTCTCTGGAAAGTCCAGCTCTCTGTGTTCATCTTATTTTTACTTTACATGACTTAACTCAGGATAAAATGCATCATCACAGATCCCCTTTGAAGACTGTGTTGTCTTACAGAGAATTGTCTGATCGAATAATATGTAAGTACTGAGACTGAGAGTAGAAGTGGTTCGAGCCACACATAGAGGCTCCCATCAGGAGGAAGGCTGACCTAGAAACTTTGGTGGTACAGACACTAAGGCTTTAGTGTGGAAGTGAGAAGTGAGTTGGGAGGAGGTTCCCTATTGTATTCCTTTTTAGTTGTTTTGTTATTTCAGAAATCTAGGTATGAGTTGGTTTCTTACAATGTCTAAATGTTATCCGCCCATTTATTTAAAAATTCATCAGTCTCAGAGAAAAGAAGCAGTACCGTCAAATGCCCTGTGGTCCAAGGAGTCTTGAAGTTCAGCAGACGGATAGCTAGCCAGCTATGCTGCAGTCCCCAAACCAAGGAAGAATATGATGCAAAAAGAGTCTGAAGGATATAACAATACAACACATTTTAACATTTTAACAGACGTAAGTATCAAATCTGTTTAAGAAATTTTATCTTTCTCCTAAGAACAATAGTAAACTATTAATCCCAGTGGGTTTCCAGTGGGTAACTTAGAATAAAATGCAAATTATTTTCTTTCATATATCAAGTTCTGTGTGATAATAGCCTTTGCTTACTTCCCTGGTGCCATGAATAGCATTTCTTCTCTCGCCTGCGTTAGTAACACTGCTGTTATTTCTGTTTCTCAAAGATGCCCAGTTTAAACTCACTTTAGGGTTTTTGCACCAATTGTTCCATCTATTAGGAGTGCTTTTTATGTTGGTTTTCATGTGTCTGATTATTTTTGCCAGTCATTTAGAAAGCTATCGCCTGACTCCCTACCTTCCTTGTAAATTATCCTTTCACATTTGTTACTGTTTGACATTTTTTCTTTTTTTCTTTGCATGTTTATTATCTATCATCCCTATTAACTTAAGCTCCATTAAAAGAGACATCTTGTTAGCTTTACATCTCAAGGAATTGGGGGGGTGGGGAAGAACAAACTAAGCCCAAAGGTAGCAGAAGGAAGGAAATAACAAAGATCAGAGCAGAAATAATTGAAATAAAGACTAAAAGGAAAAGAAAAAAGATCAATGAAACTAAGAGCTATTTTTTAGGAAAGATAAACAAAATAGGCAAAACTTCACTAGTCTTACCAAGAAATAAAGAAAGACGGCTTAAATAAACAACATTGGAAATGAAATAGGAGATATTACAAGCAATGCTGCACAAATACAAAGGATCACAAAAGACTACTATTAAGAATTATATGCCAAAAATTGGACAATCTACAAGGAGTAGATAAATTCTCAATTGTGAAAGGTGAAAGGCTTTCCTCTAAGATCAGGAACAAGACAAAAATGCTTGCTCTTACCACTTTTACTCAACAAAGTACTAGAAGTCCTAGCTAGAGCAGTTAGGCAAGAAAAATATATGAAAGACCTCCAAATTGGAAAGGGAAAAGTAAAACTGTCTCTATTTGCAGATGACATATTATATTTGGGAAATCCTAGCAACTCCACCAAAATAAATGTTAGAAGTAATAAATTCAGTAAAGTTGCAAGATACAAAATCCCTATAAAAAATCAGTTATATCTCTATATACTAATAACAAAGTATCAGAAAGAGAAATTAAGAAAACAATCCTATTTACAGTTGCATCAAAAAATTAAAATACTCAGTTGGGTAAGCAGCTGCCTTTGGTTCAGGTCATGATCCCAGGGTCCTGGGATTGAGCCCCACATCCAGCCCCTTGCTCCGCGGGGAGCCTGCATCTCCCTCTCCCTCTGCCTGCCTGCCGCTTGCCCTGCTTGTGCTCTCTCACTCTCTGTCAAATAAATAAATAATCTTAAAAAAAAATACCTAGAAATAAATTTAACCAATAAGGTAAAAGAGCTACACATTGAAAGCTAATAGGCATTGATGAAAGAAATTGAAGAAGACAAATAAATGGAAAGATATTTTGAGATCATGCATTGAAAGAATTAATATTGTTACAATTTCCATATTATCTAAAGCAATATACAGGTCCAATGCAATTCCTATCTAAATTCCATTGACATTTTTCACAGAACTAGGAAAACAACCCTAAAATTTTTAAGGAACCACAAGAAATCCCAAATAGCCAAAGAAATCTGGAGAAAGAATGAAGCTGGAGGCATCAGACTTTCTGATTTCAAACTGTTACAAATTGTAGTAATCATACAGTATGGTATTGGCATAAAAAGTCACCTAGGTCATTAGGACAGTAGAGAGCCAAGAGATAGACTAGTTCATATATGGACAGTTATTTTACAACAAAGCAGCCAAGGATGTATGATCGAGGAAGGATAGCCTATTGAATAAAAGGTGTTGGGAAAATGGAACCATCACGTGCAAGAGAATTAAACAGGACTCTTATCTTACACCATATACAAAAATCAACTCAAAATGGGTTAAATATTTAAATGTAAAACCTGAAACCATAAACCTCTCAGAAGAAAACAGGCAGTAAGCTCCTTGACATTGGTCCTGGTGATAATTTTTTGGATTCAACACCAAAAGCAAAGGCAACAATAACAAAAATAAACAAGTGGGACTACGTCAAATGAAAATGCTTCTGTACAGCAAAGGAAACCATCAAAAAAATGAAAAGGCAGCCTATGAAATGGGAGGATGATCCAGCAACTCCACTTCTGGGCATTTTTCTGGAAAAAATGAAAACACTGACATAAAAATATATATGCACCCCCATGTTCATTGCAGCATTATTTATAGTACCCAAGATATGAAAGGAACCTAAGTGTCCATCAACTGATAAAGAAAATGTGGTATATACATAATGGAATATTTTTTAGCCGTAAACAGAAGGAAACCTTGCTATTTGCAACAACGTAGATAGAGCTTGAGGGTATTATGCTAAGTGAAATAAATCAGACAGAAAAAAGACAAATTACATAAAATCTCACTCATATGTGGAACCTAAAGCAAAAAAAACTCCAAGCTTACAGATAAAGTGAAAATATTGGTGGTTGCCAGGAGTTGGGGGGTGGGCAAAATGGTTGAAGTTGATCAGAAGGTATACATTTTTAGTTATTAAAATAAATCCTGGGCATGCAAATGTACAGCATATTGACTATTAATGATATTGTATATTTGAAAGCTTCTAAGAGGGTATATCTTAAAATTTCTCATCACAAGAAAAAAAATATAACTGTGTAGTGATGAATATTCACTATTTTTATTGTAGTGATCATTTTGCAATAACAAATATCAAATCATTATGTTTTACACCTGAAACTAATATGATATATGTCAATTATATCTCAATAAGAAATAAAAGAAGGAAGACAACAATAATATTTAAGTACACAAAACTGAACTTTCCCAAATTTCCACAGGTAAGTGTGGAAACACAAAGACATTCAAAATGATGAGTGAGATAGACTAAATAAAGAAAATACCTTATCTTGCTTAGAGAGAAAAATTGAACATTTCATCATAAACATTTGCTTCTTGGCATAGTAACCATTGTTTTCACCAGAAAATTTCTAGAGAAAGACTGTTACTCTGATAACGTTTGTTGAACTGTAAATTCCTTGGAGGAGGAAATAATATCTTTGGAGGAGGAAATAAATCTTATTCACCTTGATTTGTCACATTGTCCAACATTAAGTAAGGTCTCACCAATATAAGTTTCATTGAAAAGCACCAAGTTGACTTGAACCGAGAAGTGTTGTACAGCAGTGAAGTGCATATTAAAAACTATATTTTATTTACTTTAAATATATGTCCTTCTTTGCCCTGGAAGTCAAAAACATGTGTGTTTGAGGTGGGAAAGGGCTTGGG
Source organism: Mirounga leonina (assembly GCF_011800145.1). Classification (NCBI taxonomy): domain Eukaryota; kingdom Metazoa; phylum Chordata; class Mammalia; order Carnivora; family Phocidae; genus Mirounga; species Mirounga leonina. The sequence goes on from NW_023270451.1 coordinate 51,830,781, forward strand.
GCAATGCTAAAAGGATCTCTTATCCAGATTGGCAAAGCCTAAAAGGAAGAAACATTGGCATATGATTCTGTAGATAAAGGCTTACTGAATACCAGAAATTTGTAAGCCCAAGAGGGGTGAGAGACTCTTTGGGAAACATTGGCATGCATCCCCTGGAGTTTAGAAATACATACATTTTATTTTTACTATGTGAATAATAACATTATTCACATTATCTTTGTATAATCACAAGGTTGACCCTTGGCTTGTGTCTAGAAACTTGGATTTGGGCTGGGTTCCCAACTCCTAATGAGAATGATTCACTGTGCCTAAACTGTTTTGTATAAACTATATGGTTTATACTGAACACCTGCTTTCCTTCTGGGAGTCTGAAATTTTGATATGTGCTAGGCGGAGGGTACCTATGTGACCAGTTCCTGGTGAAAACCCTGCGTACGTAGTCTCTTAGGAACTTCCCCAGTAGACCATATTTCACACAAATTGTCACAAATTTTTGCTGGGAAATTAAGTATGTCCTGTATAACTGCTGTAGGAGAGGGCTCTTAGAATCTCGCACCTGGTCTCCTCTGCGTTTCCCTCCATGTACTCTTTTTTTAATATTTTTTTAATTATGTTGTTAGTCACTATACAGTACATCATTAGTTTTTGATGTAGTGTTCCATGATTCATTGTTTGTATATAACACCCAGTGCTCCTTATCTTTGTTGATTTTGTTGTTTATCCTTTTCTTTGTAATAAATCATAGCTGTGAGATGACTTTATATGCTGAGTTCTGTGAATCTTCCTAGAAAATCCTTGAGTCTAGTGGTGGTAGCTTTGGGGACTCCCAACACAAGTACATAAGAAGTACTTTATGGTTGTTTTACTTCTCATCTATTTGATTGATAATGAAATTGAATATCTGTTCAGATTTTGGACATCTGCATATTTTTAAATTTTCGTATTACCTGTTTCTTTTGTTTCCAGGGATATTGTCCCAAAGAATATTTATTAAATTATCCTTATTTTCCACTGTCTTGAAAATCCAGCATTACTGTATATTAAATACTAAATACATTTGAATTTCAGAATGAAAGTTCATTTATATTGACTTATGTGTCCAGTATTATGCCAATGCTACAGTGTTTCATTATTGTACATATTTTTTATAGTTAGTAAGCAACTCTCAAGATTTTCTCAAGGATTTGAATGCCTCCTTGATTTTTTACATTTTAATCAATTATTATTGATTAAATGTAACTTTAAAAAAGTTTATTTTAAAACACTTAATGGAATAGACCTAATTCTTTTGCATTAGTATTGATAATGGAGTGGAAGGGGATGAGCTTAGTAACTAAAAACATAGGCTATTGAATTAAATGTCATCACTAACAACACTACATGTAGAGGAAATACTCATTTTGTAGAAGATTTGAAGAACATGTTTTCAGTGTAATAAAGAAGCTTATTACCAGTGTAGTCAGGAACAATAATTCACTTGTAATTGATCATAATTTTTAGATATTGGATAAAGTTGGAAGTACAAAAATTATGCATATAGTGTTGTACACATAAAGTGTTTAATAAATGGACAAGTCCTTTTCTTTGATAATAGATAAGGTGGTTAGAATTTTTTATTGTTTTGCTTTCATAAATCCTACCTAAAATACATTATTTGTGATTTCCAAATTTGTTTTTCTTTAAAGAAAAGAAAAATGAGGCTATGTGGTATAAATTGTATGCAGAATCTTTTTAGATCATTATTTTTTTGCCTTACATCTCTCTCAACCGTAACTCTACAGTAAATTATTTTTAGCAATCCTTTTATTGATGCTTTCAAAGCACATCAAAGATGGGTTTAGCTAGGGGGGAAAAAAACTCCCTGTTTTAGCACTCATGGTTAATATAAAATTACATTAGAACATTCTAACAAGAATATGACATAATTTTGTTTGAGAACAAGTGTGACTTCAGGGAAATGGTGGGAGAAGAAATGTTCTGGAGGACTGGCCACAGACAGATGTCAGTATGTTTCATGGAGGGAACGGGGGCTGTGGGTTAGTCTAGAGATTTGATTTAGTGGAGAATGACTAAAAAAAATGCTACCATGTCAGTAAATAGACATGGACTTTAAAATTAAAGTTGCTGAGGGGCGCCTGGGTGGTTCAGTTGTTAAGCATCTGCCTTCGGCTCAGGTCATGATCCCAGGGTCCTGGGATCGAGCCCCACATCGGGCTCCCTGCTCAGCGGGAAGCCTGCCTCTCCCTCTCCCACTCCCCCTGCTTGTGTTCCCTCTCTCACTGTGTCTCTCTCTGTCAAATAAATAAAATCTTTAAAAAAAAATAAAATAAATAAAATTAAAGTTGTTGAAATAAGCAGAACTGGTGATAAGTTAGGGTCAGATCACTTATTAATAAATTTGAATATTAGAGGAATGAGAAAAAATAAGTGGGATATGTGAATAGAATTAAAATACGTAAAAAAGGAATAAAAGTAAGAAAAAATATTTATTCCTGCAATTAATATATCCTGAATATATGGCACATGTTGGCCATGGCAGACATTAGAGATAATGTGAACAAGAGAGACAAGACTTCTGCCTTCATGAGGTTGTAGGTGAATGGAATTAAAATGGTAGACAGAAATGAATAAAAATAATAAATTTTCAAATAATATATTAAAGAAAGATAGGTATGTAAAAAGCATAATATTCAATGCATTAACTTAAAAGTGATGAAATACTTTAGCATCTTTACACATTCATATTCGTTATTTTAGTAGGAAGCCAAATGCCATTATAAGATGAGCTTATAATTTTATTAATCATATATAACCATCATCAATTTAGTAAACATTTTGGAAAGATAATGTCTTACTATATTATATCTTTATGTCATTAGTTGTAATCTTCATTAATTTCCAGTTTTCAGATGCTTTTATGAAACTGCTCTGGGGCGCCTGGGTGGCTCAGTCGGTTAAGCGACTTGCCTTCGGCTCAGGTCATGATCCCAGTGTCCTGGGATCGAGTCCCACATAGGGCTCCCTGCTCTGCGGGGAGTCTGCTTCTCCCTCTCCCACTCCCCCTGCTTGTGTTCCCTCTCTCGCTGTGTCTCTCTGTCAAATAAATAATTAAAAAAAAAAAGAAACTGCTCTGATATCTTAGGATTTTACATTGCTTGCTGTACCCAAGTACTGCATGAAACAAAACATTTTAATGTTTTTCTCCCAAAAGACCATATTATATTGGGCTTTTTAAAATACATTAATGTGTACTAATATGTTTGTACTGATAATCTCTGCTATAACTTTAATTTGTTCAAAAGCAATTTTAAATGCAGTAATACCTTACTGTGGGTGTTAATAAAAACCCACAAGGTAATCATATACATGTTTGCAAGGGGGATAAAAATGGCAAAAACTGTTTTTCATTGGGAAACTTAAAATTTTAACTTAAACATGTAATAATATTCAGTATATAATAGGAAATGTTTTGTATTTCTGATCCACTAGTGCTGTGAAATAAGTCCCTAGTACATACTTATATAGTATAATTGGATAATACATTTTGGTCACCTTTATCAGACAATTAAGTGTTCAAAATATAAAAATGTCTATATTTGCAAAAAAAATCTTTTAAAATGAGCACTAATAGGGGCGCCTGGGTGGCTCAGTCGTTAAGCGGCTGCCTTCGGCTCAGGTCATGATCCCAGGGTCCTGGGATCGAGCCCCGCATCGGGCTCCCTGCTCAGCGGGAAGCCTGCTTCTCCTCTCCCACTTCCCCTGCTTGTGTTCCCTCTCTCGCTGTGTCTCTCTCTGTCAAATAAACAAATAAAATCTTTAAAAAAAAAAAAATGAGTACTAATAAAACTTACTCATCGGTCCCTTAGAGTTTCTTTAAGAAACGTTAGTTTTTATCATTTGACCCTTTATAAATATAAGAGACAACTAGCCAGCAATCTTTTAAGTTGGATTTCCAAATATATATAAAGTCATGAGCCCTCTTCATTTAGAACAAAAAAATTAACTGTAAATGTTAAATTCTGTAGACTAGAGAAATGATGACATTTATTTAGTGGACTAGATATGCTTGAAGTGGACTTGGAAACAAACATAAAAGTGCTGTGCTAACAAAACAAAACAAAAACGTCCTGCAGTAGGAAACTATCTTGTTTGCTTCCTGTTATTTTTGTTTCTCTTCCTTGATTAAAAAATCTGTGTAAATTACACAGTATTTGATTATACATACTTTAAATCCAAAGACATCAGACTCAAGAAAATAACAATCAGGTATCTCTTTTATGCTATCTTCTAATCTGAAACTTCTTTCAATTGAGAACCACTTACAATGGTTTAAGACAGTTTGTAATGTTTCAAGACCGTTTTTGTTGTTTTTTTTTTAAACCCCGTAGGTCTTTTCTTTTGGTCCATGAATTTTGTCCAGTGTCCATAGCTTTGAACAAAAGTTCTTTAGTACCATCTTACATTCTAAAATGAGCCAAAAAGGAAATACCAACATTGGTAAAGGCTTTCCCTCAGGGCATACAGATTGAAAGAGTAGACACGGAAAGTTAAAGTGACCCACCCAAGAGCACTTCTAAAGTAAGCAGCAAATGTGGGACTCAGACCTAGATAATCTGGCTCCAGAGCTAGTGCTCTTAACCACCACAACAGTTGCTTCCATGGAAGGCGTATGCATCTGCTTTCATTGTTCTCTCCTCAGAGATTCACTTGAGAATATAACGTCATGGTGTACATTTCTGTATATATTGTTCTATTTCATTTCTTTTTTTTTTAAGATTTTATTTATTTATTTGACAGAGAGAGACACAGCGAGAGAGGGAACACAAGCAGGGGGAGTGGGAGAGGGAGAAGCAGGCTTCCCGCTGAGCAGGGAGCCCGATGTGGGGCTCGATCCCAGGACCCTGGGATCATGACCTGAGCCAAAGGCAGACGCTTAACGACTGAGCCACCCAGGCCCCCCCCTTTTTAAACAATTTTATTTATTTATGACAGAGAGAGAGAGAAAGAGAGAGAGCGCGCGCGCACGCGCATGAGTTGGGGAGGGGCAGAGGGAGAGGGTGGGGAAGAAGCAGACTCCCCACTGAGCAGGAAGCCCGCACATGGAGCTTGATCCCAGGACCCTGGGATCATGACCTGAGCTGAAGGCAGACGCTTAATAACTGAGCCACCCAGGCACCCTGTAGTTCTGTTTTATTTATAATTACTGTATGGTAATCCATGGTACTGAGGTTCCATGGTTTATTTAGCAATTGCTTCATTAACGGACCTTGGGATGGTTTCTAGTGTTTTGTTTTCACAAGTCATGTACCGGTGAACATCATTGCACACATATCTTTGCTTTAGAAATCCTGAGACGTGCTAGTTTAAAAGTTATAAAAACATTAAATTTTGATAGTTTTTACCAAATGGGCCTCCAAATATATGCATGAAATGGCAGTATTATAATAGTGTAGGAATGTACTGAATTTCTTATCCTTATCAGCATTATTCATGACAATTTCCTTTTTCTCTCATATGGTCAGTTAAAAGTTGAATCTCATTTAAAAAATTTTTATTACCTAGTTTACTTGTACTTATCCTTGTTAAGGATAGATTTTTAAGGATTTTTTTATATTGCCGATTTGTATTTCTTCTGTATATTGTTTCTTTCTAATTGAAACATTGTCCATTGGTAATTTATTTTTCCTGATTAGTTTATGGGACTTTCGTATATATTAAGGATGTTGATCTCTTTTATATATTGTAAACATTTAATCTATCTGTGTCATTTATGACCCTTATTTATGATGCTTTTGGTTATATAAAACCTTACGTAGTTGAATCCATGATTAGATTATAGTTTTCATAGACAGTTTGTGTAAAATTAAGATTCTAAACTGACGAACTGCATTCTTAGCAGCACAATTTTGATTAAAGGAAGGCCATTGCTAGCTGGCACTAACAGAATTTTAGTAAATATGCAAAACTACTTGAAGTTTGTAAGATTAGACCTCTTTAAGATGCCTAATTTCTCAGAATTTCACTGCACTGTTGTGTTCCACATCTCTAGGTGAAAAAGCTCTCTTAGGATTCTGATAATAATTAGGGAAGAAATGCACAAAATGAAGACACCAGGTTCCTTTTTTTTAAGATTTTATTTATATATTTATTTTAGAGAGAGAGCGAGCAGGGGGCGGGGCAGAGGGAGAAGGAGAGAATCTCAAGCAGACTCTGCATTGAGTGTGGAGCCCCATGCTGGTCTCAATCCCATGACCTTGAGATCATGACCTGAGCCAAAATCAAGAATTAGATGCTCAACCGACTAAGCCACCCAGGCACCCCAAAACAACAGGCTCCTAATGGAGAACTCGCATATGGCAAAGAATTAAAGAATGAGGGAACAAAGCAAATAAGTGGTAAAAAAAAAAACAAAAAAAGATAATGCTTATATTTTGGATGATACCATACAAAGACTTAAAGTTTGAGGCTGATCAAAGTATCTACTTGCATTTGTTGGTAAAGCAGCTGAGTGTTTAAGGTATGAGTGTAAAAATTAATACTTTAAAACATTATTCATGTATAGGGTACAGGAAGATGAGGACCATACATATCTTTGATAATACCACCCTGTTTGAAATACTATAAATTGTATGTTTGGTATCTCTCAGGAGAAGTCTCTGCTCATTGTTCTTTTCAAAATGTACGAAGCTATAATAATAGCACATTTTCACTTCCAGATACATTTCAAGATGGTTTGACAAGTTTCATGGAAGTCTTGTAGGAATTTATAGAGTAATTGAAGGAGAAATGACATTTTTACAATGGCGAGTTCTCTCTTATAGGAAAATACTCTTTCTCGGTTCATTGAGGTCTTCTTTTATGACTTTTAGGAAAGCTTTATAGTTTTTCTTTTTCATTTAGACATGACCACTTTTTAATTTTTTGTTTGTATGTTTGTCTTTTGTGTATATGGGGCACTTTTCCCCCCTTTTTTTCATTACATTTTCTATTTGATACAAATGACACATAGGTAGAAAAATGATTTACGTAGGTTAATTTTATGTAATTTGGCCACTTATTTATGTCTAAAAATAAATTTATTTTCTTGTATTTTCACTGTAGATAATTGACATGTTTCAAGACAATTGCAATTTTTTAAAAGATTTTATTTATTTATATTTGAGAGAGAGAGAGGGAGAGCACACACAAGTGGAAGGGAGGGTGGAGGGAGAGGGAGAAAATCTCAAGCAGACCCCACACTGAGGGTGATACAAAGCTCTCAATCCCACGACCCCAAGATCATGGCCTGAACCGAAACCAAGAGTCGGAGGCTTAACTGACTGAGCCACCCAGGCACCCTGCAATATTTTTTTATTAAGGTAAAGTTGGTAAAAAGTATTAGTTTCAGGTGTACAGCATAACTATTTGAATTTTGTATACACTACAGAGTGATCACCACAATAAGTCTAATTACCATCCATGACCATACAGTTGACCCCCTTCATGTACTTTGCCCACCACTCAAATCCCTTCACCTCTGATAACCACCAATCTGTTCTCTGTATCTGTGAGTTTTGTTTTGTTTGTTTTTAACATTTTACGTATAAGTGAAATTAATATGGTATTTGGCTTTCTCCGACTTACTTCACTTAGTATGGTGCCCTTTAGGTCCATCCATGTTGTGACAAATAGCCAGATTTCCTTTTGTATGGCTAAGTAATATTCCTGCTTGTTTGTGTGTGTGTGTGAGTGTGTGTGTGTGTGAGAGCTACATCTTTATAAGTTTTTATTTAAATTCCAGTTAGTTAACATACAGTTTAATACTAATTTCAGGTATACAATATAGTGATTCAGTACTTCCATATAACACCCTGCACTCATTGCAACAAGTGCACTCCTTAATCCCCATCACCTGTTTAACCAACCCCTCACCCACCTCCCCTCTTGTAACCTATCAGTTTGTTCTCTATAGTTAAGAGTCTGTTTCCTGGTTTATTTCTCTCTCTCTTTTTTCTTTTTTTCCATTTACTCACTTGTTTGTTTCTTAAATTCCACATGAGTGAAATCATATGTATCCATCTTCTTTATTCATGTATCCATTGATGGGCACGTAGGTTGTTTCCATATGTTGGCTATTATAAATGATGCTGTTGGGGTGCCTGGATGGCTCAGTCATTAAGCGTCTGCCTTCGGCTCAGATCATGATCCCAGGGTCCTGGGATCGAGCCCCACATTGGGCTCCCTAGTCTGCGGGAAGCCTGCTTCTCCCTCTCCCACTCCCCCTGCTTGTGTTCCCTCTCTTGCTGTCTCTCTCTCTATCAAATAAATAAATAAATAAATAAATAAATAAATAAATAAATAAATAAATTTTTAAAAAAACATAAAATAAATGATGCTGCAGTGAACATAGGGGTTCGTGTATCTTTTCAATTATTTTCTTCAGGTAGATACCCAGCAATAGAATAATAACTGGATCATATGGTGGTTCTATTATTAATTTTTAAAGAAATATCCATACTGTTTTCATAGTGGTTGCAGTAATTTGCATTCCCACAGTATTCAAAGGTTCCAAATAATGGCAGTTTTGAATTCTGCATCCCAATATTGATGGATTAATTAATAAAGTTGCCCTTTAATTCTGTATTAGTAATTTTAGAATTACATATAAAGAGTTGAATTATAATTCTTTTTTTTAAAAATGTTTTATTTATTCATGAGAGTCAGAGAGAGAGATAGAGAGAGGCAGCGGCAGAGGGAGAAGCAGGCTCCCCGCTGAGCAGGGAGCCCGATGCGGGACTCGATCCCAGGACCCTGGGATCGTGACCTGAGCCGAAGGCAGAGGCTTAACCATCTGAGCCACCCAGGCGCCCCTTGAATTATAATTCTTAATGTATCACATTACATTCACATATTTTCTATTTTTCTAATGTTCTTATTTGATTCATTTAGATCCCTGGCAAGCTGATACCTACAAACCATACCCTACACAGTATGTATGTTGTTGCACTCATTAATTTTTATGAATGGTATTATAGTCTGTGTATTCTTCTGTTACTTTTTAAATTCATGTTTTGTGATCTGTACATCTATCCATCTATTTATCCATCCATCTCTTGTTCTAGTATTTTTATTTAAATTTCTATATAAATTTATTTTATGAATATATCAATACGCATTACCAAGAATTTTACTTTTTTAAGATTTTATTTATTTATTTGACAGAGACACAGCAAGAGAGGGAACACAAGCAGGGTGAGTGGGAGAGGAAGAAGCAGGCTTCCCGCTGAGCAGGGAGCCCGATGCGGGGCTCAGTCCCAGGACCCTGGGATCATGACTAGAGCCAAAGGCAGACGCTTAATGACTGAGCCACCCAGGCACCCCAAGAATTTTATTTTTTGACTGCAAACAATGAGGCTGTAAATGCTCATATATGTCTCTTATGCATATATGTGAGACTTTTAATGGGGGCTATATCTAGAAGAGACATTTCTGAGTAATTGTTTTATAATTTCATCTTTATAGACAGTCAAATTTCCCTCCACAAGCAGCGTATTAGAGGCCCCATTGCTTTACATTCTCGCCACATTTCATATCCCTTGTTTTTAAGTTTTGTCAATCATAATGTGTGAAAAGTATCTCACTATAGCTTTGATTTAAACATATCTGATTACCAATGAAGTTGAACATAGTTCAAGTGTTGATTTGCCAGTTCGGATTTTTTCTCATAAAAATTGTTCTTTTTTTTTCTTTGCCCATTTTTTATTTTGGGTTTGTTACTTTTTTGTTTATTTGAGGAAATTATTTCTTTTTGTTATGTCAACACCTTTTCCTTGTAGAATCAAAACTGACACTTTCAGGGGCACCTGGGTGGCTCAGTCATTAAGCGTCTGCCTTCAGCTCGGGTCATGATCCCAGGGTCCTGGGATCGAGCCCCACATTGGGCTCCCTAGTCTGCAGGAAGCCTGCTTCTCCCTCTCCCACTCCCCCTGCTTGTGTTCCCTTTCTCGCAGTGTCTCTCTCTCTGTCAAATAAATAAATAAAATCTTTAAAAAAAAAAAAAACCTGACACTTTGAGTTCTAACTTTATGCATACATATATCTCATAATCAAAAGAGAAGCAAGCAAGCAAACAAACAAAAACACTTTTCCCTCAAGATTAAACAAAACAAAACAAAGAACAGGATCAATCTGTCTAGTTCTGGCCTCAAGATAATTAAACCTTTAACATATTCCCTAACTTACTGCCTAATAAAACCAACTTTGAGTTCTAACTTTATGCATACATATATCTCATAATCAAAAGAGAAGCAAGCAAGCAAACAAACAAAAACACTTTTCCCTCAAGATTAAACAAAACAAAACAAAGAACAGGATCAGTCTGTCTAGTTCTGGCCTCAAGATAATTAAACCTTTAACATATTCCCTAACTTACTCCCTAATAAAACCAAATTTATTTTTCACTTTTGCAGTGCTGCTATTTGAAGATGTATCACAATCTTTGTGGTTAAGGTAATCATGAAAAAAGTTATATATTGGTTGCCCTTGCATACAACACTGCTGAATAGATTTACAGTTTAATACATTATCTATAATTTCCTTTAGATATTCTGTCTATATAATTATATCATCCCTGAACAATATTTATTTTTCAACAATGTTTTGATTTTCATGATCCCAAATACAACATTGAATTGTGATGAGAGAGGATATCGCTGTCTCATTCTCAATCTGAGGAGAAAACATTTCAGCATCTAACCATTAAGAATGATTTTGCTGCCTTTTTTTAGAATTGCTATTATAATTGTAGTTGGCTGGGAAAATTTCATTCATAAGTAGATGCTTTCTTTTTGCATGTGATCATATGATTTCTTTCTTTTATTCTATTAATATTATCAATTACATTGTCTCATTTCTTTCATCAGTGTGTTGTAATTTTCCTTATATAGATCTTATATGTATTTTGTTATACTTATACTTAAGTATTTTATTCTTTTGTGGTGCTAATGTAAATGGTGTCACACCTATTCTGTTTTTTAGTAAACTTAAAAAATCTTTTAGAACTTTTAGGTTTTAGATCTACAGAGAAATTGTAAAGATAGTCCAGAAAGTTCCCATATACCCTACACAGTGTCCTCCATTGTTATTATCCTATATTAGAGTGGTAAATGTGAAACAATCAATGAAACAATATTGATACATTATTATTAAGTAAATCTATATACTTAATTCAGATGTCCGTAGTCTTTACCAGTTTTTCCTGTTATGGGATATTGTATTACACTTAGTCATTGTGTCTCTTTGGACTCCTCTTGGCTGTGACAATTTTTCAGAATTTTCTTGTTTTAATGACCTTTACATTTTGAGGAGTACTGGCCAGTAATTTTGTAGAGTGTCCCCCATGAGGGATTTTCCACATGCTTTTCCCATAGTTAGACTGTGGTTTTATGTTTTAGGGAGGAAGGCCAGAAAGGAAAATTGCCATTCTCAATGCATCATATCAGTGATACATACTATCAACGTGGCTTATTACTGATGATGTTAACCTTGAGGTTGAGGTAGTGCTTGTTGGGTGTTTCCATTGTAAAGTTACTTTTTTCCTGCTTCCATATTGATCTCTTTGGAAGGGAGTCAGTATGTACAGCCCACACGTAATGAGTGGGAAGTGACCACCTCCTTGAGAGCCGAGTATTGACAAAAAATTATTTAGAATGTGTTCTATTTGCCCACATTTATTTCTTTAATTCAATCATTTATATATATATATATTTATATTTATATCATTGAGACAGATATACTATAGGATATAATTCAACTCTGATTTATTTATTTATTTATTTTGTTATTCAGATTGTTCTAGCTTTAGCTATTGGTAGATCTTTTAGTTGTCTCCTATGTCCCTTTGACAAATCCCCATCATTGTATACATAATGTTTTTGGGGAAAAGATGCATATCCATACTTTCTGGCCCTATAAGATGCTCCAGGTTCATCTTGTATATTTCCTTCTCCAGTCCTAGAATTATCCAGTTTTCCAAGTACTGGTTCCTTTTATTGGAGAATGGCATTAGCAATCTATGCAGTGGATGTGCTCTTGCTTCTAGGCCCCCTTAGCTGACAGAACAAGGAAATATATGCATGGGTACTAACCACTGTGTACTAACACATGTTTATAAATATTTCTATAACATCTGTATCTGTATTAAGCTAAATCATGAGTTCATTTTGATATCTCCAACTCTAATCTTTTATCACATCTAATGTTCCTTTCCTTAGCTGTAATTGCTCACTGCAACATTGAGAAACCTGGCTCACATATCCACCATCCATTTACTTGTTTAATTACAGTATAAATATATATGGTTTTAGACTTGTTAATCTGTACCCCCAGGAAAACAAGTTTATCAGCTAGAGTACAATGTTATGCAAAGTTTCATTGCCGTTAGTCTCATAGACTCCACTTATTTCCAAAGTTACTTGGGCTAACACCTTTTCTCCTCATCCCTTCAGTGAGATTTTTTTCACGCATTTATAATACACTTATGTGGTTTTTATGTATAGTGTCCATTTCTCTGCCAAAATTCTTCTATCTTGTGCATTTATATCTTGACAATACTATTCATACTTTTGTTTTTAAAGGTAATTTGCTTTTTGCTTCTATGGTTCTTTTGTTTTCTGTTTGTCATTGTTTTTAGTTTTTATTCAAATTGTATCTTGTTATATACCTAGTGGTAGTAAGGAAAAAATTGCGTGAAAAGTATTTTCAAGATCATTTGAGCTCTGGATAATGTTTTCTCCAGGGAGGACTGACTTTTTTTCTGGCAGGCATATGACAACTCTAATTAATACAGTTAGCCCTTGAAATGATCTCAGCTGGTCTTTACTCTCTGGCTTATTTTCAGTTTAACTTTAATTATATTTTGTAGTCCTTTAGGTTCCCAAACCTCAGTCTGGCAGGTCCTGATTTGCACTCCCCCACCCCCAACCTGTGAGACTATGGAAAGTTCTGCTGTCCATCGTAGCTTCTGATACTGCTTGTCAGTATGGTGGGAAAACAGCACCCAATGTCATTTTTACCTCTTCTGACTTCCAGTTTCTCCTAAATACTGGCTTAAAAATTCATCTTTCTTAAGTTACTCTTAGATGGCTTAAATGAGATGGTTTTTAAATATTTTGTTCAGTTGTTTTATGACTTGTCCCGTTATTCCTGGAATAGAAAGCACTCACTGCCCAGTCCTTCCTATATCTCCACCCTTACATCTGGGATGACTTTTTATTTTTTTTCCTAGAATCTGTTACAAGTAAAACAACAGGCCCCAGATGGAATACCATATGCTAGGCCCCACATCACCAATCCAAGACTTAATTAGTATTGGCTCTCCTGGAAATGGAATCTTAAACTGGTCAATCAGGAATCGCCTGATCAGCACTAATTAGATAATCTGCCTAATAGACTCGTGTCATCCCCTAAAGGAAAGTAACCTTGCAATAACCAAGCAGTATAAAATGAAAGACTTTTATAGCAGATGGGAGAAGGAATAAGGAAGTTATAGTAGGCAAAAAAAAGGGGGGGGGATATCTTTAATACCTCTTGCCCCATAAAAATGAGAAAATCTGAGAGTCAGTATTTGGTAAATGCCATCAGGGAAAAATTAGCTTCATTTTTCTCCTTACAGCTCCAGTCTCCACTAGACTTTGGCCAGATAAACTCTAACTTTCCATTTCTTCAGTGCTTTGAAGGAAATTTTTTTCTTATTCCTATCCTGGTAGCCATATTATATTAATGTAGACAAAAATGCTTCTTAAAACTTGTCCCTTATCACATTATTTTATTCCTTTTTCTTCTCATTATGGAAAAACTTTTAGGTTTGACTGCTATTTCACAGTAGCTTTTTATTATTATTATTATTTCAAATCTGTTATTCTCTGATTCCATTTTGGTTTTAACTTCTCCTAAAAATTCCACTTAGTTTTTCCCTCAGTGAAGTTGTTCCTAATCAGGACTTCTTTATCAAGTTGTATAGATACAGTTTCTTCTTGAATATCACTGAGAATAAAATTACAAATATTCTAAAATTTATTATTTTTTTTATTCTGTTTCATAAGAAAAAATTCGAGAGTTTCTAAAAAGGCCTATTTTTATTTAGAGACTGTTTTTCTCGTTTAGTGAGACATTAAACATGTTTAAGAGAATTTTCTTCTTTTCCAGTTGAAAATTGAGATAATTTTTTGCTTGTATTCTGTCCGAGTGTCTGTTTTAACATGTTCAAATAGTTCAGTCCTAAAAAAACAAAGAAATGTTTAGCTTGGTCATAACTTTACATTGCTAATTTAGAAACACAGAAACTTGTTGGGAAAAGAGTAGAAGCCAATATTAGCTTGACTTCCGTGTCAATTAATTTTGTATTTTGCATTTTATATGGTAGCAAGGGAATCTGTGTTTCTATCCATGCCAAATATATAAGCTTGTTCAAACACTACTACAAAATCTAAATTCAGTGTGACTGCCTTTGTTTGGTGTGCTTCCCAAAGGTGACTGAGGGAGATGTTTACATTGTATATGTCCCATAATCTGTTTCTGATTCCAGCTCTTATTAATTGGTAAGGGTTCTAAGTAAAGCTTTTCCAGGTTTCCTCCCATTTATTTCCGTGTTCCTTTGTATGATGAGGGAGGGAGATAGAGTATCTCCTTTCTTCTACCTGGTTATGTCCATACTGTTTCTGGGAGAAATTAATCAAAATTCTTCTGTGGATATCTCTCTGATATCCTTTTGAATTTATTAAAATCTAATTTTAATGAATGAAGGGTTTTTGTTTGTTTGTTTGTTTAAGAAGTAGAACCAATGAGGGGGTGCCTGGGTGGCTCAGTTGGTTAAGTGTCTGCCTTTGCACAGGTCATGATCTCCAGATCCTAGGATGGAGCTCTGCATCAGACTCCCTGTTCAGCAGGGAGTCTGCTTCCCCCTCTCCTTTTGCCCGCCCCCCCACCGGCCCCTCATGCTAGTGCTCTATCAAATAAATAAATAAAATCTTTAAAAAAGTTAAAAAAAAAAGTAGAGCCAATGAAACTAGATAAGTATGTTCATACGTTATCTTACCTGAAAGTTTACAGTATTTTTTAAGCATTGTTGTTTAACCTGAAGATTTAACGTGGGATATTACTTTCTGAAGGAAATTAGTGTCATCAATTCCATCTTTGGAAATGTAGACATTTTGTTTTATACTTATTGAATGAACTTTTTATTTATTTTTTATTTTTTATTTTTTTAATGGTTTTATTTATTCATGAGAGACACAGAGAGAGAGAGGCAGAGGGAGAAGCAGGCTCCCAAGGAGCAGAGAGCCCGATGTGGGACTCGATCCCAGGACCCTGGGATCATGACCTGAGCCGAAGGCAGACGCTTAACCATCTGAGCCACCCAGGCACCCTGAATGAACTTTTTAAACATATATGTATGTACACACACATATATAATCATATTGCATTATTTATAAACATTAAAATAAATGTAAACAAAACAAATCGATAATTTCTAAATATTCTGAGACTTACTATTCTTAGTATCTTTGCAACTCAGATGCACGAGGACTTGGTTAAGTAATTTATACTCCCTGCCTGTATCTGCTGAACAGTTACTTGCTTGGCTGTCTGCCCCTGAAGCTGTTTAACCTTCAGAGCTGGTGCCATTCAGTGTTTACATGTTCCTTTCCTATTTTCCCCCAGATCTGGTGTCTATCTTATATCATCACCAAGGGAACTTGGAAGAGTAGATTCTAATTTGCCTTACTGTGATCTGATACTGACTGTATGCCCCAAGTTGGCTGACTAGGTTCCTTTTTTTATGTTTCACCATCAGCCATTAGAGAAGAGTATTAGTGAGGTTATGTAAACCTTTTGTTAAAAAATCAATTTAGATGTGTATTCATAATGCATATTCCAGTCTATACCATATGCATTGAAGCACCGTATCTTAGGAATTAGTTCGGAAATCTAAATATTTACCAAACTCACTGGTTGATGGGTAAACATACTGAAGTTTGAAATCCACTGCCATCAGAATTCAGAGCAAATCTCAGAATTAGACAGGGGTTTGTAAAAAGTTCAGAAATAGCTGAAGCAAAACCAGTGAATCACTGAAGAAGTACTTAGTGAAAGTATATTGTGCACACACCTAAAAGATAGTTTATAAACAGGAATCACTTAAATCAAAACATGGAATGAGACTCAGGGGTGTATTGTTAGAAAGAAGCTTATAATAATGAGAAGGCAGTGGCTATTCTCAGTAATTGGTTATAATATTCGAATTTTCATAAATGATAGGGAATTGGTCAGTGGCTATCTCTTATTAATCTTGGGAAATAGTTTAAGTTTTGCTTATGATTTTCAGAGACATAAGCAAGAAATGACCCAGGTTAAGTTAATCTTACAAAATAAGCTAAAATATGCTTTGTTTAAATAAACTGGTTTTGTCTGCTCAGGGAATTTTCAAGACTGATCTCTGTTTTTGATGTTAATAGGTTCTAATGAAACTGCTATTTACTGTATGTAGGATGATGGAAATGGACTTAGCGTGTATGGTTCATTTTACGCATCTGGAGTATAGTATAGACCATAGAATAGACAAGATGTGAGGATATAGTAAAGTTTTACTTATAGAGCCCTTAGCACAATTTCTGGAACATAACTGCATCAAATCTAAAATGCCATTGATTTAAAGATCTATGATTATTTAATTTATAGTGGGAAGAAGAGGAATTGCACTGTAACTCAATAGTAATCACTCAGACATTTCACTTTATACTTATTGAAAGAGTTCTTTTAAATATATATACACATATATAAAATCCATTATTTGCATTATTTGCATGCATTAAAAGAAAATATAAGCAAAATAAATTAATGAAGGCATTTCTAAAACTTTTAAACACTCTGAGTTTGGCTCTTAATATCTTTGCTATTCACAATTTCATCTTCTGTTCTACCAGCATTCTGATACAAGCATTGCTAAAAAGAATATTCAGCTATTGGATCAGTGTGTTTATTTTTCCAACCAGTGACTTATTTTTCCAGTGTGGGTGCTAGAAATAAAATAAAAAAATTTTATCGGAAGTTATCAACAGAATTATAACTATGGCTAACATTCTTTCTTTAAATTGATTCCTAAATGATTTTTGATTCAACTGTTAAGTAATCACAATGGTCTAGTCAAACTTCCATTAAAAACCATGTTCACTCACGTATACTTGACCACTGTGTCACAATTGCCATGTGGCTGAGAATGACTGAAAGATTTAATAGTCACTTCAGATGTAGACATAAGACAATTTGGGGAAAATGTGCATTATTGTTGGAAAAAAAGAATTAATTGGAGGACAGTAGTTTGTGCTCAAGAAAAATGGTAGGCAGATAGTAGCTGCCCGTTTTCTCTTGGGAGTGTTTTATTGTGGTCTTCTCTCACACTATATACTTGAGACTTGTTTGGTTCAAGTCTTGACTATTTGCTTGTAGAAATGTCCCGAGTCTCCATTACTCCTACCCTTGTAGCATAGTTCCTCCTTGCCTAGAACTCATCAAATGCCTGTTAATGACGTTGTGTTTTGAAAGCCCAGGGCTTTGCACATAACGTCCTTCAGTAAATATTAGACTCTGTCTATTGTCCCTGTGCTGCTGACACCCTCCCTGATGCCTTATCTCCAGGTCACAACCATCCCTAGCGTGGTGTGCCCCAGATTCCATAACCCACTTTTAATGCCTGTGGAGGTTTCTGAACTCCACCTGGAGATGGATTCTACTTCGATAAGTCTGTGGTGAACCATGGAATATGATATGAAAATATTAATGATGCATTTCTTTCTTTCTTTTTTTTTTCCAGAAGTTTTACCTTTACTGCTGCAAGATATTGAAAATTTGTTAAAAGGTTTTGGCTTTTTATGAATCTGGATTTGTGGCTCCCAATTTAGAGGGTTTCATAAAGGGGAGGATTATGCACAAGAGTTATTTTTCTTACCAGCTTCATGAGCAGTATTATATATTTAGTAATCATTTTACCAAAACCGGGAGATGTTTCTGTTGGCCCATATGTTTCCTTTACTCTTAATTCTACAGAATACAATCTGGATTATTTAAATTAACTTTCAGGGGCGCCTGGGTGGCTCAGTCGTTAAGCGTCTGCCTTCAGCTCAGGTCATGATCCCAGGCTCCTGGGATCGAGCCCCGCATTGGGCTCCCCGTTCTACGGGAAGCCTGCTTCTCCTTCTCCCATTCCCCCTGCTTGTGTTCCCTCTCTTGCTGTGTCTCTCTCTCTGTCAAATAAATAAATAAATAAAATCTTTTAAAAAAATAAATTAATTAACTTTCAAAGCCTTTGGTAATCTGGCTCTGTATTGATTCTTCAACTCTGTCTTCTTATGCTCTTTTCCAGAAACTTCTGCTTAAGTCAGATTGATCTCATCATGGTCTTTTGAACATACCATGAGCATTTCTGTCTTCCTATCTTTACTGTTAAACATCCCCCCAGCTAAAATAAATTTCATTCTTTTTTTTCCCCACAAATGTTGCTTTTATTACAATGTTCTATCCTCTTATTGTAGAACACACTCATATTTTCCTTCTTTTCATTCATTCAACAAATACTTCTTTTTTTTTAATAAAGATTTTTTTATTTATTTGAGAGAGAGTGAGAGAAAGCATGAGTAGGAGGAGGGGCATAGAGAGAGGGAGAAGCAAACTCCCCACTGAGCAGGGAGCCCAATGCAAGGCTCGATCCCAGGATCCTGGGATCATGACCCAAGTGCAGACACCCAACTCACTGAGCCACCCAGGTGCCCCAACAAATATTTCTTGAATACATAGTATTATCTGGCAGTGGATAAGACAAACAAAAGCTTCTGTCATTATAGAACAATAAAGGGTATAGGAAATAAATAATAAGCATAACTTTAAAATATATTTTTAAATGTTGATCATGATACTTAGGAAATTAGACTGATCAGACTATTTTAATAGACTTTATCAATAACTGTCAATTCCAGTCTATGACACATTTGGAAAGTGTGCATTAGATTGTTATTTTACCCATATGTGTATAGCTTGCCTCCATAATTAAAGCATAAAATTAAAAAAAGTGAATTAATTCATATCTGCAGTTGAATTAACAGTGCAGTAAAAAACAAAGCAATTCAAACTTTGCTTCTTTTTCTTGTAAGGTGACCTGCAATTGCCAGGTATGTAAACACATTAAAGCCTCATAATAACACAAATAATTATTATTGACAGATTGACTCTTGTGTTCCCCCTACCCTGTTTTTCAACATAGGAGATAGGCATTCTTAGATTCACTTGAAAAGAGAAATGACTTGGAGGAGAAGTGAGACTTGTCTCTTGCCAGAGAATTGACCAACAACTCAGTCTCAGGGAGAAGAGAGGCAGAGGATAGATTCTAGTGTCTCCACTATCCTCCAGGGCCCACAACCCCAGTCCTTGGAAGATTCTTAGTATGGCAACCATAGTCCAGAACAGTTTAGCTAGCCACAGAGTCTGCTCAGAATATTTAAGCTGAAGTGGACAAATTCTCTCAAGTGGTGACAAACTACATCCGGGACCCAATAAACAATGAACTTGGGAGAATGGACCCTCACATCTATAACGATAAGCACTAAGAAGGTACTGTAGAATTGTGTTGAATATTAGGTTAGAGTGTAGATTGTTTCAGCTCTTGCTGTTAAAATCAAAGGTGTTGATTACATTTTCCATGGTTTTAATAAGTATCTAATGCTCTTGCTGTATGTTTAGTATGAATTAACTGACAATTCTATAGATATCAAACTTTTAGCAAAATATTTGTATGCTTTTGTAAAACCTTACAACTTATTTTCCAGGCATATAGAAATAAAAATTTGGCAGTGAATTCAGCACATGAGATATTGAAATTTACCTTTTTCCTCGCATTTTTTTTTTTTCTTGGAACTTCTCACTGCAGCCGCCTCCTCACTGGCCGAGCACCAGGGCCACACCTCTCTTGCATTTTAAATGACATCTCTAAATAACTTTTTATAAAATCTGTATGAACATTTCTGTGTCTTTTCCACTTGGCTACTGGCACCTACAGAGTTCCCATCTGAATTTGGAAATCTATAGTAGCTAGTTACCTGGCTCCACAGGACATGATACTGGGTTTCTTGGAATTGGAGATAAGTCATCCCTCTAAATGTGTCCTTCTTTTTTTTTTTTTTAAGATTTTATTTATTTATTTGACAGAGAAGGAGAGAGCGAGCACACAAGCAGAGGCAGAAGGAGAGGGAGAAGCAGGCTTCCCGCTGAGCAGGGAGCCCGATGCGGGACTCGATCCCAGGACCCTGGGATCATGACCTGAGCCGAAGGCAGATGCTTAACGACTGAGCAACCCAGGCGCCCCTAAATGTGTCCTTCTTTTTTTTTTTTTTTTTTTAAAGATTTTATTTATTTATTTGACAGAGAAAGACACAGCGAGAGAGGGAACACAAGCGGGGAGTGGGAGAGGGAGAAGCAGACTCCCTGCCGAGCAGGGAGCCCGATGCGGGACTCGATCCCGGGACTCCAGGATCATGACCTGAGCCGAAGGCAGTCGCTTAACCAACTGAGCCACCCAGGTGCCCCCCTAAATGTGTCCTTCTTATAGTGAGGAGCCCACACTAGTTTGTCTGTACACATGTGAAAATCTCAAATCTTCTTGCATTCTTTGGAGCTTAATCAGATATTCCTTTGGCAAATTACTCTTTCCTTTCTTATTCATGAGATCACCATTTCTCCCTTTTTATTTTTCAACTCCAACAGATGTACTTCTTTTAAAATGCCTTCTGTGAGTTATATCCATCGCTGAAAACAGATGTCTGAACAAAAGTTTATACCCAAACTCATGTATCAAGTGTCGAATGGTACCAGTCACCTGGAAAAAAATCAAAGATGCTAGATTTAGTAATCACTGTTGCTGATTACTAAATCTCCTATTTTTCTTTTCCTCCTGGTTCTCTCTTAGTTTCTTTCTTTTTTTTTTTTTTTTTCTGTCTTAGTTTCTATTTCTGTCATTTCAGACTTGGGGATTTTGGCTCTGGATTCCAGCCCATTTTTCCCATTGGAAGTTTTTCAGAAATCCTACGGGCAAGAGAGCAGCTGGCTTATGATATTTATAAGTGTCTGAGCTCCCTAATATGCCTAGTTACTGTGGAGACTAAAAGCAAATGAGAACCTGAACTGAAAACAAACTGACAGAGGCTGAACTGAAATGCAGCCTTAAGTAGGGAAAGCATACAGTGTTATTGCACAGTCCTTTCCAACTGAAGTTTTAAACAGGTTATGCAGTGTTCTTTGTTTGCAAAGATGCCAGTTTAAAAAAATCACAATATTTATCAATACTGAAAACAGACATCAGATAACCCCATGCGGCTTAGCATAATGTACAACGAAAGCTCTCTCATATCTGAATTGATTCATTCTGTGTGAGATTATATATGCCTCTACTGCTGTTCACTCATTACTATTTTAAAATGTTAATTGATTCATTCTGGATAAATGTTACATATATCTACCTCAGTTTACTCATTATTATGACAAAGTAGTACCTCATACAGTTGGACCACATTATTTGTAAGTTAAATTCCCTTATCATGGACAGGTTTTCCTCACCTGAAAAGTAAAGGCAAAAATGAAGCCATCCGGCTCACCACTCCCACTTCCTTCTGTACCCTTGCCTTTCTGCCTTTACCAGTGCTTACCATTTCCCTTTTTATCTTTATTATTTGAAAGAGATGCTGTGCTTTCCTCAATACTTGATGTCTAAGGATCTCTCCAGCTTTAACAGTACACAGAAATTTATCTGTGCACCATCTCTTCAAAAGGGTATTACTCCTTGTTGCAAATGAATAAAATAAGGAACATTGTACTTCAGTTAAAAATAATTTTCTCCAACATTTAAATATTCTTCTATACATAAAGTATATCTTTGATATAAGCAAGTTAGGATTCTTCGCATGCATACTTTTTATCCTAATTATAAACTTCTCTTTTTGTAGAAGTGTTTAAAGTGATTTTAGTTGCAGAAGATAGGATGATGCTTAAGATAAGTACTAAAATAGTAGAATTGGAAAGACTTGACATATGAACTATTTTAGGACTCAATTTCTCCATGTGTAAAATTTGTTCTTTGTGGATGTTCATTGGAGGTGCTGTGATATTGTAGAAAGAGAAAGAAGTAGTGATTCAGAGCCCTTGGTGCTAATTCTGGCTCCACCATTTATTAACTGGATGTATTTTCAAAAAGGAACACTATTTGCTGCCCAACCACACTGACGAGGTCCTTGTAAGGATCAAATATGTATGAAAATACTTTACAAATTATGAAGTACTATCTAAGTCTAATCTATTAATATTTATTACTGTATTCCTGATTTGCAGAATAGGCTTATTTATAGCAGGTACCCAATGAATTATTTTTAATTAAATATTTTAAAATTGCAAAATAATATATGCTCCTTTGAAGAAGAGAAACAATGAAAGAATTTGTAAGGACAAAATTGATAACTTTCTTATAAACTCCTTTCTTAACTCTCAGAGACGAGTCATATTAAAAGCCCAGTGTAGAACCATCCACAACATTGTTCATGCTCATGTGTGCATGTGCTCGTGCATGGGTGTGCACATATATTTAACTTTTGGTTTTATATTTGGTAATTATTTTTGTCTTTCCTCATTATTCTTCTCCTAATGCATATTCTTATTTTTCTGTATTTGTTCTATGGTTCACTTCTTTAAAGTATGTCAGGTTTGTGTAGTTTAAGTGTGATCTCTGCACATGAAAGAAGGAAAATCATATTTAAAACATATTTAAAATCATATTTAAAACATATTTAAAAATCACTGTGTAATTTTTATATGATGAGTATACCATAACTTACCAAACTATCCCTTTATTGATGTACATTAATGTTGTCTCCAAGGTTTGCCACTATAAGTAATTCTAAATAAACTACAAGCCCTTAATTTCTATTGGATAGATTCATAAAGGTGGGTCAAAATGTGTATTTTTTAACAGTTCAAAATAATATCAGATCACTTGCTGAATTCACATTCATCCCAGCCAAGAATGAAGACAGCCACTTTTTTTGTTTAGCTAATCTTATAGATTTTTTAAAAAAACAGTCATTATTATTGCATCAGTTTTCTGATGCAATATAATTGCATCAGATAATTGCATCTTTCTTTCTTTCTTTCTTTCTTTCTTTCTTTCTTTCTTTCTTTCT
>NW_023270451.1:51854039-51886122 GCF_011800145.1 Mirounga leonina
TCTTTCTTTCTTTCTTTCTTTCTTTCTTTCTTTCTTTCTTTCTTTCTTCTTTCTTTCTTTCTTTTTGACTGTTAGTTATGTTGTGCTTATTTTCATATTCTAGTCCATGAGTTAGACTGCTGCCTGTTTTTATTCTGGGCCAGTTAAGAAAAAAATCTATTATTTATATTTTACTTGTCCATTTATAGAAAGTAATAGCTATGGTAATATCAGTAATCTTTTGTTCAATATTATTGTGTCTTTGAAAGGTCTTTCAAGGCTTACTAATTAGATAACCCTTAATATTTTACACACAAGCTTAATTCCAACCACAGAAATTGTCTAGATCAGTGTTGTCCAACAGAACTTTCTGCTGTGGTGGAAAGGTTCTATATCCACACTGACCAATGTGGTAGCCATGAGCCACATGTTACTGTAAGGTACTTGAAATGGAGCCAGTGTGACTGAGGAACTACAGACTTTTTAATTTTTTTAAAAGATTTTATTTATTTCAGATAGAGCGAGAGCAAGAGAGAGGCCAAGCCGGGGGGTGGGGCAGAGGGAGAAGCAGACTCCCTGCCAAGCAGGGAGCCCAGTGTGGGGCTTGATCCCAGGACCCTGGGATCATGACCTGAGCTGAAGGCAGACACTTAACCGACTGAACCACCCAGGCACCCTTACTTCATTTTAAGTTCATCTATGTTTAAACTGAAATAGCCACATGAGACTAGTGACTCTTTTAATGGAGAGGGTAGGCTACAGTTCTTTCATGTATTTAGAAATGATTCTCTGGGTTGGGGGAAAGAAGTGTGGTTTTTAAACTTAAGAGTTAAAAATATAGTAAAATGGTTATTTTTGTGTGAACAATGTAGTACGTCCTACTGAAGAACTGCTTAGAGACCTTGATCTATTTTGGCAGGTCAAGTCAGTCAACTCTCTTGGATCAGACTTAGCATTTAGATGATTATCAGTCAAAAATAGTACATGATTCTGCTCTACTGTAATTTAATTGGTTAACTATGAGGAATTCATGCTTTCTGTTCTGTTGCTATTATGTATTAACATTTTATAAGCTATTCATTAATAGTGGAACCTTTTTAAAAGGTAAGTTTTATAAAAGTAAAGTATTCTACGCTTTCTGAATTTTTAATCTCCTATAATTAGCACTTGAAATGAGTTTCTCTCCCCCCACCCTGATTTGATAACATACTGTCTCATTGAATCATGAGATTTCAAAGTAACTACTTAGAAGGGGGCTTATTTTTTTCTCCTATTATTTCTTTGCAGAAAGGGAAGTCAAGAAAAGTTCTGTCTTCTGTTACTGGCACAAATCTGGGCTTAGTAGAACCATCCCAATTTCTAAACCCTACCAGTTTAATATGCAAATATCAATGGCTTGAGTAGCAGAGAATGTAATCCTACTATAGTCTCAAATTTATCTGAGTCCTTAGAAATCCTAATTAGCTTTAGTAATCACCTGGCTCCTTTCTTGGATATTATTAATATCTCTGGGGGTTTCACATTTTTCCGTGTGAGAAAATATGATTTTGGCTACAGCTGCTTCCAGGGTTCTCTTCTGTCAGAGAAATATCATACATAGAGTTTGAGTTTTTGTATAATAAAATATCTTTCCAGATACATATTACATATCCACTAATTAAAAATGCTCCATCCATTTGAAAAGTGAGCCCACATTGAAACTTGTTTGTAATATTTGATCTTTCTATTTCATTTAGCATCCAGACCACTCTGTAATATAAGCATAACCCTATTCCTATTTTAACCTCAATTTTACGTATAGATTATGGAGTATATGAACTTTCCAAGTGCTCATATCCATTTAATATTTTTTATGGTGAACTGGGGACTCAAGTACATATAAATACCCAATCAAGATTATACCCCAATGCCATGAAGTACAAAAACTCTGAGTTTGGAGGCATACCTTTCCAGGTTTGGCTGTCATTCTCCCAACTTAGGCTACATTCTTTCATTGGTAAAAATCCAGCTAATTATACTTATTAATACCAATTACTGCTGTTAACCACAGTTAAATAAAATGTATTACCTACCAGTGGTTACTACATTTCTATCCATATGCCTAGCATTGGATCACTGCTTATAAATAATACTTTTGTTTTCCCTTTCTTGTCAATTTCATTCTAAGATGATGTAGTCATACTATCTATGGTTTACTCATAAAATCACTTTAGAAATATTCAATAAACACAAGTAGTGGGGGCAAAAAAGCTTTTCAGGTTAAATTTAACTGAATTTGAGTCTCGATGATATCAAAACCCTACCATATAGCAAAAAACAGCAAAACCGAAAATGTGAATCTTGTTAAGTAGGAAGTTTAAATAAAACTAAAGTGTATCTGACAGTTTGCAAACATAAAATAAAAAAGGCAGCTTTAGTGATATTTCAACATGGCTAAGTTAGAATGTCTTAAGACTAATATAAATTCCTATTAAACATTTATTAAGAAGGCTTAGAAATTCTAAATCAGAAGAATAAGGGAAAGAATGCAATTATTAAAGGTATTTGAATATAACCTTTTTGCTGATAATGTGTAAGATTAAGGAGGCTATAGTGAGAAAGAAAGTGACCCAGTTGAGACCAACTTTCCCACCATCCATCTACCATTTGAATACCATGGAATGGCCCTGGTAAATGCCATTTAAAGCAGAAGAATCTCCCATATGAGCCCGACTCAAATTCCTGACCCACCAAATTATGAATTATAATAACATGGGGTTTTTTTGTTTGTTTGTTTTAGAATACTAAGTTGGAAGGTAGCTACTTACACTGTAATAGACAACAAAAAAATGCAGAGGTGAAGGAAAAGAGTTCCTTGCCAGTTGCAGTTGGCATACACAACTGTTTCATTGGTTTTAAACATATTAACTGTTAAGATAGTAATCCTAAAATAATTTATCTAAACTTGGTTAACTGACCCAGAGTTTTATTAATGTGTGAATAATCTTTGCAATAATTATTGGTCTTTACTATCTTAATTTATAGAGCTAACCTGTTGTAAAAATCACGAAAGGATGCAGGAAAATTGGATAGTTAGAGCCTCAGCATGTTGTATTTATAAGAGAGAATACTAGGTTTTCTATCAAAAAACCTGAGATAAGACATTTACTCTGCCACTCATTATCTTGGAGACTTTGATCAAGTCACTGCTTTTGTGGGTCTTGAATTCTTCGTCTGTCAAATTAACTCATCAGATTGCCTATCCATAGGTAGCTTACGGATCTCTTTGAAAAATCTCTAAGTTCCTTTTTTTATCATTGTTTTGTATTCTTTAATGAGATGGTCGGTCAGATGCATCCACAAGAGAGGACAAAGGAGAGGTACAAGAACACTAAGTTTAATATACTCACAGAGTCATGAGGGACCACATGGGGTGAGTGCAAAGGAAGTGGCCTCAAACAAGCAGGTGGGGAGCAGAGAGCGCAGGACCCATGGGCACGTGGGGGTCCGAGTGGAGTACACAAGCAAAAGACGTGATGGGATATCCCTTGAGGATATTAGGTCACAGAAAAGGGAAGATAAAAAGGAGAGCTCGTGGCAGGGGCTGCCTCATCATATGGGTACACCTGGTCACTTGGATGGGGCGTTCACGGTCTATTTTGGGAGATGTGGAGGCAGCGGGAATATATGAAGTTTTAAAATTTATGGTACAGTTATTAGGTCATGCTATAATCTGAACGTTTGTGTCTCCCTAAAAGTCATGTGTCGAAATCTTAACGCCCATATGATGATATTAGCGGGAGGGGTCTTTGTGAGGTACATAGGTCGTGATGGTGGAGTCCTCATGAATGGGATTTGCTCCTTGAAAAAGACCTCACAGAGCTCCCTAGCCGCTTCCACCATGTGAAGATACAAGGAGAAGTCTGCCACCTGGAAGAGGGCCTCTATCCAACCATGCTGGCTGGCACTGTGATCTCAGACTTCCGGCTTCCAGAACTGTGAAAAAAAATTTCTGTTGTTTATAAGCTACCCAGTCTGTGGTGTTTGGTTTTAGCAGCCCAAACAGACTAAGATAGGTTGCAAGTATTTTAACGTGTCACAGCTAAATTTATGGTACCAAACCTCGGAGGTTTGAGGGCAGATGACTTCCTCCCTAACACCAAGTAGTATAGTATCTACAACATTCTTGACTCTCCTAAGTATTTCATCCTCCTAAACTGACCCTTGATGATTTCCCAGTGAGAGGTACTTTTGTACAGGAAGGAGTCAATACGTATTACTTGATTTCTCATGTGTTGGCTTGTCAGAGAACAGTTGTAGTTTGGAGAATGCTTACTTATATATTATTTATCACAGAAGCTATATTTTCTTATGCCTCATGTGAGCAATTCATTATATAAATAATTTGTATTTTTCTATTAACTTGATGCCTTCTCTGCAATTTCTGTACTTTGAATTTACTTGTGATAGATTTAAGTTATAAAATAGTATTAGAGATAGTTTAAAATATATTGTTAGCTATAGGAATTTTCTAACTTAATTGGCTTCCCTCAGCATGTGAGTTTTGGGGAGAGCATTATTACTGTATGTGGGTTTTACCTTTAGATTCAGGTGGATTGGGTACATTGTGGATTTCACAGTAGCATTTTCTGTCTTCTTGCCTTCATTTAAGGTGACACTTTGATCAAAGGTGGCAAAGCATGAAATTATGGCCAGCTGTAAAAATGTCACATGCTATTTCAAAATCCTCCTGCAGTTGGAGAATTTCCTGATTATCTGGATCCACCATGGGAATTAAAATTCAGTGTGCCTGACATTACAGCATGTTTTAACAAGAGCACAATTATATTCCTACCCTGTTCCAATATAGTGCTGCCTAGTCAGAATTGTTAGACAAGTCCATGGAGGATTGGAACTGTCACCAAGCATCAGCTCACACAGGAGAATAAAATGAAGTCAGTGGTTTCTGCCTTTATGAAAATCACTAATTGTATTTTATTTAAAAATCTGTGCTTCCATACCTGGAGCAAGCCCCGGGAAGGTAAGAAAATCAATCTATTTTCAAATTTTATGGCAGAGTACTTTATATAATAAGAGCAGTTAGCTATTTCTTCCTTTGTAAAAAGGAAAAAAAATTCTGGGACATATGCAGCAACTGTCACAATCATAAAAAATAAGACATTTTGAAAATATGTCTGTAAAATTACCAGCTTTATTTTTATGGAGGAAGGAAAAATGTCTTTTGTGGGCTTCAATTTTTATTGAAAAATATTGATTGAGCAGCTACTTCATATCAGACTTTTTGCTAGGCTCTGGGGTACAAGAAATGCATAAATACATTTTCTACCTTCATGGAATGCACAGGCTAGGAGAGTAGACAGAAATTCAAATAAAATTAATTCCCTAGTCAGAAGGAAAAAAAGATGAGAAAGTAAATAATTACAACCCAAAGGTTATAGGGCTGTCTGGTAATGGGTTCAAACACAGGGCTCAGGCCTAACAGCAGCTGCAGAAAACTTAAGTCTGCAAAAAATAGTGATCATTTCTGGGAAAGTCATTGTTCTCAGAAGGTAAAGTGTATACTGTTTGCCTGTTTGTAGTAATTTATGATTCATGTATGTCTTTCATCTAAATTCAGGAATCATTTAAACTCATGAAACATGTGACATTGTCAGCAACAAGACAAAGTTGTTTTTTTTTTTTACTCTACTTTTAATAATGTTTGGTGTTTGCACCTAAAAAAAAAATATGTAAGAATTCTAGTGTAACTAGCAGATGCAACGTAATTGGAAGGCTAAAGGAGCAGACAAGGGGTTTTATGACGGTGTCTTGGCAGCTACGGGGGAAAGGCAGAGGTAAGCCCAAGAGGTTTCTGAGCTTCTAATTCGTCTCTGTTTCTGTGAGAACAGCTTCCCATTCTTCTCATCAAATACAGAACATCAACAAAGGACTTATTTGAAGACAGAGTCATACTGCTCAAAATAGTCTGAGTTTTTCATTTATTTTTCTCACCACATTAGCACCCTAGGAAGGTGTTTCCAGTCCCATGGCAGGCAAGAGTGGTGAAATCCCATCACAGATTTGACTCCCATCTGTAACTTTATTTGTTTTGAATCCTTGAGGCTCATGGTTCCCCTCATTTTTGTGGTTAGGAAGAACACCATGTATTCTAAGTTTCTGCCTTTTCCCACTTTTTTCTCTTCCCATCATCTGGCTGAACTGGAAAATGTCTTCTGAATATATGAGCTTAAATCATTACTATTAATTAAATTTGATACATGTCTTCCATATTTAAGAAAATATACCTTCAATTCACTTTTTTGTTTGTGAATACTTCTTACGCAGTAAATGCCACTGAGTGGTGTGAGGCACGTTGAGATATCCCTTCTAAGGATAGGCATTTAAAATTACATATTTCCCTCCAAGCACTGATTTATCTATACTTGTAAATTCTTTTTCTTCCTTCCTTCCTTCCTTCCTTCCTTCCTTCCTTCCTTCCTTCCTTCCTTCCTTCCTTCCTTCCTTCTTTCTTTCTTTGTTTCTTTCTTTCAGATTTTATTTATTTGAGAGAGAGTGCGTGCACATGAGCAAGGGGTTAGCAGCAGAAGGAGAGGGAGAAGCAGGCTCTCCACTGAGCAGGGAGTGTAATGAGTGGCTCAGTCCCAGGACCCTGGGGATCATGACCTGAGCCGAAGACAGACACTTAACCCACTGAGCCATCCAGGTGCCCCTACATTTGTAAATTTTCACATGTTGTGTTTTTATTTTCATTTAATTAAAAATATATTTTTTATTTCCTTTGTAGTTTCTTCTTTGATGTGTGTATTATTTGTTGGAAGTATTTGGGAATTTTCCCAACCTTTTTCTATTATTTCTGATTCAGTAGTTTTAAATATTTTAATCCTTTAAAATTATTGACTTTTGATTTATGGTCTAGCCTAAGATTTATCTGTAAATGCATGTATATATGAAAAGAATGTATATTCTTTTCTTGCCTGATAGTATAGTGTATAAATACGAGTTAGGTCAACTAAGGCTGTTAGTGTTGGTCAGATCATGTATATTCTTACTAATTTTCTACCTAATTTTTAAAACAATCTATTTTTGATAGGTACCAATATCTATACCTATGATTTTTAAGTTGCCTACTTATACTTTCAGTTTGCTTAGATTTTGCTCTTTTGTCCCTTGTGACTCAGTCATTAGGTTCATATATATTAATGGCAGTATATTTTCCTGATATACTAATCCTCTTGTCATCATGAACTGTCCCTCTTTGTTTCTAGTAATATCTTCTGTTTTATAGTCTGTTCTGTCTATATATTCACTGCAACTCTTTTATAGTTACTATTTGCATGATGCAACTTTTTCCATCCTTTTAATTTCAATCTATCTGTATTTATGAATTTGTAATGTAGATCTGCAGATAGGCTATAATTGAATATTGTCCTTAGTTCAGTCTAACAATCTCTATCTTTTGATTAGAGTTTTAATCTATCCATGCTTAAGATATTACTGATATTATTGGATTAACCTCTGCCATTTTGCTCTTTGTTTTATGTGTCTTGTCTTTTTTATTTTTTCTTTACTACCTTGTTTTGTGATTATTACAAATTTTTATTCTACCATTTTAATTCCTCTATTGTTTTTTAGCACTTTTCTTTTTTAAGTTATTAGTGATCCAGAAATTACAATATGAATCTTAAATTATGGTAATCAATTTCAGATTAATGCTTAGTTAAATTCAGGTTAATACATCAATAGCAGCTTTTCTCCAGTATGGTTACATTTTATTCCTTCTTTGGTACTATTATTCTCTTGTATATCTCATTTATGTATATAATAAATCCAACAGTATAGTCTTATACTTATTGGCTTTTTCAGTATTTTCTTTAACTGTTTAAGGAGAGAGAAAAAATATATTTGCACTCGTTTATATTCACATTTTCATCATTTATCCTGCTCTTTATTTAATTTTTTGTAGATTTGAGTTACCATCTGATGTCATGTTCTTTAAGACTGAAAGACTTCCTTTAATATATTTTAAAGCATATCAGCTAGCAATAAATTTACTTAATCTTTGTTTATTTGTGAATGTCTTATTTTCTTTTTTGATGATAGTTTTATTAGGTATACATTCTGAATTGACAGTTTTAATTTTTTCTTTCAGCACTTTGAAAAAGGCATCTCACTACCTTCTTGGATTTCACTGTTTCTGATAAGAAGTTAGCAGTTAATCATATTGTTGTTTCCTTGTACATGATTAGTCATCTTTCTTTTGCTGCTCTCACAATTTTTTAACCTTTATTTTTTAGCAGTTTGATGTGTCCAGATGTAGATATATCTTTGTCCCATGTGAAATTTTTTGAGGTTGTTGGCTCTGTAAATTAATGTTTATCATCAAATTTGGGAAGTTTGAGGCCATTATAAAATAGTTTTCTCAGGGCGCCTGGGTGGATCAGTCGTTAAGTGTCTGCCTTTGGCTCAGGTCATGATCCCAGGGTCCTGGGATCAAGCCCCACATATCGGTCTCCCTGCTCAGCGGGAAGCCTACTTCTCCCTTTCCCACTCCTCCTGCTTGTATTCCCTCTCTCGCTGTGTCTCTCTCACAAAATAAATAAATAAAATCTTTAAAAAAAATAAATAAATAAAATAGTTTTCTCTCCTTTACTTCTGGGACTCCTATTACATGTAAGTTGGTATGTTCATGTTCTTCCATAGGTTTTGAGGCTCTATTCCTTTTTTAAAAATCTTCTTTCTCTCTGTCTTCAGATTGGATAAATGAAATTGACCCATTTTTGACTTTGATGCTTCTTTCTTCTGCCATCTAAAATATGTTGTTGGGCCAATCTATTTTTATTTTGGTTATACTACTTTCCAACTTTAGAATATCCATTTTGTTCCTTTTAAATAGATTCTATTTCCTTATTGAGATTCTCTGTGTGTTGTTTATTGACCACGTATGTTTCTGTAATCTTTAAACACGACTCCTTTTAATTCTTGAATGTATTTATAATTTCTGCTTTAAAGTCTTTGTTATAGTCAACATCTGTCCCCACTCAGGGATAGTTTTTATTGACTGCTTTATTTCTTGAGTGTAGATCACATTTTCTGTTTCCGTGTTATATTTCATAGTCTTTTGTTGAAAATTGGCATGTTAGATAATATATTGTACCTAGTGTAGATTCTGCAGTAGCTAATGTCTCTGCTTGGTTTTGTTTTGCTTTTTTTTTCTTCTTTTTGATATTTTAGCCCTGCTTCCTGGGGTTCATGCATCCACATACCCCAGTGATCAGCTAGTGATTGGTTAGAAGTTGTGCTCAAACACTGGGAACCCGTATGATTTCTGCCCTCTGCAGATAGATCTGTGTTTAGTTAGGGAGCACACGTAAAGTTCAGACAGCTTCGAGTCTCTTTTGACATTTGCTTTCCACTCTGTCCTCTTGGATCTCCCGTCCATGCACATGCAGCCTGCCAGTCAGCCAGAGTTTGTCTCACGCTTCCAATGCTCTTTTGTTCCTTTAGTTTCCTTCTAAAATAGATAGCAGGTCGACTGATAGCCTCAAATGAAACTGCAACCCAAGAATGGCAGAATCGAAGGCTTTCCCCATTCCTTTTTATTGAGTGTGCTATTTTGCCGACAGTGCCGCTCAGCCTAAGCTTTTGCCCCAGCCGCAAGTCATGACAGCACCCCCCGGGCAGTGAAGCTCGTACCCCACATGGTCAGCACACACTCACCAAGCTGCGGATGGCTCTGAAGACAGGTCCAGGCAAAAAAGCCACTGTCTCCTTAGGACCTTATCCAGTGTTCTGGCAACTTTTCATGAATACAGACTCTCCCACTTAGAGTTTGCCTTCAGGAATTTCCAGAGCTATTTTTGGCATATTTTGCTCAATTTTATAGGTTTTTTTTTGGGGGGGGGGGGAAGGGATTTATCATCCTCTCCTTTCTGTCACATACTTTTTTTTAAAAAAAATGAGTATTGAGTGGAAACTTGATATAACTATGTATTTTCAATTTACAATACGGTAACTGATTAATTCAGTATTAATCTGGAATAGAAATAATTTACAGGTCTATAAGTACAAATTCATAAAAGAACCCAAATCAATATGGAAAATGTGTAAAAACAATGTGTTGTTTAAAAAGAATGAGAAAAAGGTAGTTTCATAGTTTTTACCTGTTAGTGGTATAACTGGTTATCCATCTGGAAGGAACAAAATGAAATAATTGTCTACCAAATATAAATTCTATCATAAAATAATAAATTTTAATAAATCAAAGATTTTAATAATTTATAAGTAATAATATTAGAAAGTTATGTATTTTGGGGGCAAGTGAGATTTTTCTTAAGCAAGACTAGAAGCACGGAAGCTTTAAATGAAAACAAAATGCTTGGGGGAAAAAAATGAAAACATCATACACAGAATAGGAAGCCAAATGATAGTTTTGAGGGAAAAAAATGTAATAGACAAAAATTTGGCACTATTCAAAATGCAACCAAAGTCATAAAGTTGGTGAGGAAAAAAGCAGTTAAGGAAAATGGTAAAAGAGATTGTGGTAGTCACTGAGGCATTGCCATTCAGATCTCTTTTCAAGAGCGAATCCTTCCACAAGGAGGTTACTTAGCTAACAACCTGTAGCTGAAGGTGCCTTCTTTTTTAAAAATTTTATTTAAGTTCAATTTAATATATACTGTATTATTAGTTTCAGAGGTAGAATTTAGTGATTCATCAGTTGCATATAACACCCAGTGCTCATCACATCACGTGCCCTCCTTAATGCCCATCACCCAGTTAGCCCTCCCCCCACCTCCCCTCCAAGAACCATCAGTTTATTTCCTATAGTTAAGAGTCTCTTATGGTTTGTCTTCCTCTCTGTTTTCATCTTATTTTATTTTCCTTCCCTTCCCCTATGTTCATCTGTTTTCTTTCTTAAATGCCACATATGAGTGAAATCATATGGTATTTGGCTTTCTCTGACTGACTTATTTCACTTAGCATAATACCCTCTAGTTCCATCCATGTCATTGCAAATGGCAAGATTTTTTCTTTCTGAAGATGTCTTCTGGATCTATCTCTGCTACCAGGTACCTCCTCACAGTCCCAGGCAATGACTGAACAAGGTCATGTTATAAGGACTCAACCACTTCTGCCCAGTACAGAAGCAATGTTTGTATCATCCTTCTCCAGCAGGCTAGTAGAGTCTTACTCAGAGCTCTTCTTCCTAAAAAATTCTTCTTCTTTCTGCCCTACTTTCACAGTCCTCCAGGGCCATTTTGGTCTGAATGCTCCCTACCTACCTTTACTCTCTCTCCCCTTTATCTTTCATATGAATTACCCCCAATAAATCTTTTTATTTCTTCCAACTTTTTCATGTTCCCTTCCTTTGTTCCTAAAATAAACTTTTAAGAACTTTGAACTTAAAACTAGAATTATGACCACAAAAAAAGGTGCTTCCGAGACTCTTCTAATACAGTGAATTATCATAACAAGATGGGTCTGACATTAAAAGAGATCTGGGAAAGTAGGTTATATAGGTTGTACCCTTGTGTAGTCAATAAACCGACTATGAATTAAGATTTGGGAGCCATTTTGTAGTTTTGATTGTAAAAGAACTTCAGTTTCTCTTCCCTAAAAATAAAATGAAATAAGAATCAATCAATTACACAATACATTATAATAATAAACGTGAAAGAAACAAAAATCACAATGGGTTGAATATAAAAATAATTCCATGAACAAACCATGTGATTTCTATTGCATAGTGTTTGCCTGTTTAATTTCTTCTGCCCGGTTACTTCCTGTTCTTCTCTTTGTTAATTATTGCTGAAATGTCTAAAATCAGGCAAATGTGACTCCTAGAGTAGGTTGGGGTCACTGTAACATGCTGTCATACACCTTTTCTTATTAGAAGAGATCACCATTTGTAATTAACTTATTCACTTTGTAATATCCTAACATCTTGCTTTCCTACCAGATTCTAAATTTTGTAACAGGAGACTGTCTTGATTGTTCATTGATGTGATTTCATTACCCAACACAGGAAGGACCTTGCACTAGGAGACTCTCTATAATTATTTGGTGAATAATGGCACAGATGCATAGAATTTGAATACCGTAACACCTTACATTTGTGTCTTTGCTCACAGTTTCCAAAGCACTTTCAGTACAAAAGCTTATTTAAACTTCACAATTATTGTGTACCAATGACCATACATATTTCCATTTTATAGATGAGCAAATTGTGCCTCTTAACAACAGACTGGCACAAACTGATGATAGAAAGGGAGAAAACAGGTTTTGCTAATTAATATCATCCTCAATTTTCTAGCCTGGCTACTCAAAGGGTCCTCCTCAGATTTACAATATCTGTGTCATCTGGGCTTTTAGGAATGCAAAATCCCAGACAGTTTGTTTCCCCAAACCACTAACTCCTAATCAGCATTTTAACAAGATTTCCAGATGATGCATGTGCATTTTAAGCTTTGAGAAGTATGTTTCAAGACATTTGGGTCCTTTTGATGAGTGAGGTGAAGGATGTAGGAGTGGGGATGTAAGAGCCAAGTTTCTCTGCTTATGTATGAGACAGAGGTGCCAGGGTGAGGCAAGAGTTAAGGAAAGTAAGCCATGTAAGGGGAGAACAGACTGTGACTTCAAAACAGAAAATTGAAAATTGAAAAGATGTCTAATTAGGTTTTCTTAATTGAAAATTGCAGTGTCATGTGATGTAAATTTTCTCCATCTCTGCTATGAAAACTTCAGTAAAACACGTATCGATGATACTTCTGGGGAATACCGAAACAACAACCGTGAGGGCATTTTTTATTTGATTGAGGTTTGTTTGTTGATGACTTTGTGGCCAGGTGATGTTCTTTCAACTATGTAATAACATAGTAGGTTCCTTGAAAAGGAGGTACAGAGGGCAAATGAAATAATACACATAAAAGTGCTTTACGCTGTGCGAAGATGCTAAGAAAAAGCACAGTGTTTCGATAATGTTCATGAATTATTACAAGTATGAATGGAAATGCTCATTTATGTTTTTATGGACTTTTCTCTGGAAGAATATAAATAGAAGAATTTAAGTTTGTGGACACTCTCTAATTGAATATCTAATTATTATTTCTCCAGTGTCAGCTATTATGGAGTCAGACAAGAACATGAGAACAAACAAAAACACTTAAAGGCAAAAATAAACTGCAGTGGGATAAGAAATAATTTACTCATGAGTTTAATAGGTACAAACTGTGTTCTCTGATGAGTTCATATATAATATTTTATAGGCAGGGAATCCAGTACTCAATTAGATTCGAAAAGTCTTATGAGCCCTACACTATGCGGAGATAAAGATTTGTGTATGATACTGTGTCTTACCCCAAAGATCTGTGACTCTGCACACTATTGGTCCATTAGAGAAATTGTTCTGGGATGCTTTTTACTTAGTTTGATGTAAATATCTTTTCTCTTAAACGAATATACAGGTGATCCACCTCCCAAACACAGATTTTTAGTGTATTAGTCAAGACGCTCTTTTATTTTTTTAAAGACAGAATCCCTATAATTAAAGAAAAAAAATTAGTGGCTTATAATTGAAAAATATAAGATCAGAGGTGCTTTTAAGCAAAGCAGGAGCCTGGCATAGAAACAGTGCCATCAGAAGTATGTTGGGCTTTTCCTCTCTTTTTTGTCTCTGCTTTCTGTGTGTTCTTTTATTCTTGGGCAGGCTTTCACTATGTGGCGGCAATTGTCTAGCATGCTTTTAGTATCCAGGAGCATCAGGAGAGATACCTTCTCCCAACATCCATTCTAGTTCCAAAATTGATGCTGACTGCTCTGCTTGAGTTATATGCCCAACGCTGCACCAAGCACAGAATCCAAGTGCGTGTATTGTTGTTGGCCCTCTGAAGCCAGGTGAGCTAGAAACCATCTAATTGACAACTCTTGCATGTGGGGGCCTGTACAGTTAGGGAAGCAAACTAGTAATCTCCTATTAGAAGAAAGGAGAAAGATGATTGGCAAGTGAAGGGGAGCAGCATTTACCATCTCCAAATACACTTTTTGGCATAAGGATTATTTTCAGCTCATTTTTGAGAGGCTGCAGACACAGGAAAAGCTCTGAGTGGAAGTTACCCTTTTGTAAGAGATATTTACTTTTATAAGGGAAATCTCCATTTGTAAGTATGTCTCCCTCTCCACACTAGGAAGAGGATGATGACTAAATCTCTAGAAATGGTCATCGCTGGAGAAGACATGGACTTAAATCTACATAGCAGCCATGACCTCATTTACTGTGCCTTTCCTGGTAACCTTCTGTACCTGGCCTCCCTCAGTCCAGCATCTTTTGTCTTTATCTGGAAATGGTGGTGACTTGGGAGGCGTGGGTGGCTCAGTTGGTTAAGCGTCTGCCTTCCACTCAGGTCATGGTCTCAGGATCCAGGGATGGAGCTCCGCACCTTGGGCTCCCTGCTCCACGGGGAGTCTGCTTCTTCCTCTCCTCTGCCCTTCTCCCTCCCCCTCGTGCTCTCTCTCTCAAATAAATAAAATCTTCAAAAATTAAAAGTGGTTGTTTGGGCCATTTTTGAGAGTTACTCAGTTTTTCTGGGCATCTTCCTTGTATACAGGGGGTATACATGTTATTAAGCTTCTGTTTGTTGTTCTCTTCATCTGTCTTTTCTTACAGGGATTCTCAGCTGAGAGCCCAGAGAAGTAGAGGGAAAATTATTTTTCCTCCCCTACATGAACAGGATAACAAGTCCTTAGGGGACATATTTGTATTTTGGTACAAGTTTTATAGTACCCCCTTTTTATCTGATAAGAGGTGTGAAATTCTTATTCACCTGTAGGTAGCAGTGTCTGTAAATGAGTAGGCACATTATGTTTTTCTTGAAAAGTAAAACGTGCTTTATGATGAGTGTGTTTGGCACCAAGGTTTCAAAGAATTAGTTCTGGAGAAACTCAAGTTGTGTTCAGCAGAAATTTTGTTCTTGGTTGAGATTAATTTTGTGTTTTCCCTTATTGAGAGCAATGGCAGAAAACCAATGAAGCTGCAAAGTAATCTTAAACCTTATTGTTAAAAACAAGCCTCATACCTGAATGTCCTCCTTTATCCTTCTCAACGAAAAGTTGCTAAACTGCACTTTGCTGAATTTGAAGTCATCACATGACAGTTTAATCAACTCTTCCCTTTCCTTTGCCAAGAAACCATCTGGCAGTGTGTCTTTTTCATTGAAAATGTGTCCCTGATCCAATTTTCATTTGTTATCCTGTCGAGAAAGCATTCATTCCAATGGGGGACCAAATTTGAGCACTGTTCTTTTCTGTAAGCACTAAGGATGAATTCTCATTTTATTTTCAGTGAGGAAATTTCCTTAAGGTTATGGAATGATTGGCAAGTCTTTTTTGCTGCTTTTGTATGTTCTGCTGATGTTGCTTTCTTGTTGCTTTTGTTTTGTTGTGAACATTCAAAGGCAGGCTTTTTAGTTCCAGTGTACTGGCATCCCTTTCTTTCATTATGGTGTGGGAACAACTCAGTTAAGTAGACTCAGCTTCACAGACATAATTCATCCACCAAGAAACAACTACATTAAAAATAAAAGAAATATGTACCTTAGCATAGACTTTCGAGAGGAGAATCAAGTACTTTGGAAATATTTATTTTAAAAAACATAAACTTTTTGCAGTGTCTTACTCTCTTTTCTTGCTTCCTCCCCAGTTTGAGGTATAAATGACAAATTAGAAGTATATATATAGAAGGTGTACAACATGATGTTTTGATATATGTATACATTGTAAATGGTTGCAGTAATCAATCTAATAACATGTCAGTCACCTCACATAGTTACTGTGTTGGAAGGGAGGTGAAAACACTTAAAATTTACTCTCAGCAAATTTCAAGTATACAATACACTGTTATTAACTAGAGTCATCACGCTGTACATCAGATCTCCAGAACTTATCTGACATAACTGAAAATCTGTACCTTTTGACTAACATCTTCCCATGTCCCCCAACTATCAGCACCTGGCAAATACTGGTTCTACTCTGTACTTTTATGAGTTTGACTTTTTTAAACTATAGCTGTGAGATCATACAATATTTTTCTTTCTGTGACTGTCTTATTTCATTTAGCATAATATCCTCAAAATTCATCAATGTTGCAAATGACAAAATTTTTCTTCTTTTTAAAGGCTGAGTAATATTCCATTATATATCTCTATAGACCTAGATATGTCTACATATCTCACATTTTTTTTATAGATTTTATTTATTTATTTGACAGAGAGAGACACAGCGAGAGAGGGAACATAAGCAAGGGGAGTGGGAGAGGGTGAAGCAGACTCCCTGCCGAGCAGGGAGCCCAATGCGGGTCCCGATCCCAGGACCCGGGACCATGACCTGAGCCAAAGGCAAACACCTAATGACTGAGCCACCCAGCTGCCCCATAGCTCACATTTTTTAATTCACTCATCTGCAGTGGATATTTGGTTTATTCCCAAATCTTGGCTTTTGTGAACAGTGCTGCAATGAACATGGGAGTACAAATATCTCTTTAAGATCCTAAATTCATTCCTTTGGATATATATCCAGAAGTGAATTATATAGGATTATATACCTTCTCTCAATCCCATAAAGCCAGTCTAGGTGCTGAGAACCTCACATTTAATTTCCCTTGACCATTGTCCTGAAGTGTTCAAGGTTATGTGTTTTCTCCAAGTCCAGCAGAGTCAAACAGCTCTCTGCATGTGCTTATGTATAGTCGGTAGAGGTTTGCAGATGCCTTCTGCTGGGGTATTGATTACAGTGTGGAGGGGCACACAGAGTGCTGGAGGCATGTGTGGGCTACCTGTAAAGAGGTCCGCAGATGATATGGGAAGCCCTCCTGTTGGTGGAGTCCATAA
Source organism: Mirounga leonina (assembly GCF_011800145.1). NCBI lineage: Eukaryota > Metazoa > Chordata > Mammalia > Carnivora > Phocidae > Mirounga > Mirounga leonina. The sequence continues at coordinate 51,870,899 of NW_023270451.1, forward strand.
GGCATTTAGTAGAAACCAAAACTCTGTTTTGTACCCCAGCTGCTGTGAGCTCCTACCCCTTTTCCCTGCTCCACACTACTCCTAGAGTGTCCAGCCTGCTGATTCCCCAGTTTTCTGGGTGGGGCAAGAAAGAAGTGGGTCTCTTGGGCAGTGTCCCATATGGCTGGAGAAGCTGGGCACTCACTACACTCTCACTTTCCCTGTCGGAAAAATCTTGGGTTGATGGAGTCTCTCTTCACACCTTTCTCTTCTTGGAGGAGAGGTGAGGTACGTAAACTGAAATTGTTCTTTCTTATCCTCTTCAATGCAACTATTCTCAGATTTTTTGATTCAACAGAGTGCTATGGCCCCTCTGCTAGATTCTCCAGCTGCAAAAATGGTACTTTCATTTGTGAGTGGTTGTCAAAATCACTTTTCTGTGAGGAACGAGCACTGAAAATTCCTATTCCACCATATTACTGACATCACTCTCCTAATTTCTTTCCTTCTTTATACTACGTTGTCTACAACTATGGCCGAACTAAAATCAGTTCCTTTCTTTAAAACAAGTTGAACATCTTTCATGATTATCTTTGCTATGACAGGCATCTTTATGATATTCTGAGTTGGGTGATATGAAATAAATTGAATAAATTCAACAAAATATATGAAATGCCTGACCATTTGTTTGAGTATAAGAAGATAGGCCACCAGAGAAAAGGGCCAGAGCTGTTATAACTAAATACACAGCAAGAGAGCAAGGCATTTAGAATATTATTTTAAAAGTTCATAGTGTGCTGTATGAAAAAAGCTAACACTAAGCAAATGTAGATTAGCTTGCCTGAACATTTTTTCCTTCTATAGCCTGACAGACTTGTTTTTCAGAGACAATGGCCTCCTCTACTGAGAAGCCTTCCTTCACCCTGTTGTTTTTCCCTTGTATGTATCTCTGTTGTAACATTTGCCACACAGACTTACTATTATAAAAGTTCCTGTGTTCTGTTAAGATGTGATCTCCTGTAGTGTAATGTCTGTTCCTCACTATCTTTTTGTACCTCTGTCTAGCATTTTGTGGTCAGGACAAAATATACAATATAAGAATGGAAGGATGAATAAATTAACGAAAGACAGCTTTCTCAGAAATTTCCAAAGAACAGAAAGTCTATGATGAAGTATGAAGAGGAAAAAATACGAATCTTAAAATCTCAGAAAATGTCTACTTATATGAACAGCCTGTGGGATCTATGGTGTTTGTTAGTAAACAAGCACAAGTGTCATAAATACAAGCCATCAATTGTCTAAAGAAAAATATGCAGTAATTTGAGAAATGGCATTCTACATTTGGCTGATTAGAAAGGATGAAAATTTAGTAAAGAAGATGGACAAAACAACAAAATCTGGAATTGAAAATGTTTTGAGCAATGTTCAACAGTTTTTAGATTAGCAAGATACCCTGAAGAGAATGAGGAGAGAAACTAAAGACTGAAATTAAAACAAAAATGAGGTTCCATATATAGAACATTAAACTAAATCTTCAGAAGAAGTAGTAACTAAATCATTTCAAACCCAGAAGAAAAGGAACGTTCACTGATGCTAATGAGTAAGAAAAACCTGTTAGAGCTTTCTGGACAAAAGACTTGACTATTTTATGTAAAAATTTTTATAAAAATTATAGTTAAAGCTAAGACCAGCAATTTAATTTAGAGGGGAGGAGCCCTCAGCTGATTATAAAGTAATATATTAGGTTTCAACAATTTGATTTCAGAAATCTCTTTACCAAAACAAAAACAAAACAAACAAACAAACAAACAAAAAGCACTGGCGTATAAACAGAAGAAGAGCTAGGTTGGTGATAGACAGACATTTACTCGTCTCTGTCTCTCATTCTTGAGTTTTGTATGCATGAGCTTAGCCATGTGACTTGCTCTGGCCAAAGGGGTATGAGCAGATTTGAAGCAAACAAAGGTTTCAATGTGCCCTGCATAGTTTGGCTTGTTCTGTTGTACCAGTGTCATCCTCCATGAAAAGAAAATGCCGCAGGTGGCCATTAGTAAAAAGAAGATGGGAGAAACGCAGAACAGATCTCTTTCCAGTCCATGGCTTGGAGATGCTCCAAAGGCTGCAGCAGTGCCACCAAGCCCAGCTAAGGCTAGATCCGCTGAATCTACGTGCAAGGAATAGTTTCTTACTTTTTAAGCCACTGAGAATCTAAAATTGTTTCTTATGTAGCCTAAATTAATACATGTGGCAATATACTGCATCGTAATTGTTGTATGTGTCCATCTCCTGATTTAAACCATGTAAATTAGAAGGCAAAGACTCTGTCTTATTCATTTTTATATCTAAGAGCCCAGTGCATAGTAGATGTTCAGTTACTGAGTCAAATCAGATTATTCCCATCCAGTACATAATTTACTATTTTTTGAAAACATATTGTAGATTTTATTTTTTGCAGTATGCTTCAAACATTTTTAGAAGTAGGTAGAATACAAATTTAAAATTCTAGCTATCTGAATAATTTAAAATCCTTTGAAATTAGGTGAATATTTTAGCTATGAATACTTGCTGCTGTTGAAATCTAAGAAATGCAATGGAAAATATATCTTGTGGGATTTTACCTTTATTTGTCAGTCACTGATTCACCCAGCTATCTTAAGGGTAGGAGAGACCAAAGAGACCAAAGTCATCAATTAAGTATGTTACCAGTGTAGAAATTCCTTCCTTACCTTCACAAAGATGATTATCCTTTCACTGAGAAGTATTTTTTCCATTGATGGCACGATTACTTCCTCATAATATTGCTTTCTAATAGGTTGGTTTTAATTATTAGATATTCAAATTTTATAATGATATGAAATTTTCTGTTCTTCATATAATTTCTAGACCCTCTATCACCAACCTAGCTCTTCTTCTGTTTATACGCCAGTGTTTTGTTTTGTTTTGTTTTTTTGTAAAGAGATTTCTGAAATCAAATTGTTGAAACCTAATATATTACTTTATAATCAGCTGAGGGCTCCTCCCCTCTAAATTAAATTGCTGGTCTTAGCTTTAAGTCAACTATAACTTTTATAAAAATTTTTACATAAAAATTTCACTTTCTATCTTTGTGATGCCATTAAAATAAGTAGAACTTGGAAGGTAGTGTGAAATAGTAACAGAGGAAATCAAGAGCTGAGGACAGAGTGGATATAAAAATTGAAAACATGAATGAATGTATGCACAGATTAATAGTACAAGTTCTTTTTGACACTAAGCAAAAACTTATTTAGCATCACTAATCTTTGGCAAGACTTTTTTTATTGCTACAAATTTCTTCGGTAAAAATTAGCCACGTAAATCTAAACTACTAGAAATCTTCCAAGTTTTACTAAGGATTAAAAACAATAATTCCTAGCATGCAGGAAGCCCTAATTAACTATTTAGTTAATTATCTATCATTTTGAATTATTGTCCAGTTCAGATTTATCTCTCACAAAGATGTGAAGTGAGGATGTCAATGCTTATTAAAACACAGCATATTTAGGAAGCTGTTACAAAAGTCCACATGAGAGAAAGTCAGAACTAGAATTGGACAGTAGCTGTGGATCTGAAAGGATAGTAGGTTTAATTCATGTTAATTATTATGGGCTTACATGTAATTGAGTGTGCTGAAGTAAAGAAACAAACAAACATAAACCTGAGGTTTTAATCCCAAGTGACAGAAAGATTTTTATGCCATTACCCAGAAGTGGACAGTCAGAAATAGGGCTAATTTGGAGTGAAAGATATTTTCATATATGCGAGTCATTGATGCACAATATGCTTTTCATTATTCACTTGTTATTATTTATCCAGATGGGACCACTTACTTTAATTAGGAATACTATTTCCTATCCAACTGGCACATGTAGAGACATTATGGCATGAATTAGAGTTTAATTTCTTCCTCCCACCCAAACTCCCAATTTGGTATATTAGACTTTAGTAATAATATGGAGAAGGAAGGCAGAAACAAAGAGAAGAAAAAGGAAGAGAAGAAGAAGTTAAGGAGGAAGAAGGAAAAGAATCCCGCCCCCCATTTTGGTTGTCTGCCAACCATTATTCACATACATTATGAATACTGTGAATATTAATTCAATTTAGAAAGCATCGCATTTCCTTGTATACTTGTTAATTTTTCCATATTTGACTGATGCATAAACCAAGGTTAAACGAGGTTAATGATTGACCTTTGATGTAAAAAATTTGGAAATGTAAATACATCATTGTAAAATGATGTAAAAAATTGGAAAATATTTGTTCTGTGACTTGAACTCCACATTGCCTCATATGTGACTCTCTTCCATGTATGAAGTCAGTTATAAGTATAATAATGGAAAATCATAAGTATAATAATGGAAAAAATAAATGCCTATTCTTTCCCAATAAAGTGTTTACATATGTATATTAATTCATCTATTTGTCGTAAGAACGAGAACACCTTAAGAAAAAAAAAATGTTTTGGTGGAATTTTAACCCAAATTAAATTTGATGTCAAATCATTACACATTGTTTCATACCTCCACATATTTTAGCCCATGAGTTATAAGAAGTCATGATTCCACATCAAGCAATCATTTCTGTATTCAGCAATTATTAAGCAGAAATATAGGGGGAAAATGGAGAGACCATAGTCTACTGATTCTTGATATCCACTTGCATATATTTTTCTTTACCTTTCAGATTTAAAAGACCTTATGAATTCTGTGACCTAAGAGAGTTCTAGCAACCGTTAGTATTTGAGAAAAGTTGGAAATCTATTCCAGTCTTCCTCAGTTAATGGTTTATCAAAAATATATATGTTTTCTCCTTCTACTGTGAAAATCTAATATATGTCTTCCTTTTCTTGATTGTGTTTCCACTACCCATTCAAGAGTCACTGGGTTAATTAGCCATAATTACTGATAGGATTGTGTCAATGCCACAAACATGATGGCATTAAGAACTGATAACTATGTAACTCCATTTACAAATGAGATTAGATAAGGTGCCAAATGTTATACAATTAACTATTGACAGAGATATGAAAGACCTCATTGTGGGTAATCTAACCCCCAACCTAATATAATTTTTAAAATATTGATGATACTTATGCCAAAGAAGAATAAATAGTACATGTAACAATCAGTCTGTTAGGGAGTGATCAGTATTCCTTCTATTTCTTCTCTGGGTATGGGTGACTGGGCAGAGATGGTTTTCTTTTTATTTTTCCGAAGCTATTGGGATTGCTGAGAAGATGGCAATATCCAGCAGTCATTTTAAAGTACCCAGTGATGCAGAATTTTTGATGTCAGTGAATCCTAAAATCATGTATTCTCTCCTTCCCATTATGCTTATGTCCTTAAAAGTTAAAGCAGAAACTTTTATTTTATTATTATTTTTATTTTTTTATTATGTTATATTAGTCACCATACAGTACATCATTAGTTTTAGGTGAGCAAATGATTCCACATGGTGCTATGGTAGAAATGTGCCCATTTTCAGATAGATATGGTAATCTGAGAAAGATAAGAGTTTCCTCAAGATGTATTTTAGAGTCAATGAAGATATACCTTAAATTCAAGTTGCAGGTACAAGACATAATAGATCAGAACAAACCTCTTGTTGGGTAATGAGATAAACATGCTTGATACTACTCATTAGACATTTAATGAAAAATTGTTAATCAGAATGGGAGTAGTTATTTGAATCTTAAAAAAAAAAAAAAAACGACTTGTAGTGGCAAATGCTAGTAATATTCAAGAGAGGGTGCTTTACCTGACGTAGTTCTCAACTGTCAGTCCCTTAAGCCAGAGAATCTTGCTTATAAAATGGACATATCATACTGTTGTAGACCAAAGCTATTAAAGTTTGCTTCTTCTATTCAAGGGCCACCAATCAACCTTCAGTTTAAGATTTGGTTTCCTGTATAGATCTACCTATAGGCAGAAAATGTAAAGATTATGGGATGAAGTGTCCCCTTTAAAATGAATAAATCAACATTCTGTCTTTTACAAAGAAGTCTCATTATCTTGGTTAAAGGGAATTGGTTTCTGAGGAGATTGATGGCATTCAGTATCTTGTAATATTTAGATTGCAGAGTCTTCACAGTTGACCATTGGGTCCTATATCAAAGGGAATTCACTAAGGCAATAAGGGCCCCTGTGAGGCCTCTTGGGAGTTAACCTCTGGGCCTCAATCCCTGGAGTAATAATACTGTCCAGTGACTGAGAGAAAAATAATTATATATGTTTTTACCGTTCATGTTTATTCATTTAACAAATATGTATTGTGTGCCTACTATGTGCCAAATACATAATTTTGATTCATATTTAAATCCTGTTCAGATGCTTTATAATCTGGCCATGTTTTGTGTACTTTCATTCTTTTATAGCATGTTGATGTGGCAATTGGTTTTATGTGACTCAGTGAAATTGTCTATACATTGACATAGTTTTCTGCATAAAACCTAAAACCCTGTTGCATTTGATGATGTTATCTTCAGTATGCTCTCATTTCCTTCAAATTACACATTTACATTTGCAGTTGGACCTACTCTTCCATGCATTGTTTTACTGCTCTGCTTGTGATCTCTAGTGCTATCATTTTTACTGAACTAAGAGATAGCATCCATTAAAATACTGTATTTTATGTGGAACAATGGGAATATTAAAAATGGCTGATCTTCCTGATGAGATTTGAAAACTCAGAATTATACTGACATAATAAAATCAAAATTATTCCATGTAATTTTGTATTGTGATGATAATTTTATTATCCCTCAATGTATCATTTGGCCTTTTGCTTTGAAAGAGATAACATGGTTAGATATGAAAAGAATGAATCCGACTAACTGGTGTCTACCAGCGTAGGCTTTTAGTCTTTGATACCCTTTATCGTTTCTGAAATAAGTATGACAGTTTTATGGGATACATTCAGCATTCTTCAAAACCACTGCACAACTGGTGTTTAAAATTAATAGAATTAAAGTTGTATACTAGAGAGTGAATGGACTCAGATGTAAGAGCTTCTTCTTAATAGCACCCAGCTGTGTGATAAGAAGTACTTCAGTTAAAACCAAGTTAAACATTAAACATGTAATTACCTCTGTTTTGGATTCCTCTATATTTTGTGAAGATGTTCTTATGTATTTTCTATAGGATACACTTAAGGAGAGATTTTTCAAAATCAAGAAATGTATTAACCCTTAATCATGGGTGGATTTGTAAAGGGAAGATAGGTAATCACTAAGAAAACACTGTCTCTAATAGTTCAGAGTCCAAATATTTATTTAGGTAACAAACAACCTGAACAGTGAAAAATTTCAGCCTAATCTTCATTCATTAATCTTATTTATTCTAATAATTTATTTAATCTTCACTTATTAATCTTCATGGACAGAAGTAAGATTCCTGATATCTTTGACCCAAATATATGCAGTTTTCTCTGACAACACTCATTTTTATTTTTATAATCTATTAATTTAATATAATTATATCATAATGAGCTTAGGACTTAGCTAATTCATCATCAAAGCAATTAGTTCATTACTGAAATAAATTGTATGTGTCTACTGAGAGTAACTTCTGTGCTCTCATGATGGAGATTCAAACGTTCACCAACCCTACCACCCAGGATCTCTGCCCTGTTTCACTGATAAGCAGTTAGAATGGCCATTAGAAGCTTTGGCTCTAGAGTTCAGAGCACCAGGGTTTGTATCCTGTTACCGTACACTCTGATTTTTCTGACCATCAGCAAGTCATTTGTCCTCTTCAGCCTTAGTTTTCTCCTCTCTTAAATGGAGACAGTGATAGTATTACAACTCACATTGTAGCTGCAAAGATTTAATAAGACTCCTGGGCACGGTCGGAGAGAGGGGGACCCTCCTACACGGTTGGTGGGAATGCAAGCTGGTGCAGCCATTCTGGAAAACAGTATGGAGGTTCCTCAAAAAGTTAAAAACAGAACTACCCTATGATCCAGCAAGTGCACTATGAGGTATTTACCCAAAGGATACAAAAATACTGATTCGAAGAGACACATGTACCCTGATGTTTATAGCAGCATTATTAGCAATAGTCAAATTATGGAAAGAGCCCAGTGAGATTTGAAAGCAGAAGAATTACATATATACATATATATATTTATATCTATATATATTATATTTATATATATATATATATATATATAATGGAATATAACTCCACCATAAAAAGAATGAAATTTTGCCATTTGCAATGATGTGGATGGAGCTAGAGTGCATTATGCTAAGCAAAATAAATTAGAGAAAGACAAATACCATATGATTTCACTCATGTGTGGAATTTAAGAAACAAAACAGATGAACCTGTGGTTGAAAAAGAGTGAGGCAAACCATAAACCAGACTCTTAACTATAGAGAACAAACTTAGGGTTGTTGGAGGGGAGGTCGGTGGGTGATGGGGATGAAGGAGGGCACTTGTAGTGAGTACTGGGTGTTTTATGTAAGTGACGAATCACTAAATTCTACTCCTGAAACTAATATTACATTATATGTTAACTAATGAAATTAAATAAAAACTTGAAAGTAAAAAAAAAAGAATCCTGGGCACTGTACTTAGGACAGTGCATTAACACCCAATAGATTTCTTAATCAAGGCAGACTAATAGTACCTATCATTTATAGTTGTCTTCTAAAAGATTTGGGTATTCAGTAGACTAAACAAAATAGATAAAAGCAACAAGTTGGGATAAAAATGGAATACAGAAAACAAGGAACTTCCTTCCATAAGACATCTGAGAATAGCTAATGACCATAATCAGGCAACTAATTTGACTTTGTTACTTGGTTCCTAAAACAATGTTCTGATAAAAAAAAAAAAGTGAATAAATTGTTAGTAGGATTGTAGTCTAGAATAGCATTTATCAAAGTATTTTATAAAACCTTATTGGGTTAGTGATATTATGTTATCTGGGCTAATTATTGAGATACACTCATGTAACTGTAACAGATACTACAGATAGCAGTCAATTCTTCAAATGGGTCCAAAACATGACATTTTAAAGTTCACATAGATACTAAAAGTTGGGTCATCAATGTGTTTTGTTCCAGTTTTTCAAGGTATAAAATGGAAAGTCATTTTTTTTCCTGAAGAATTTGTATATGTCATAGTTGGACTTGCTATAAAAATAGCAGTTAAATTTTGTATTCTAGAAACAAGATACGATGTTGATGTTAATTGTTCTTTCACTTTTTTATTGAGTGGAATCACTTTGGTGATTGCAGCTTTGGGGGCAGTAGATTTGCTATTTATCACTCACATTCTGGTATTGCATTCAGAATCTTCTATTAATTTTATATCAAATTTACATTTTTATTGTTTCCAGAGTATGTATTTCTTGCTTAAGAAGTTTGGGCACTTTTATTTATTTATTTATTTTTAAGATTTTATTTATTAGAGAGAGAGAGAAAGCACAAGCAGGGGAAGTGGTGGGCAGAGGGAGAAGCAGGCTCCCCGTTGAGCAAGGAGCCTGATGCGGGACTTGATCCCAGGACCCTGGGGTCAAGACCTGAGCTCAAGGCAGACGCTTAACCACTGAGCCACCCAGGTATCCCAGGTTTGTGCACTTTTAAAACAACAGCTTCCTCAGCACAGTAAGTTGCTGTTTTATTACTGAGGGTAGATTGCGCTTACATGTCCTAATCCTGTGTGATTACTGTCTGAACTTCATGGTAATTTTCAGAAGTTTGGGCAGGTGTTTTGGAACTGCTACCTCTCCTTATGAAACATCGTCTACCATGCTTTTTAGCTGACAGTTCTTTTAGTAATGTCTAGGTTTCTGTTTAATTGAGTCAGTTTAAAACAACTAATTAATCTTTACAAAATTGTATTGGTTTTTGGCAAATGACTTTTGATTTGGCTTTTCTTTAAATGCTGTTTCATTTAAAGACATGGCTGACTATCCTATTCTCCATGTATTAAATAGATATGGATCTATTTATATCTCCATGTATTAAATAGATATGGATCAATCTGGTTCTAAAAACTTACAAAATGCACTCAACACCATGTGAATGAGTAGGACATTAAGTGAAAATTATTTTAAAATAGTTATTGCACTTTATTTTGTGAATTTTTTATTTGGGGATTACCTTTCATCTTTAAAATATAAGCTCTCCCTATGATCTCTTTCCAGAATTTGAAGTCCTTTCCATGGCTTATAATACTCTTCATGATCTTACCCTTGGCTATTGCTCTTACCTTGTTTTCTTCCTTCTTCTCTTTCTCTCTATGTTCTTCAATTATACTCACCTCCTTGCTACTCCTCAGACATGCTTCTCCTCGCAGGGCCTCTTCTGCTTTTTCTGGAAGTTTCCCAAATGGTAGCATGACTTCCTTTTAGCACATCTTCTAGATTTCTGCCAAAATACCGCCTTCTCAGAGAGGCCTTCCTTGACCATCTGTTAAAATTGCACCTCTTTTTATTCTCCACTCCTTTGCTTTCTTTATTTTTCTTTGTAGCATTTATCATTACTTGAAATTTCGTTTGTTTATTTGTCTATCATCTCTCTTGTCCAATGGAATGTAAGTAACAGAATCTTATCTGTTTGTACTCCAGGATCTAGAAGAGTGCCTGGTGGACACCAGATGCATGTTATTAAATTAACAAATGAATTAATTCCTTCATATACTCTCATTTACCTTTTCAGATGAGGAAAAAATGACAGCATAGTTTAAATCAGGTAGATCTCCTGACAATGTGATGTATCTTCCAATTTACATAAAATATTGCTATTTTAAAAATGAGTATCTTTTTACAAAATTTATCTTTATAACTAGTGCATTTAATAACAATAATATTATTCAAAAGTGGGAGTTACCATGATACTTTTATTATTATTGACATATGTGCAAAAGGAAACAACCTCATAGCTTAGGAAAGGTTAAGGCACGCTCAGATTTCAGAAGACTCCTGAGTGAGTTTCCATCTCTTTTTATTATGTGCATAGAATAAATATATATGCGTCCATTCTCATCACAACTTAGTTTATCCATCAATTTAATCACTTATCAACTTTTTACCCACAAAAAGCATGGATGTTTAAATTCTTATCCCCTGACCATATTTTCTTTTATTTTTCAGAATTGTATTTTATTCCTCTAACAGTTTCTTAATAGTTGTGAATCTTACACAAATTCTATCTCAATTCCCCCATGTTCCTGTAAGATTAAGCAATGTCTGTCTTGATCATGTGTCTGTGTCTGAATATACATGACATAGAGTTAATAAAAAGCTGATGAGTAATTTATTTTTAGAGTCTAAAATATATTTAACTTGATGAATGCCTGTAAACCGACCTATGAATCAGATGGCAGCATAATCTTAATATTGGCAAAAGTGAAAAACAAAGTTATGGTTTTGTGCTAATATTATGTATTTGATGGCTGCTCATGGAGATAACTATTGTAAGATTAATCTGAAGAAAACAGAAGCCAGTTCCTTTCAATCAGTGATTCTGAACACAAAAATCCTTCTTTTCTGTGGGTAGAGAAAATAGCAGAATCCTTCAAAATTGTGAAAAGCAAACTTTTTCTTTGAAAGTTCTACGAGAAACAAAATAGTGATTGTTAGCATAGAAAAGTCGGGAATTTTTCTTCTTTGGACAATTTTAAATTTATTCTTTGTAACATGCAATATAAATATAAGTTGTTTAAAGTGGGCAACAATCTAGATCACTTAATTTAATATGTAATTTTTTCTCCAATTAAAGGTACTGGATTACATATTTTAATCTTGGCCTCATCTTGATACCATAAATAGAAAATGTTGCATGTTAATTATTTTTATGCATCCAATAATTTAAGATCTTTTGGAGAGAGACAGGGAGCTCGACAAAAATCTTAATTGAAAGAGTAATTACCAAATTATCTTACCAAAAAAAAGATATTATTATATCTAGAAATTGTCCATAGAATATATAAAAGAGTATTTCACATTTCTTTTGGATATTGGGCAGTAATCAAGAGTTCAAACACTGGCACTTTTCTATTTTGTAATATTGGACACTAAGATTAAGAGCTCCAAGATTTAACTTCATTCAAAAAATTTTGAAGTCTCCACTACCTTTAGTCGCCTAAGAAAAAGACCGAAAGTAGAGTAAATTTGTAATTTAGACCATACATCTTCATTTCAGGTGCTTTTCCTCACTCTTTGGTCCTTCTCCCTTGCATTGTAGGTACTCACAGTGAGATCACAACCCCATCAGAGCTCTGCTGTCTGCTAGATAAGTAGCAGAGTAATATTTGTGAAGATGCTAACAGTCATGCATTACCTAGTCATACATTTTAAAATATTTTGTTAGATAATCTAATGCTTTAATACAGTGATCATCAAACTGTGTCATTGGATTTATGGTAAGTCAGACCACAGATTACATAGTTGTGGACAGATTTTTATGAATTTCCCTATGTGTTCTTTCCTAAAACTGCTCTACCTAAGAATACCTATGATGGAGATATCTTGACCATTCTCTTTTTCTGTCTTCCCTTTCATATTCTCTTTTCTCCCATGTTACAAAACAAAAAACAAAAAACAAAAAACATGCTTTCATCTGTCTTTAATATTAATGTGATGCAATCCCCAGAGTTGTATAAATTTCCATAGTACACAACAAAAAGATAACTCAAAATATCTATGTCACCTGAGCCTTTTATAACAAGGTAGCAAGAAGCCAGGTTAGGGTTTTATGTCTTTCCTTATCTATTACATATTCCCTAAAGGCACCACTGTTACTCCATGGAGTCCATAAAAATTTAGAAGTTGCATGACAGATGGTGACAAATTTTGGGGTACATAAAATATAGATCTTTTCGTTTGATCAGTTCATGGGTATTTCCTATCACAGCCAGTTAGTCATATTTTTTTTATACTGTTCTCTATTTAAAGAGTGTCAAATCTGTTACATGCTTTGAAAGACTTCCTGCAAATATGGTTGATGAGGGGATTTTCAAAACCTTGGATATTTTATCTCCAAAGGTGAGGATGCTATAGTGATGAGGCCCTAAAGTAGCTTTATTAAGATATTCACATTTTAAATTCTATTACAATTTGGAAACTGGTTGGTTGCAAAAAAACTAAGTCCAGATTAACATGAGTTTTGGATATTCCCTTAAAATGGCAAATATGATTAAATATAAGACCTTAAACTTGCATCTTTACAATGTGCATTTAGAAATGAGATGGTGGAAAAGTGAATGAAAGTGAATGCTTTTAACATGTTTGATTGACAAAGGAAGTAAAACTTTTTTTTTTTTCCTGACAGGAAGTATAATTTGACTGATTCTTTGAGAATTGGCCTTTACTATTATGTGATATATCAGACATTTTTTCACTTTTGCAGCAAAGTCTGGAGTCTGTTCACTTCCTTTACAGAGCTAGGGTGGATGGGTCTTGGGAATACAAAAAGCAGGTGAACCAGTCTGATTTCTCTGTGAACATACTGATAACAGATCTTGTTGCATACTAATTAAATATGGGTTGTTAGCAGGAGAACTCTTAACTATGGAATGGTTTTGGCAGAATATTCCTGGTTGTCTAGGATTCCTTAGGACAAACCAGCAATCCATGGATTTACTGGACAAAGCTGTCTAGAAAAATGGCACATTAACTGTATGCACTATCTGAGTATAAAATGGAAATGTTGCATGAACCAAATAGTTATTTTTTTTTATGTAAGCAGAGTGACCATAAACCTTACATACAAACCTCATACATTAATCTATTCCAGAGAATGTGAGATCCAGAAGGAGTCTGGGGAATTGCTCCACGGCTTCAGGACTTCCCCAGCTTTGTGTATGGGAACTGTTCTAGAAATTATGGGGAAAATTTGATTTTGGATAAGACCTGTGATTCAGGTAACTCTAATTTGACAGTCCAGTTCTTTATATTATCTGGTTTCTAATTCTTTGTTTAACAACATTGAGAAAAGACTTGATTTATTAGCTGATTGATCATTAAAAATATTTTTTCATGAAAAATAACTAATTTTTGGCATGCAACTGAGAAGTTGTTGACAGTAATTGAATGACAGTGCTATAACACTGTCTTCCGTTTTCAACTGCTAATTTTTGTGATCTGTGTTCTTCAGCACGCACACGTGCACAAATAAAAACAGTCTATCGGCTTTGGATATGGAAATGTCACGGGCACTGAGACTCTGTACACATTCCTCAGGTACATGTTACAGATACAAATAAACAAATAAAAACTGGTACACATTCGAGTAGGCTGTTACTGTTTTTGTTTGTTTATTCTTGGAACCTACTCCTATTGGGAGTCTAGCCTTCAATTCTCAGAAGACTTTGAAATTAGCTTCTATAAAAACCCAAGTTTAAATCTCTCCTGGAAAATTGTATAACTTTCCTTAATACAAAATAGACTTTCACTGAGACAATTTTCTTATCAAATATTTACTTTTACTATTAAAAATAATAAGTTCATTTCCTAAATTTTAGGAAATAAAGTATACAAGAACCAAAAACCTCCTAACTCATTAACCAAATATAAACACCGCTAGCCTTCAAACGTATTTCTTTTTATTTTCCTTATTGTTATTGTTTATAAAATGTTAGTGAATTTCCTTTTTAAAATTTGGAATCATAGGCCTTTATTCAGGTTTTTCACTTAAACTTATGTCATTAACATTTTCATGGATTACTAAATATACTTTGAATGCATGACTTTAATGGGTGAATAATATACTACCAAAACATGAACTAAATGTGTTTCAATATTCTGTGACTAATAATGCTATCCCAGTCATCTTTTGCAAAAATTGTTGCCTAAATCTCTGATTGGTTTCCAATAATGTATATGAAATGGCATCTCTGGATCAAGAGGTTAGTGTAGATTACTGCAGTGGCAAGAAAAAAAAAATGCCCATCTCTGAACATTCTCCACATAATTTATTTATTTATTTTTATTTTTATTTATTTATTTATTTTTATTCTTATGTTAATCCCCATACATTACATCATGAGTTTTAGATATAGTGTTCCATGATTCATTGTTTGTGCATAACACCCAGTGCTCCATGCAGAACGTGCCCTCCTCAATACCCATCACCAGGCTAACCCATCCTCCCACCCCCCTCCCCGCTAGAACCCTCAGTTTGTTTTTCAGAGTCCATTGTCTCTCATGGTTCTTCTACCCCTCCGATTTCCCCCCTTCATTCTTCCCCTCCTGCTAGCTTCTTCTTTTTTTTTTTT
>NW_023270451.1:51886222-52009283 GCF_011800145.1 Mirounga leonina
CCCCCCACTCCAGCAACCCTCAGTTTGTTTCCTGCGATTAAGAATTCCTCATATCAGTGAGATCATATGATACATGTCTTTCTCTGTTTGACTTATTTCACTCAACATAATACCCTCCAGTTCCATCCATGTCGTTGCAAATGGCAAGATCTCATTCCTTTTGATGGCTGCATAATATTCCATTGTATATATATACCACCTCTTCTTTATCCATTCATCTGTCGATGGACATCTTGGCTCTTTCCACAGTTTGGCTATTGTGGACATTGCTGCTATAAACATCGGGGTGCACGTAGCCCTTCGGATCCCTACTTTTGTATCTTTGGGGTAAATACCCAGTAGTGCAATTGCTGGATCATATGGTAGCTCTATTTTCCACTTTTTGAGGAACCTCCATACAGTTTTCCAGAGTGGCTGCACCGGCTTGCATTCCCACCAACAGTGTAGGAGGGTTCCCCTTTCTCCGCATCCCCGCCAACATCTGTCGTTTCCTGACTTGTTAATTTTAGCCATTCTGACTGGTGTGAGGTGGTATCTCATTGAGGTTTTGATTTGGATTTCCCTGATGCCAAGCAATATTGAGCACTTTTTCATGTGTCTGTTGGCCATTTGGATGTCTTCTTTGGAAAAATGTCTTGAACATTCTCCACATAGTTATTATGGTTTTAAAAGTGTTTTCCACTTTGATAGGTGAGAAATTTTAATTTGCCTTTCTGGTTATTTTTTTAAAAAAGATGTATTTGTCTTAGAGAGCGTGTGTGTGCGGGGTGGGGGCAGAGGGAGACAATTCTCAAGCCAATTCCCCGCTGAGCCCCTCAAGGCGTTCAGTCCCACAATCCATGAGATCATGACCTGAGCTGAAACCGAGAGTCAGACTTTCAACCAGCTGAGCCACCCAGGTGCCCCAACCTTTCTAATTATTTAGGGATTGAATGGTTTTTCATTTTTTTTGGTATACGAAATTTTTTCTCCCATGAATTGTTAAGGAATATAATCTTGATAATTAAATGTGCCCTCCATTTTATTCATTTTCATGATATCCCCAATAATTGAAAATATAAAACTCTATTTTAATAAATAGGATTAAGGTCAGTCATTTCAGAACATGCACAAAGAAACTGCTCTTTATAAATGATTTTTTTTTTTCATGGAAACTTCATTTTCCATTGCATGGGAGAGGACTAATAATTCCTACTTTGGTACATCAAGATTTAAGGGGCCATTGTGGCAGACATGAATTTTCATTTGCCCTGAAAAATAATGTACAGTTCTCTCTCAGTTCTGTCCCTAACTGTTCTCTCTCAAAAAAACGTAACAATTTATATACAAGTAGCAGGGAATACAGTTTTTATCTCAAAACATTGGAAAAATAAAAAGCTTATCATTTCCCTAAGTGCAAAGGACCTTATTGGTCCTGGAATTGTATCATCCCATGAACTACATATGAAAAATTTCAAAGTGCATTTGTAGTGGAAGCCAAAAATCACACCTAAGAGCTGCTGAAGTGGTATTATTTGTTGTTGGATTATTTTTAGTTCTGCTAGCTGAGATCAAACACTCCATATTATTTGCATTTACATCCCCTTTTTTTGTAATAATTAGCAATTCTCCTTCACAGTTAGCTGTACAGCCAATTTAATGACATCGACATTAATTTCTGACAAAGGTTAGGCTATTATTCAGAGTGAAACATTATTGTAGACTACATTTAACAGAAGGAGATCTTTTAAAATCAAAATTTGAACTACAAATATCTGAGGTTTTTTATTCTTAGCTTGCCTGAAATGTTGATGTCATTCAAAAGTTTACAGATAAACTTTGTTAAAGCAATATAGAACCATTTTATAGATATATTTTATCTGATAAACCAGTGTTTCAGGGCAAGAAGATTAAAAACTAACAGAGACAAACCATTTGGTATTGAGATTTTTCTAAGCCATCCTGGTAAACAAAGATGGTAGGCAAAGTTAAATCACCATTAGGATGTTCTTTATACCGAGCTGACTGTCTAATTTGAAAGAAAGTATCCTAGGGGAATAAGGTGTGGACTTAGGAATGGAGCCTGAATATCTCAAAAGTAAAAATAAGTGACTCAGAAAAAGCGATGGCAAAAATCCATGAAAAAAATTTGTAGAGCTTCAACAACTATAAACTCACTTCTTCTATACACGTATTTTCTGATAAGTTTTCAAGTGTGGAAGTATTTCTGACTCTGTGGGCCCAGAGTCAAACAAAATCAAACTCACATTGAACTCGTGAATATATTTGTTTGACCCAGTCACCTGCTTTCTTGAGCACAGGGATGAGTGAATGAAATAACTGGCAAGTCTCTATTTTTCTTGACTGTTCCAACTGGTTAATAAACTTCAATTAAGTAATTATTGTACTTCATGTTTGTGTGCTCCATAGGCCATATATTACTTACAAAAATAGATCATTTGGAGAACTACTAGGCTTTGTGAGGTATAAACACTTCATTATGAAAATTGGAACCGTTGGAGGGAACACAGTAACTATGCACATATATAGGTTTTATTTCAGTCTGTTCTAGTCATTCTCAAACAGGGTGATTTTGCCTCCCTAGGGACATTTGGCAACATCTGGACACGTTTTTGGTTTCTACAACTGGGGGAGTGCTACTGACATCTAGTGATTGGAGATGCACCTCACTGCTTCAGAATGTGGATTTGGCTTGCTCGTTTATACCTTTGTACTTTTACCTAGATCTTTTTCATTAATTAGGCAGTGCTTTCCATTTTTGTTTCAGAAGCTAAATCTCCCCTAGGTTTCGAGGGCTGTCACAGCCCTCCCCTCTCCTGTAGGGCCTCTCTGACTCTTCCGGCTGTCGTCCTTGGTCTGCAGTTCTGTTTAAAACTTCATGTCAAAGTAAAAATTGCACCAAAGTTAAACAGGTAAGGAAGACTTTATTCAAGATTATTGAAATAAGAGAGAGAGACTAAGAGTTTTTAAGTGCTGGATGAGCTAGTGGAAAAATACTGGAGGCAGGGGAAATGGGAGACAGGAATGGGAGGGTGGGGGTTGGGATGTGTAGAGCATGTTGAGTTGTTCCTGAGTTTGCGAATGTTTTTATCTGTGATTAGGTTTTCTGTGTTAGGCAGTCAACATCCATTACTAGTCCACAGAGACTACAGGAGAGGGGTGCTCTCTCCTTCAATGTTTACTTTTTATTTATTTATTTATTTATTTTTAAGATTTTATTTATTTTGAGAGAGAGAGAGCAAGCACAGGGAGGGGAAGAGGCAGAGGGTGAGAGTCCCAACCAGACTTCACACTGAGCACGGAGCCTGACTTGGAGCTCTGTCTTCCCTCATATCATGACCTGAGCTGAAATCAAGAGTCGTAATGGATGCTTACACCCAGGCACCCCCAATGTTTACATTTTAAAGAGATGTTTCCCAGGTTCCTGACAAAGATATTTCATGGATTGTAAAACTGTCAAAAAGCTGGGTGAGGATTTACATATAATTCAGAGGGGCAGAAAAAGATGTCACAACTGCAAGTTTTATGAAGTAAATGCACTAAGAAAAGGGAAGTCAGGGGTCTGTAGTCAGGAGGAAACCTGTCTAAACTTTAGTCAAGCAGAGGGGAACTTTAACACCATCCTGGTCAGTTGTTAAAGAGTTTGTTCAGTACTTCTTTGTAAGAGTTACCTCTTCCAGTTATGTGAAGATTTCTTATGTGAAAAAGTCTTTCGTTCTTTTTAATCTAAGCAGAGTTGGTGGTTGTGGATGTATGTATCTGTATGGGGGCTCAACATGTAGAGTACAACATACCGAGATGGAATAAATCCTTTTAAAGTAATAGTGGTTATGTCTATCTTGGCGCTAATAATTTTATTGAAATAGGCATAAATTCTCAGGTCAGATATTTAGCTATATAAAACCTGAGTCTTTATTCAAAACTTTATGATGAAAAGAAAATACTTAAGTGTAAACTTATAGACTATAAACTATAGCATAAGGACTATATACATGTTATACTATATAAGTTAACAATCATAATTATAAGCATTAAATTGTAGTCTAATTTATGGATGAAATTGTGGGCTTTGGAATCAAACATACATGGGGATCAAGTCCCAAACTAATCACTTACTAACTCATGAACCTTAACAGAGCTTCAGTTTGTTAACTGCAAAATGAGTCTGATAAACCTACTTCATAGATTACCTTCAAGATGAAATAAAATTATATGAGCTCTTTTTACCCTATTTGCATCATCTCCTTGAGTGGTCTGGTCTACTCTCCTAATATCAAAAATAATTTGAGTAATGATGAATTTCAAAGCTCATATCCAAAAGTGCCTCCTGAGCTCAGGATCCACATACCAGCTGTCTACTGACTTCTCATTCAGCTTTCTCATAGAACGTCTACACAGCTACTCAAGACAGAACTATGGCAAGCCATCTTTTCTCTTTCTATGCCATGGGGAACTACGACTAATCAATTCAGATATTTTCAGTTTTACCTCTTAGCCATCTCTTGAACTTGTTCACTTTCCTCCAACTCAACTGTTGTCTCCTACTCCATGCTACTGTTCGCTCTTAATGATGAAAATTTCTTCATGTTTTTTTCTGGCTCCATCCTGCCTTTCTATAGTCTGGTTCCTACCAGATCTTTCTAAAGCACAATTCTAATTTAGCTGCCTGCTAATTCCCAGTTTGGAATGTAGTAGGCATTCCAAAGTTGGTAACTGAAGTTGCTGTGACTACTAGCATTATTACAAAAGATAAAATGCTGTGGGTCTCTGATAGAATTTTCCAAATCTCCATTTCCTGAGATTATTGAAAAATCCTTACCCACATAAAGTGGTGGAATCATCTTTTTTTCTAATTTATTCCATAATTCTTATTTAGCTTTCTCTAAATTCTGATACCTTTCTGTGTATACCACTCTGTTCTTTTTTCCTTACTAACATGGGCTGGGTATTATATAGAGTAGTTTGGATCAGTAGATCATTGGCCCTCTTCCTGTTTTTGTTTTTGTTTTTTTTAGCTTAAAAGCATTTGTGAGTTTTAAGGGGAACTTTTTCAAGTAGAGCATGGCCAAGATACCTGGCAGTAAGCTAAGTAGAATATTCAAATTAAAATCATCTAAGTATGTTCCTATTGTAATCATTTCCTAAGCAAAGAAATCTAACCAGGCCACCTGAGTTAGAAATACGTATTCCCAATTGATATAACTATCCTTTAATTTACTGAATGTGCTGGACTATATAAACTTTTTTGGACAGAGATTGTACTTTGAAAATATTCTTTGTCTTCTATAGCTTCTAAAACCATGCTTTGCATGTGGGAGATAATACTTAATTGATGATAGATTGTTACTCAGGGACTTGAAGTAATTAAAGCATATCCAGAGAGGACTTAACTCATATTTTAAAGAAAGTAGCTTAAGTACTTGTGAGTAATCTAATTTGTTTGTTATACACGCTGATCAGAAGCTTTTGGATAGAGCCTTTCTCTTTATCCATTATACTCCCACTTACTGTCAAGTACAAACTCTATTCTAGCACATATTATTCTGTCTTGCCATTATTTGTTACATGTCTTCTCTACTCTTTGAATGCAGAGAAAGTGTCTTATTCATATTTTTCCCTTCTCCTTGGTCTTCCAAGCAACTCAAATATTTGTTGAATTAATGAACTAAATAGTGTAGGATTTCATTTTTTAAGGCAGAATCAGTGCCGAGGGGAATAAATATATTTTGTTGGAAACTTTTAAGATGACGAAAACTTTATCCCTCCAAAGAAAAGAGGACAGTGGTGTTACGGATTAATATTGGTCTGTTAAACCCAAAGTCCTGATGCCTGATGTGTTTTGTTTATAATAATATGTGAATGTTTTTGAAAGGAGATATGTTTCTGGAAGCAGCAATCAATACCTCTCAGCCTTCATATGACACAAACAGATTTAATAAAACCTAGGTAGATAAAAGTCTCTTGAATATAATTTTTATAGATGCTATGACTCTATGATTGGGGTATTATTGGGAGGTTGGCAGAGCTTGAGGCATGAATTATTAATAACTGAGTGAAGGGGAGTGCAAGAGGAGAAATGTACCCAGAAAGCAGATGTTTCTTTACTATGGGAATGCTCATGGTGCTCAGAAAATGGACACGAGAGGGAAGGAGCAGGGTTTTGGTTCAGTGACCTAGCACTTAAAAACCCTCTATTCACTTCCCCAATAGATCAGCTTTTCCCGGTGTAGCCTAGAGAGACAGACTCTTTAAAGCTAAACGGAATTGTGTCTTCAAATTACAACATACCCCATAGGGAAAAACACAGAGATGGATAGCAGGAATAAAGGACATACTAGGCATTGGTCATATGGAAAAACAATTTAAGAAACTGAGGTTTGAAGAGAAGGTGAGATAATGTCCAAGGCCATGTAGAATCATATTAATTCAAATTACATCTTCTAAATACCTATTACTGAGGCCTATGTATAGTAAAGGCCCTCATATGAATTTCCTCATTTCTGTATCAATTTAACGAGGAGAATCCTAAGTATTAAATTTAGGCAGAAGAGTAACAACGTATCAGGACTAATCTTTCTTATCTTCAGTTGGTTCTGGAAAAACTGTTTTACACGAACAGTTCTTCTTGGATTAAGGAGAGTCTACTTCTGCTGTCCAGAGGCAGTCTTCCTATTCAACCCTAGCTGAGTGAGAGGTGATGCACATTTAAAATCAGAGCTGCTCCAGAAAAGAACAGAGAGGGATATTGGTAAAACAAGTGGCATGTTAGTCTTTTGCATTCTATTCCTTAATGTGCATTTGTGAAACTGTTATCCTAGGACTATTGCAGTAAGAGACAAGGACTGAAATAATTACATTGTGAGATCTTCCTCAAATCTAACAGTATATAACATTTGATTAAACACTGCTGTATCCCCTGGCTCAGAATCAAAGCAATAATAGCCATATTCCTAGAAGGGGAAACTGTATCACAAAACCTGTCTCTTGGTCAATAGCAGGTTGGACCAGAGGCACTAGGATGAACCTACCAGAAAGTTTCTTGGGGAGATGAATGGCTCTCAGCAGAGGCGCAGTAGTTTAATGTCAGCACCAGTGGTTACAGTGGTCCATGTGCAAAGGGCAAAAGAAGACAGTTAATTGGATGAGCAAGAAGAATGGCACGCACCTGAAAAGAGGATCAGAAATTCAAGTTATTATGTAGTTCTTTGGTACCAGGCTTGCCATGCCTCGGTTCCAGTTTTTCTGAAGCCCGAACTTTCTCCTCCTGGGTTCCCTGAGATTCTGTCTTAAAACAAACAAAATCAAAAACACCGCCCTACCCTTTTTTGTTGTTGTTTTGTTTGTTTGTTTGTTTTTTCGTGCTGTTCTCCAATTTATCACTTCCAGTTTTCTCAGCTTAACCACAAAGATAAGCTAAGAGATAAAAGTATTTTTGAGATTTCACCCAGAATTCACAATTAATTTAACATGGAGGAAAGTACTAACGTCCAGGTATAAACTGTTCACAAGTCCTGCTGAGTACAAAAGAGAGGGTGATTGAAAACAGATAATATACATGGCATTCGGTACTACTATGAACACTGTAGTCTTTGCTTTATGCACACGTTGAGCTTCCCGCACACAAGTTGCTCTTCTCTTTCTTCTCTGGTGTTGTCTCTGATCATCTAAAGAGCCTGTAGAACCAGCCAGTGACTCACCGAGGTAGGGGGCAAGGTGGTCTGCACCTAAGTCTAACAGTCACACTAGCTGAGAGAGAAGGACATGGGTGACCATTCTTTGTTCCACGTTGGAGTAAAAAACCCTGAACTTGAAGTTGGGTGACTTGGGTTGGAATGCTGTTTTTACCATTTCCCAGCCAAATGACTTTGGGCAGGTGAATTATTTTTTGTGGAACTGTTCTTTCAGCTGTAAAATGGTGATGATAACATCTACTTGTTGTGATGATTATAGAAAGATATGTAATATTGTGTACTTATTTATTTATTTTTTATTATGTTAATCACCATACATTACATCATTAGTTTTTTTAAATTTTTTTAAATTTTTTATTGTTATGTTAATCCCCATACATACATCATTAGTTTTAGATGTAGTGTTCCATGATTCATTGTTTGTGCATAACATCCAGTGCTCCATGCAGAACGTGCCCTCCTCAATACGCATCACCAGGCTAACCCATCCCTCCAGCCCCCTCCCCTCTAGAACCTTTTCGAATGACATATCTTTTTCCTTCAAACCAAAAAGACCCTGGCTGAAACAAGCTCATTTACTAAAAAATTTTTCTGTCTCATACCAGAATATGAACACATCAGTTTATCAAGTGTCTAATGTTTAAAAAGCTTCAGTAGCAATTGGAAAATTGTTCTTCTCTTCATTTTCGTGTCTGAAAACATATATCTGGGTCCAATTGTACTGATCTATGTAGTTCTTCACTAAGAAGTCTTCCGTTACTAAACTTCTGAGTTTTTTATTGTTAAATCCTTATTATAAGGCAAACCTTGTTTAATCTGTAACTGATCAACATTGATTTTTATTTTGCCTTCGGGTATGTAGTATTTATTTTATATTTTTTCTGAACGTCAAGTTCAGAAGGCTGGTTGACTCTTGTACCAACATTTTCATCAGTGTAGTCCACCTAGAATTTGTGGCTGCTTTAGGATATTTTGCTCAATTTAGATAGTCAAGCCCTCTACTAATTTTCCTAATATGTTCTTGTTTAATATTTGACATATCACAAGCCATGTATCTGAATTTCTTTCTCTCAACATTTATATAGGTCATTTCCTCTTGACAGCTTGTTCTCAGGCCAAATATGTAGTTTTCATTTTTGAATGTGAAGCTAATATATAACTCTGGACAATCTGTGAAAGATTTGGTATACCCGAATTAAAATTTAGATTTTCTTTCATAAGCCATTTACCTTTTCTGCTAAGTTGATATGAGTTATATCTTTGTATTAAGGAAAGTAAGGAAAGTTTCTCTTGATATTTGAGATATGAACAGTGTACTTGTGAAGGAGTTTTTCTGAGCCATTAAAAATGTCAGCGTAAGGGAATGTCAAAACTAGAACTTCGATTTAGGCACCAGGAAGCAGTAATTACCACTGAAGGCATCAGGTCAGCATTACAAAGAGAAAGAAAAAGATTTGAATCCAAGATTCTCAGGAGCCCCTCAGGCAAGGGCATAAAAAAGGTATCAGATTTGGAGAAAGCAAAAGATTTTGTAAGAAGTGTGTGTGTGTGTATGTATGTGTGAAAGAACTGTTGTCACGCTTTGAATGAAGATTGAAATATTGATTAATACCTTACACTGAATACTTCTAACCTCTAAATTGAGGCCATGTTTTATAACTTGAGATAAATCTTGAACAATTTATTACTCTAGATTCAGCCTGAAAGTCATAGAGCACACATTTTCATCCAGTGGAAGGAAAAATAAGCCGCCCTACTGAATAAAATTTAAAAATAAAATTATGTTTTGTTTATATCCATAGGGTATACTTTTTCAACAAAACGGCTACACCAATGTTTATTTAGATAAAATATGCTGTTGGAGAATTATCTCTTGTGTTTCACACATCAGTTGATCAGGAAAGGTCATTAAAAATAAAACAAAATTTAGAAAGGACTGTAGCAGATGATCACTCTTCCTGGAAACCACACTTTGTTAGAATATTTTATTTTGCAATTGATAGAATAGTAAGAGATTTATTCCTTAAATATCAGTAATTTTTTGAAGTGACTTGTTCTTTTTTGGAAACATATGGTAGTTGAATGGGATAGGGTATTTAAATGCAATACATTGGACCCTCCAACCAACAGAGTTCAGGCTGGGGTTGACAAGACAGCACAAGAAATAAGAGAAAGCAGTACCTTAAAATTTAGCTCCATTAGTATCTAAGGATAAGACTTTGAGTTAATCCTGACAGCAGTATATTCTTGTAAAATGACATTTGGTTGCAGTGAGGGGAATCAAAACCTTACTGGAGAGTTGAGTAAGAATTAGTTGGCTGGGATTTTTAAAAGAAAGCACATCAAATGGAAGAGAGTGGCCTCTTTACATGCTCCAAAGTAGGAAAGATAACTATATTTCTATGAGGAACTGAAGAAAATAGAACCCCAATATTTCTAATACATGCAAAAAGAGAATGAGAAACAAAGGACAGGGAATACCAGTAAGCACTGGGAAGTGAGGAAGAGAAGCCAGAGAGGGTAGATGAGTTAGCCACTAGGTTCAGCCCAGTTAGTCAAAAGAGTAAGAGACAGAAGGAGAGAGCAGCTACCACCACTAGAAAAGAATGATCTAGTGCTAAGAGACAATAATCAGGACACTGTTTTCATTTCACTGAATATGCCACTCTCTTAAAAAGCCATTTTAACAGCCCATGGTTGATTTCATATGGGTCGGAATTGGTATAAGTGAATTGATGGAAGATATAGGCAATAATAAAAATTGTATCCATTTATCAAGTTTGCCATCATTAAAACATCTTCATGCAGTATAATGCCATAATTGACAACAGGGATCTGAGAAGCTGTGGATAAATAGAGAACCACCTTAGTAATAAAATGTAAGTGAGCTATCGGCATCTGCCTACCATCTATTTGAGAAATAGAGTCCCATAAATTCAGGACAATTAACATTTTATAGTTCACTTTTGGGTTTCATAGCCTGATGACATGGCACTGGATTCCTAGAGCCCCCCCCCCTTCTCCTCCTCCTCTCTGTTGATGACTACTTTTCACTCATTTCACTTCGTGTCAATAGGTCCATCACAGTGCAGGAGGAGGATGACAGAGAGGCTGTAAAACCTGAACCGGTTTGTATTTGTAATTGCTAATACTACTGTTAAGAGCTTACATGGAGAGAAAGATTGAAAATACTACCTAAAATTACATGAGGGTATTCTCTGTGGCTTTTAATCATCCATGTAATTTTTGTCTGTCATTACCACATATAATTGAGAGGTGGCCATTCATGACAAGGCAATTATAAGCAAAAATTCTTGTCCTTTATAAACAGTAGAAGCAAAATGTTTTAGTTTGTAGATTATCCCCTTTCTACTACACTAATGAATATTTAAATGTAAAGAAACCCAACTGTTTCTGAAAAGCAAGACAGAATTTATTCCATTCCTTCCATGGGCATACAATAGTTTTGAACTTTATGCAATTGAGTTTGTGAAGTCATTTTCTATGAATCTGCAATTGTAAAATTAATGTGTTTTATTATATTTTGTTGTAAAACAATCTTACAATCTGAAAATAGAGAAGTTTCCCTTTACAATACCACTCTCTGCAATCTTGCTTTGTAGAGATAACCAACCACTGTTAACAATTTAATATATAACTCGCCAATATATTTCACATGAACATTGAAACATGTAATCATTTTACCTTTGGGTAACCCATTTATTGAAGGGTCATAATTCATTTGATAAAACATAATGTGGTTTTAGTTTTATGGCTTCTATCTTCATCAACAATGTGTTCACATCCCCTCTGTCAAGTACCTCTTCCCTTAAACCAGTGGTTTATGGCTTATGAGTTTACAATGCATATGATTTCCTTAGAAGGGTTTTAACTTCATTTACAGTCCTACATGTCATGTAGAAACACCTGAGGGAGAACAACCTTGGTCCGTTTTGGCCCTGACTGACATCCGTATCCTCTGTACAGGGCCTGGGCATGAACAGCTCTTACCCTACCTCAGGCTCCATGCTTCTTTCTGAAACCCTATTTCTTCTCCAGGAAGTGCAGAGACTGATCATGGGAGCCTGTTGTCCCCCTCTCAGGCATACTATCCCAAAGATCTTTTTCATCCTGTTGGTGGCTACTCTCAAAAGCCTCTGCCTTCAGAAACCTCACACAAAATGTAGTCTCCAGTCTCAAAATTCATACTTACTCCCAAACTCCAGAAACAGAGGTCCAGTTTTTGCAGAAACTTCGTCACCACCTTTTACTGTTTGGGCCACAATAGAGAGGCCTGGGTCAGCAGCTGAATAAGCAGGCAGCGGGAGGGAAGATGGGTGCTCGTCTCAGGAGAAAACCACTCTCGGTATCCACCAGCCAGTTTTCAGAGCTGTCCCCTCATTTGGCTTTGACTGAAGTGGGACTCCAACACCCTCCCCTGCTGAGAGGGAAGAAGGTACCCTCTCACCCCTAATACCTCCCATCACTAAAACCATCTTTCCCATAAAGCCTTGGTCCTCTCCTTATAGAGCAAGTGTGGCAAGGTTCAGGGGAAGATTTTTGAGTGGAGATAATATTTTCAGAGTTACGTTCCCCTGTCCTCTTTGTAAGACTAAGAGAGGGATCTGGACCTAGCCATCATTTGGGGGACAGCAGGAAATGAGCCACCCAGGACAGTGTTCCACAGATGTAAACACATCAACACACACAGACACACAGGCACGCACAAAGTGCAATAGCCTATTGCTGTGCTACGCACCTTGTACAAATTGATATTGTTTAGCATTTTATCAGTTTTTCCTTCACTGTAAATAAAGGGCCACCACATTCTATTAGCAGAATGAACATGTGCCACCTCCTGGCCAGGTTATTGATTGATTGATTGATTTGGTTTTTTAAAAAAGATTTTATCTATTTCTTTGAGAGAGACAGAGAGTGAGCACAAGCAGGGGGAGGGGCAGAGGGAGAGGGAGAAGCAGACTTGCTACTGAGCAGGGAGCCCAATGGGACCCTGGGATCATGACCTGAGCCAAACGCAGATGCTTGACCCACTGAACCATCCAGGTGCCCCTGGCCAGGATACGTAATTGCTGGTGATAGATTCTCTAGGTCTGTTCCCTCTGCCTCAGCGACTAGCAGGTTTGAAAGAACAGCTGCTCCATCAGGCAAAGGCGCTGAAGTGAGGCGATACGGAGGCTTGAGCATGAGTAAGAAATAAACCTTTGTGTTAAAAGCCACTAAGGTTTGGGGATGTTTATTACTACACCATAGCCTTTCCTATCCAGACACAATAAAAGCTGCAGTTGTTTATTAGGTCATTAGATTTTGTGTGTGCCATTTATTTCATTTCCAAATTTTTACTCTTTCACTGTTTCAGTGACTATCACTCTACATTTATCTTTGTACATATGAACTGCTGGGCCAAATATTTAAGCTGTGTGGAAAGTGTTAAATTTGTCTCGAAAAAACACAATTTGTGCACTCACCAACATTCTCAGGATACTTACCCTGAATATTATGAATCTCTTTACATGGCAAAGAACTTTCTCATTTTAATTTATATTTTCTGGATTATTCCTGAGATTTAGTGTTCATTGGGCATGTAATGTTTGATAAATTTTTCATTCAGACCATTTGCTGTTTTTCTTTTATATTGTTTTTCTTTTCCTATTTAAAATATTATAGAAATTATTTGAAAGTAAGGTCCTTGACCCTTTGTCTTTAAATATATATATTTAATATTTTTAATTTCCATATATATATTTTTTTCTTTTTTTAGAGAGGCGAGAGGGGAAAAGGGCAGAGGGAGAGGAAGAGAGAGACCAAGCAGACTCCACACTCATCGTGGAGCCCGATGGGCTCAATCTCACAACCCTGAGTTCGTGTCCTGAGCCAAAATCAAGAGTTGGATGCTAAACTGACTGAGCCACCCAGGTGCCCCTGTCTTTAAATATTTTTTCAACACTTTCTACAGTGTAGATCACTGGAAATGTGTCCAGAATATTTTATCATATAAAATTTGACAATTTTCATATGCTCATGTCCATTATTCTTTTTCTCATACATGTTATGTTTCAGAAGGCACCTTGTGAAAGTTTTTTATATTTTTATTCCTTTGTTAGGAGCTCAACACTGACACACATTAGAATTATTAGGAGAGGTTTTAAAAACACTGATATTCTGGTCCCATCCCTAGATATCCTGATTTAATTGGTCTAAGAGGATCTAGGAATCTGCATTTTAAAAGTGCCACCACACCACACTCCCCAGGGCACTACTGAATCACAGAATAGGTGTCTGTTCTGGTGACAAATCCTCTCCTTTGTGGAGTGCAAATGGGGCAGGCCCTTGTCAATGGAGTAATCAGCTGGCAGCCTGGATCTGCGAGGCACTTTAGAGGTGTTCTGTGCAAAGACCAGCATATTTTGGCTGATGGAAAGTTTCTGTTGTGATAAGAAGAAACCACCCTCCTGTGGGAGGCTTGGAGGTCCATTCCCCACCCTACAGGCTACTCAGATCTCAGCTTGGTAGTTGTCCAGGCAACTCAGAGTGTCATGACAAGACTATTTTCAAACATTTATGGTCAGGTTACAAGAACTTATAATTAAAAAAAAAGTAGAGGTAGAATTAAAAATAGATACTAATGTAGACAGGATCCTGCTAAGCAAAGATATGGGTTACTGAGATTTAATGGATTTATTAGGTCCTAAGATTTTAAAATATGATAATGGTTATTTGCTATTGTTAGAAAGAAAACCTATGCAAAAATATCAAAGTTTAAAATGTAGAGAGTAGGGGCGCCTGGGTGGCCGAGTTGGTTAAGCATCGACTCTTGATTTTGGTTCAGGTCATGGTCTCAGGGTCATGAGATTGAGTCCTGTGTCATTGGGCTCTGCCCTCAGCTGGGAGTCTGATGGAGATTCTCTCCCTCTACCCCTCCCCTGTCCGTGCTTCTCTCTCTCTTTCTTTTTCTCTCTCTCAAATAAATAAATCTTTAAAAAAAAATTTAAAAATTAAATATAGAGAATAGTAGGTTATTGAAATAAATTTATCTATGAATTTAAAGATAAACCTTATTATAATTACCACTTACACAAATAATGAGGCTGTTTTAATAAACCTAAACTTGAGTGTTGTGGTCTTATTTTGGTCTTAACAACCTTTATATTTCTATAGTTAATTAAGTTGCACAAAACCCAAATAATAATTCACAAGTTGAAGAGTTGAAAATGGTTAAGACTTTTCAGTGGCTTATCTTGTAATCTGAAATTACCCTTTCATTTTTTTTTCTTTTTTTTATTATTATGTTATGTTAATCACCATACATTACATCATTAGTTTTAGATGAAGTGTTCCATGATTCATTGTTTGCGTATAACACCCAGTGCTCCATGCAGAATGTGCCCTATTTAATACCCATCACCAGGCTAACCCATCCTCCCACCCCCCTCCCCTCTAGAACCCTCAGTTTGTTTTTCAGAGTCCATTGTCTCTCATGGTTTTTCTCCCCCTCCGATTTCCCCCCTTCATTCTTCCCCTCCTGCTATCTTCTTTTATTTTTTTTAACATATAATGTATTATTTGTTTCAGAGGTACAGGTCTGTGAGTCAACAGTCTTGCACAATTCACAGCGCTCACCATAGCACATACCCTCCCCAATGTCTATCACCCAGCCACCCCATCCCTCCCACCCCCCACCACTCCAGCAACCCTCAGTTTGTCTCCTGCGATTAAGAATTCCTCATATCAGTGAGGTCATATGATACATGTCTTTCTCTGATTGACTTATTTCGCTCAGCATAACACCCTCCAGTTCCATACACGCCATTGCAAATGGCAAGGTCTCATTCCTTTTGATGGCTGCATAATATTCCATTGTATATATATACCACATCTTCTTTATCCATTCATCTGTCGATGGACATCTTGGTTCTTTCCACAGTTGGGCTATTGTGGGCATTGCTGCTATAAACATCGAGGTGCACGTACCCCTTCGGATCCCTACATTTGTATACTTGGGGTAAATACCCAGTAGTGCAATTGCCTTTCATTTTAAAGGTAATAACAAGAGATTCTAAATTTGGAGATCAGAATGAAATGTTTATTAAGTAACATAGATTATTATAATAGAATTGCCAAATTAGTTAAAATTTAATATGAAACAGAATTCTATGTGTATATTACTTATTTTGTAATTTAAAATAACAAAATTAAATATACCAAGTACTACTATTGATATACAGTAGTTTGTTACTGTGCTACATGATATTATTCCTTATTTATAATACATGGAAAAGGTAATTGAATAATTTATTTCCACAAACTGTCATTACATAACATTCACTGCTCTTTCTTAATTAATAGAACAATATATATTTGTTGTATATGCAAGGGACTACTACCCAGAAATAAAAAAGAATGATATGCAGACATACATTCCAACATGTATAAATTGCAAAAGAATTATGCTAACTGAAAGAATCCAAAAACATAATTCTGCATAAAGTATGATTCCATTCATATGAAATTCTAGAAAAGGTAGAGCCACAATGACAGAAAGCAGATCAGTGATTACCAGAAGTCAGAGCTGGATGGAGGGAGGGAATTATTGTAAAATGACAAAGGGAAATTTTTGGGTGATGGAACTGCTCTATGTCGTGATTGTGGTGGTGGTTGCATGACCATGTGTCAGAATTAGTTGAATTGTACAATTAAAATCAGTGAATTTTAATGTATATAAATTGTGCCTCAGTAATACAGTTGTTCAAATTAAAAAATAAATTTTGATTTCTACAATTATGAATGAAATGGAAGATTAATCATATTAATTAGAATTTAATATTTTTTAATGAATTGTTTTGTCATCTCTTTTGTCTGGACACTTTTCTTAATTATTTGAAAGAGTGACATTAAAAATTATTTAAATTATTAGCTTTCTTGCTCAGTAAATATAGGATATACCTCTTAAAGATGTTTCTTATAAAATGATTATGTGGTCAGATATATTACTTTCATGCATTATTCTCTTGCTTTTATTCTTTAGTTTTTTAAAATTCTGATTCTTTTATAATGCCTGCTTTTTTTTTAACTTGTCTCTATGGCTGCCAGATTTAGAAAATAAAAATATAAGACACTGTTAAATTAAATCTTCAGATAAAAAGCTGGTAATTTTTAGAGATTTTGCATAGGATATATTATATTGAAAACTTCTCTTGATTTTCAGAAATTCTAATTAAATTGTGTGTACTGTATTTTATCAGGCAAATCTATTTCTATTTTATTTTGGAATTATTTGCTTGGTCTTTGAGAAATGTGGATCTAATGATTTTTTTCTGAAAATATTTGACCAAATGTGCCACCAATTACAGTTTTTAATAATAACTCTCTACTGATTTAAATTCCAACTTTATCAAAAAAAAACTTCAGTGTCTTTAATGGCTATTTTTTTGTTTCTGCATTTTGTTACTCTTTGTTCAAAACAAATTCTTTTATGTTTTAAAATATCTCAAAAATTATAATGCTGGAATAGCTTTGAATATATGCGTTAACTTGAAAAAACAGCATCAATATTGAATTATATATGAAAGGATGAAGGGTTTTTTTTATATATTTATTCAATTCTCCTTTATAATTCTTTTAAAATTTATTGATTCTTATATTCTGTAAATCAATGATCATTTTAAGTTTATTCCAATGTTTTTGAATGCTCTGATTTTTGTATGACTATTTTCAGTGTAATAGTATTATAAGTATGTAAGAAAGCTATTTCTTACATATAACAGTTTGAATTTTATAGCTTTAGAGGTTTCTTTTTTTACCTTATTTTTCTCATGGAAAAATTATGCTCCATTTTTTTTGGTTTGTTTTAGAATTGCACACAGTATTTTCTTATAATATTATCTAGATACTTTGAATTTATATGTACTCATGTTATGTCATTTTTCATTGACTTTTGAATATTATTTGTCTAATTTATTACTTAACAAAGACATAGCCCTTGGAGTTACTTACTCATTTTATTGTTTCACTGCTTTTATAATTCATTAGTTTCTGTGTTTAACTTGATTGCTCATCTTCTTTTGTTTCCCAAAAGCTTTGTTTTTCAGAGTTTCTGATTTTCAGAGTTTACAGAAATTTTCTCTAAGGTCAACCATATGATAATTTATTATAAATGCTTAATGATATATAAAAAGCTTTATCCTTTCATTAGAAGGTGAAAATTTGAAATATAATTATTATATCATCTTTAACATTTAATTATTTAACTTAATTTATCTGTCTTTGATACTGAGGAAACAGTATTAAAATTTTTGATGTTTTCTATGAGTTAAATGACTCACATATGTTAATTACATATAACTATCCTTTATCATAACTTTTGTTTCTCAAGTAATAAAAGTTCCATTTAGTAGATTCATTTCAGAGTCTACTTTGATTTATATTTTGATTTCTGCTTTTTTTAAAAAACCTTTGGCTTGTATAGATTTTATTCTGTTTTTACTTAATTCTTTTGATCTTTGTGGAAATAGTATTTGTCTAAATTTTGGTGTTGTTTGTTTTAATGACGTATTTAACTAATTTAAATTTATTACCAAAACTCATGATACTTATTGGTTTATTTTCTACTCTATTGCCAGTTTCTTGAGGCCTAGAATTGTGGTTCTTGTCTATATATACTCAAAAACTATAAAACTATAAAAATCCTGGGCGCCTGGGTGGCTCAGTTGGTTAAGTGACTGCCATCGGCTCAGGTCATGATCCTGGAGTCCCAGGATCGAGTCCCGCATCGGGCTCCCTGCTCAGCAGGGAGTCTGCTTCTCCCTCTGACCCTCCCCCCTCTCATGCTCTCTCTCTCTCATTCTCTCTCTCAAATAAATAAATAAAATCTTAAAAAAAAAAAATCCTGATCCAGGGGCGCCTGTCTGGCTCAGTTGGTAGAGCATGCAACTATTGATCTCAGGGTCGTAAGTTCAAGCCCCACATTGGGCGTAGAGCTTGACTTAAAAAAATTAAAAATTCTGGTCCGTAGACCGTATTAAATAAATAATTCTCAAATAAATGAATGAGTGACCTTCTATCTCTTCATATTCCATTCCTCAACTTATCCTCAACTTATGCTATGATCTCAATTTAAATGTCAAAATACTCCATTTTAGTCCTCAAAATTCCCAGTTTCACAGTTTTTAATAACAATTAGTTTGTTAAACAAATAATTAATTAAACACATTTCTAGTTGTGTATAAATTCTTAAATTGGTAATGCCAACTTCTCAGAGTGTCTTATAGACTAGTGCAGAAAATTTACTTCTAGAAGAGTAATCTTTAAATTTTTCTAAAATTGTTGACCAAATCACTGGAAACAATGCTTATTTGGAAAAAATAAAGGGATTCGTTACTATTTATCCAGAAAATGATCACTGAGCTGTTGAGAAGAATTTTGAGCAGGTAAATATCTTTTTGACTTAATATACAAAATGTAATCAATTCTGTTAGAAATCAATACTCTGGAAGTTTAGACACATACTTTAATAGACAAGTTATTTTGACCTTCGTTTAAAATTGAATCCTTAAACTAAAATTATTTTCATAGTTGATTATAAGTTTACATGAGTTATGCTAAGAAGTTTATTAAATGTGACTTTTCTAGGCACTTGATTAAAAGAGCAATGGGAGTTAAAGAAATATGAACTGTGGGATATTTTTCAATCGTGCAGTGTCTGGAAATAGACCAATATATTGCCTTGAAGACAGTGAGACCTTAGTGTGCTTTACTATTTTAAACAAAGGACTATGTATCTACATCTGATGTTTTTAATATGTAAAATGAGGATAATATACATACTAAGATAGTATTTCAATTAGTTGTGAGGTGAGAATGAAATTACGAATGTAAAAAAAACTAACATTTTTCTTGGACTTAATAAATATTATGACCAGCATTAAAGTCCAAGTCAGTCCTCAAAGCCTCAGGAAAGAAGGAAGAAATCATGTGTATTTCCACTCACACACACACTCAAATATCCTCAATGAACTGGCACAAAGAGCTCATGGAGAGACAGTGGTCCCCACCAGCAGGCCCTTGTGATTCTGCCATGAGTTTAACATTCTCAATAGTGGCCTCCTCATGACTCTGACTTCTGATCTTTAGGGCTAATTTTTCCCTTTACTCTTTAGGGTTGGCCATGAATAACAATGTCTCACTTCTTTTCCGCTTAGTTTAGAGAAAACAGGGAGAAATTAATAAAAAATTTTCCAAAAGACTTTATTGAGGAAATAATACAAAGAAAGGAAAGCTAACACAAAGATTATAAAACAAAACATAAATCTATAATGCTTTCTAAATTCTAATGAGAAAAGGGTTAATGTTGTTTGTAAATTTGAGTTCCATTCATTGCCTTTATGTAATCTGTCTCATGGTCTTTGCAAGAAAATTTTATTTTCATAGGTGTGAATAATTATTGCTATTCATCTCATTTTCACCCCACATATTCTCCTGGAGTGGGCTAATATATGAGTTAATTAGACTGCTGACTACAGTTCACCGTTGAACAACATGGGGGTTGGGGTGCTGACCCCTGGCAGAGTTGAAAATTTGCCTATAACTTTTGACTCCTCAAAAATTTAACACTACTAATAGTCTACTGTTGACCAGAAGCCTTCCCAATTACACATATTTTGTTTTTTATGCATTACATACCGTATTTTTTACAATAAATAGAAAAGAAATTGTTAAGAAAACAAAAGGAAGAAAAATACATTTACAATACTGTATTTATCACGAAAAATTCGTGTATAAATGGATCACATGGTTCAAATCCATGTGCTCAAGAGTCAACTGTTTTTTCAAGATGTCATAGGCCATACTATGTTATTCCTTAGTTCATGTCCAGAGGCTTTTTATTAACTATCTTAGAGTGTATAAATTAGTGCATAAATGATGTATTAATGATGTGTGAAAATACTACTAGTGAATTATGTTTATCTAGAATGAGCAATATTTTGTGCTCTGAATGTGCAAGTTTATTACTCTATTATCTTACCCTTTCTATAATTTACAATTTGTATCCTTTCTAAATCTATATCAAAATCTAAAGGTATCATTTTATACCTGGGCCTTAATAACAGATAATTCATGATTTACATTGAGAATGTTTTAATATAATAACACATCCTCTTCCACCATCCAATTTCAACAAAATAATGGAAACATGAGTATTTGAGAAAAGTGTCCCAGTAATAAAAATGAAAAAAAAAAGTTTTTTTCACATGCAATCCCAGGTAAAATTTCCTCTCAGTAAAAAAAATGATAATTTCAAAGCAGAGCTAGAGATATAAAATTAATAATTCCAACAAACCGTGAAGATAATGAATCAGAAGTAATAAAAATATTTTCCTAGTCATACCTCAAGGAATGGTTAGTAGAATGAACATCATATAGTTTATTGTGCATCATAATGTGGGAAAACTTAAAAGTATTTTTAAATGAAGTGATGGTAGTAATTTGAAGGAGATAAAGAAAAATATTTTATAATGAAAGCAAAATGTTTATCATATTTACATGAAATTTAAATATTCTGAAAACATTATGAAATTAATATGCAAGTACTTTGAAACTCTTCCACACCTGAGTTTTTATGGATTTACAAACTATGCTTTTTTATTATCGTCATCTGTGTTCTCTATTTAAACCTCTTTCAAGAACCAAGTTTTTTTTAGTTTTACAAAACTTTTCTCCTAAATTCCTCTGTAGCACGGTGTATTAGAAATGGATAAGAGCTTCAAAAGACCCTCTCTTAGTAGTCATTGTTTATTGTAGCTCCATTAACTCAGCAACCCACCCTTTTTCCTTAGAATAAGAGTGTAAAATGTTTATTCTGAACCTATTTTATTTTTCACGTGTAAAGTTTGAGACAAAGCAGATTTTCCAGCTTCTGTTGTAATTAGTCTAGGAAAGTAATACAAAGCAGCAACATGTTGGTTGTTATCATGCTCAAATCATTCCTGTGGGGTATTTTGAGAAGGCACAGCTGTTACAGAGAAGAAAATGGAAGAAAGAAAAAAAGTTCTTATGTATATCTTTATTGGGGAGGTAGACAAAGGGTGTTTCCCCCATTATTGCAGAAAGAGTACTTCAAATATGGATGAAGAAGCAGTTTAAGATTAGGTTACTGAGAAGCTTTGTATGCTTTATTCGGAAGGTAGTTTTTAAAATGGCTGAAATGATCTTTCTAAAATGTATTAAAATAGCAATAAGATGTCTTAATTTTAGTTGGGCAATCAGTGTGAATTTATATATATGACGTGTTAATTTTTGACATCCTTTTTACAATATTAATGAGCCTGATTAATAGGAGAATCTTGTGTAAATCTAATAAATTATATACCCTTCTAAAAATATTTGCTCTTCATTTAATGAATTCATTTATTCTTATTATTTGAAAACACCAACATGACTTAAAGTAAACCCCACACAATCACATTTTCTTTTAAAAAGAAAAATCTCCTCCTTTTATTCAGTTATTACTTAAAGCTTATAAGAGCACCAAGCAAAACAAATGATTAAGTTTTATTCTCTACATATGTTCAGGATACTGGTAAAATACTGGGTATATTCTCTAACACTTTGTTAAAATTGTTTCAGAAATGCAGTGAAATGGATGGCTCTTCTGCTCAAGTAAGCAATGATTCTCTTATTTGATTTACTCCCTTGTTATTACAACAGCCCATCCAACAACTTCCTAAGAAACTGAATGTGTTAGGTAGATTATTGGGGTCTATCTCTTTATTTAGTTATTTATTTTGGTATTCTAACTTCAGTCATAATAATATAGCTTGTATAGAATACTAGTATGAAAATAATTTTCCTTCCAAATTTTGAAGATATTTCATCAGAGTCTTTTATATATTTCTGCGAAGAAATATATTTCTGTGAAGAAGTTGATTCCGTTCTGGTATTTATTCCTATGTTGAAATCCAATCTCTTGTTTGTTGTTGTCAATGTGTGTGTGTTGGGGGGTGCTCTTACGCTCAGGTAACTTTCATTACCTTCTCTTTACCTCCCAAGTGTTCTTAAGTTCAGCAATGAACTATTGTAGTGCAAATTTTTTTGACATTGTATTAATTATGTTGGAAGATAAATGTAGTATTTTAATCTCAATGTTTGTATTTGTCACAGGTGGGATTTTTTGGTGCTTCTTTTTCTTTTATTTTTCAAAGAATTTTTCATTTTAGTATAGGTTTAAACCTCTGAAAACTTACAAAAATAGTAAAGAGAGTTTCCATATACCACACACTCAGTCTTCCCTATTATTAATATTGTATATTAGTATGTTGCATCTGTCACAATTAATGAACAAATATTGATACATTATTATTAGTTAAAGTTCATATTATATTCAGATTTCCCTAATTTTACCTAATGCCCCTTTTCTGTTCCAAGATTCCATCTAGGACACAACATAAGGTTTAGTTGTCATGTCTCCTTTTGGCTCTAAAAGTTTTTCAGACTTCCTCTGTTTTGAATGTCTTGACAGTTTGGAGTAGTAATGGTCAAGTAGTTTTGCAGTGTACCTCAAGTGGGATTTT
This sequence comes from Mirounga leonina, assembly GCF_011800145.1. Classification (NCBI taxonomy): domain Eukaryota; kingdom Metazoa; phylum Chordata; class Mammalia; order Carnivora; family Phocidae; genus Mirounga; species Mirounga leonina. Next base: position 51,909,498 of record NW_023270451.1, read on the forward strand.
TGTTATGTTTTTCTCATGACTAGACCTGGGGTTATTTTTCTTTTTGTCTTTTTAAGGAAGATCACTGTGGGAGCGCTTGGGTGGCTCAGTTGGTTAAGTGTCGGACTTCTGCTCAGGTCACAATCTCAGGGTCTTGGGATCGAGCCCCACATTGGGCTTCGTGCTCAGTAAGGAGTCTGCTTGTCCCTCTGCCTCTCTCACTGCTCCTCCCGCTGCCCCTCCCTGTCTCCCTGCTCGTGTTCTCCTCCTCTTTCTCAAATAAATAAAATCTTTTTTTTTTTTTAAAGGAAGACCACTGTGGAGAAGTGTCATTTTTGCTGCATCATATCAAAGCTATATACTGTCAACATGACTGACTTATTACTGTTTAATTGTGATCACCTGACTAAGGTAGTGTTTGTCACTGTAATTTTTTTTTTCCTTTTACATTCCATACTATTTGAAAGAAAGTCAGTATGAGTAGACCACAAAGAGTAGGGAGTGACTCTCCACCTCTGTGAGGGAAGAGTATCTACATAAATTATTTGGAATTTTTCTGCATGAACAGTTTGTCTATTCTCCTGATATATTTATTCAAAATGTTTTGGTATCTGTATGGGCTCAGGGATATATATTTTATACTTGAGATTTTAATCTACTGTCTAATGTGTTGCTCAAATTGTACCACTTTGGCATTAGGAAGCTCTTTTATGGATTCCTGTGTCCCTTTGTGTACCCACTCACTGTAAAGTTTGTTGACTACTTCCTAACTTTCTGCCACTACAAGATGCTTCAGGCTCCTCTCATGTATTTCCTGCCCCAGTCCTGGAATCAGCCACTTCTTCCAGAACCTTGGTTCCTTTCACAGGAGAATGGTATTAGAAGCCAGAATCTGAGCACTAAGTGCTGTTGCTATTGGTGTATCATTGTTTCTAGGCCCTTTCAGCCGACAGAAAAGGAAATACATGTGTGTGTACTAACCCATATATATACACTTACTTATAAATACTTCTATATACAATCATATGTGTCTATAGGAAGTTAAACAGGAGTTAATATTAATGCTTCCAACCTATCCATTACCAGATAGATCAGTCTAGCCTTCTCCCCTTGTTTATCTGTAACCACCCCAATAGTTAGAAGCCTGGCGCTCACTATCCACCATTCATTTATTTAATTGTTCAATTCAGAGTATCCATGTACAGTGTTTTCAGAATTGTTAACCCTTGCCTATGTGAGAAACAGATTTATCAACCAGAATACAGAATATCCGTGGTTCTTTTTTCCTTTATTCTTCAGGAATCCATGTATTACCAAAATTACTTAAGTCGCCACTTTTCACCTTTAGTGAGATTGTTTCATACGTTCGCTCTACAGTTTTGGGTCACACTGCATTCCATTCTGGGATTCCCCGCCCTCCACAATGATTCTTGTTCTTTTTTGAAATTTATATACGTTGAGATTTGCTCTTTATGTTGTAAAGTTATGTGGATTTTGAAAATGCATAGCATCATGCATCTAACGTTACGGTCTTATTCAGAATAGTTTTACTACCTTAAAATATCCTCTGTACTTCACTTAGTCGGCCCTCCTCCTTAAACCCATAACATCCATTGATCTCCTTTCTGCCTCTATTATTTTACCTTTTCCAGAATGTCATATAAATGGACTAGTGCAGTTCGTAGCCCTTTCTGATCAGCTGTTTTCATTTAATATTATGTATTTGCGATTCATTTTCATCTTTTCAAAGCTTCTGGTTCATTCTCTTTTACCCTGAATCGTATCTCATTGTGTGGATGTATCAAAGTTTGTTTATCCAAACATTGAAGGATTGTTGAAAGATCTTTTGGTTGTTTCCAGTTTTTAGTGATTATTAATAAAGCTGCTATAAATATTCTTAATGCAGGTATTTTTATGGACACACATTTTCAAGTAACTAGGGTAAAAACCTAGCCGTGGAATTAGTGAATCAAATGGTGTGACTCTGTTATCTTTGCGGAAAAAAAAATACTCAGCCAGAACCACAATGGGATTTTTCTTGGATCCTTATGCTTAGAAACTTTGGGTCTCCTGGAGGTGTAAATCCCATAAAAGTAGAGGAGTCTCCCCTAAGGCTATGACCTGAGAATTTTTCACTCTCATACGCCTGCAGTTTGTCAAAAGTAGACATTTAAGTGTTTTATACCAGTTTGTGACTCCATCAATTTCTGCTCCAGATAATCAGATCGTAGCTGCATCTCTCTGAGAAGCAGATGAAGTGTCTGTCTTACCAGATTTCTGAGTGGTGATTTACCTTGGGTTTAATAAAAGTCATTAATTTTCAGTTTGGACAGTTTTTTTTTTTTTTTTTTTTTTTTTGATGTAAGGATAGGAATAACAGCTTCTTTATATGTTGGAGCAGATAGACAAATGGATTTTTAAAAATTGTTCATAATTGTTTTTACCATTTTTTGTTATTTTCCTTCTATTATTTTCTACATCCTGTGAGAGTCCTCAATTTTTAATTTTCATGAATTTTCTTATTTTCTGATTATTCCTCTTTACTATATCCTTTTTTTTTATTATGAGTGTATAATTTTATTTTTAACTTTCTACAGTGTAAATTATAGGCAATCGAATCTGTCTTTTGCTCTCTGTACTATCTCTGTTTTTCACTTACTATCGAGTTCCGATTTTATTTCCATTCATCTCTTGATTTTATTTCATGTCTCGTTATTTTTGATATCTGTTCAGAATTATGAGTAAAGCTTTAAAAATGTGATTTAATCTTCCACTTACATGATTAGTGCTTCAGTTTGACACATTTGAAGGCATCTGTGTGCCTGGATGCAGAGGCATGCAAGGATATCCTACCTGGCACAGGGATAGTATCCAGCACATGGGAGGAGTGTTGGGTGGTTTATGTTAGGGCTGGCTGATGCCTTTCTGGAAGGGAACAGAGAAAGTTGTTGTAAAGTCCTAAATTTAGAAAACAGACTTTCATAAAGCCTCCTTTCTTAAGTCTTCTGCTCTCCATCTGCCTTGGTGGCCCTGCATCCAGAGTTTTTTTGTTTGGTTATTCTGGAAATCAAACCCTTTCTTCCTCTCCTTCTTACTTTCATTTATTTATTTGAAAATCTTTTTAAAATCTGTTATTCAGTTATTCCCCCCAATCTCTTATCCTTTTTTTGGAAATTCTTTTTTTTTCCTTTTATAATTTTAGTTAATATTTATTAGGGAGGGATGCCTGGGTGGCTCAGTTGGTTAAGCGTCTGCCTTCGGCTCAGGTCAAGATCCCGGGGTCCTGGGATCGAGCCCCACGTTGGGCTCCCTGCTCAGCGGGGAGCCTGCTACTCCCTCTCCCTCTGCCTGCCGCTCCCCCTGCTTGCGCTCTCTCTCTCTGTCAAATAGATAAATAAAATCTTTTAAAATTATATATTTATTTGTTAGGGAAAGGAGATAAACATATGGTATCAATGTGTTTAGATGTAAACATATATAGGGTGCTAGCCACACCCAGTATTGTGTTTTTTATTGATAAATATTTATGGATAATGTCTAATTTTATTTTGTTGTTGTTTGAGCACATTTCTGCACTAGGAAAATTATTAATGATTTCTGCATGAGGGAAAGTATTACTAGTAATATGGAAGATTATGTGATTCTTAAAAAATATAATAGGGACTTAAAAAGTTAGTTTTCTTAGGATATAAAATTAAATATATATCTAATAGACCCCTATATTTGACTGGCACTACACACACACGCACACACACACACACATTTTTTAAATCCATTTTGTTCACATAACTTTAGGTTTACCGCTTCTAGAAAAGCATGAATTTTTTGTATTCTTAATGCAATCAGACAGTCTTTGAATTTTAATAGGGAAATTTAATCCATTTATAATGGTTGTCATAAGTGTTATTTTGGTTGTCTATCATCTACTTTGTTTTCTATTTTTACTCTCTTCATTAGTATAAAGTATACTTTATAGGCTATTTTTGAGAAATTGTAAAGGCATAGATAATGTCTCTATATTAGTAAATACCTTTAAGCTCAAAATACATTATATAATTACTAGGTGTGAAAAAGTTGTTTATTTCATATCTCATATGTAAGATAAAGTTTATAAGTTTAATTTTACTTCTTTGTCATTTTTCCCACAGCAGTTTTCTTATTTCATTTATGCATTTTGGAATTTTAGACCCAGATTAGCAATTTTATCTTTAATGTTACATATTTTGATTGTAGAAATTATTTTGACATAAATATTTTTAATGTCTATAACAATTATTTAAGAATCTTTCTTTAATGGTTTTTGGACAGCAAATCTGTATTTTCTAATGTTACAATTTTTCTCATTAATTTATGCCTTCATTAACTATTTCTTCTGAGTTACTTATACCTTCAGAAAGGATAAACCTATGATATACTTCTTTATGTTTGTAAAATTTATATCTGGATATTTTTTCATAATTTTATGACAGTCTGCTCTTATATAATCAACTGTTAATATTATCTTTTTTAAATTAGTCATTATATTTTTTCTTTTGTTATTTTAAAAATAACAATATTTAAATTATTTAAATATATTTAAATATATATATATTTATATATATATAAATATATATTTAAAAATAATTAACATACAGTGTTATATTAGCTTCAGGTGTACAATACAGTGATTGAACAATTCTGTACATTACATAGTCCTGATTGAGATAAATGTTCTCTTAATCCCCTTCACATGTTTCACCCATCCCCGCACATACCTCCCCTCTGGTAACCACCAGTTTGTTCTCTATATTTCAGAGTCTGGCTTTTTTGTGTGTCTCTTTTTTCTCTTGTTCATTTGTTTTGTTTCTTAAATTCCACATATGAGTGATAGTGTTTGTCTTTCCCTGACTGACTTCTTTCACTTAGCATTACACCCTCTAGAGCCATACATGTTTTATCAAATGGCAAAATTTAATTCTTTTTATGGCTGAGTAATATTCCATTGTATGTATATACCACATTTTCTTTCTCTATTTATCTGTTTTTAGACACCTCTTGGACTGCTCCCATATTTTTGCTATTGTAAATAATGCTGCAGTAAACATTCGGGTGCATGTATCTTTTCAAAATAATGTTTTCATGTTCTCTGGTTAAATACCCATTTGTGCAATTAATGGGTCCTTTTGTAGCATTTTGCAGCATTTTTCCATTTTTTTGAATGTACCTTCGATCTTCTTCACCTAGTATGTGCATCTCTTAAAGACTAGAACGTTCCGCTTTTCTGGCAATTCTCTAGACACAAGGATTTTAGCTTCTTTGAATATGAAGGTGACTCTTAGTGCTTTTTTTGCTTCAACAAAATTGTCAACCCTGAATTTGCCAACTAGCATACACTCAGTTCCTCCATTTGATACTCATATACTTGCTTATCAGCTTGTACATATATTCATTTTCCATACACTTATGTATACATTCCTTATCACCCTTGCTCTCTCTTTATCTTTGTGTACAGTAGAGAAGTCTGGATGAGTTAGAAAGACCAAGATGTCTTTGGGATTACATTGATTTTGACTTCTATTAGCCAGGAGTATATAGACCACAGATAGGAACATGACATGGGTACGGGAATGGTGAGGTAAGGGTCAGGGCAAAGAAAGCCCTGGAGTATTAGAACTATGCTTTCAGTTTTAAGAACCAAGGCACACTGTTCCCTTTAGCCTTTTACCTGGTTATTTACTTTTCCCAGTCTGTCAAAAGATAGGTTCTGGGCATCACCTTGGGCTTATAATATAGCCTAAATCCCTGCTCTAGAAGTTGGCCTGGGCCTCCTGAATGCCTGGATTATCTTCTACTTTTGCAGCTGCAATAGAGTCAATTCCATAGGCCAGATGAGGTGTTCTGGCTCCCTGTAAAGTCTTTGGGACCCTCAGAGTCCCTGGAGACCCTTAACGATCTCTCTGAAGAACTCAAAGAAAGAATAGTTTGGTGGAAATGCATGACAAAAACGGGGATTTCTTCCTGTGCTTACTAAGAATTATTAGAATAGTTGGATAGATAGATTGCTGCAATTGTCTGCTAGCAGTAATGGAGAAATTTATTAAAATGATCACGTCAAGGACTTACTGAAGCAGTTCTCAAATGAATGGCAACTAACAGAAAATACCAAAGACTCATAGCATCAGGAAGATGTTCTCTGCTTGTGAAATACTGTGTCTCCATAGTTGAAACATATTTCTTATTTCCTAACCTTTAAAACAGACTCTTGATCAAGGGAATAGATCTTTATTTTATGAATAATCAGTTGACAGCATGTTAGTTTGGAGAGATTATCACTTTTTGCCAAAGTCTACACCATCTGTTTCACACTCTAATTACCAATAAAAGAAGGACCTAATTCACAATTGCATCATAAAAAAGTTAGATGTGATTTAAATGCATTTGTTTGTTTTTTATTTAAAGAAGTTTCAATGATGCATCTGTTACACATTTTTCAATATTTTGACACAGATGATAAGAAAAAACTCAGTTATATAGCAAGCAAATATGCAAAGTTTCCAAATGGACAATTCCTGTCAGTATATGGACCTAAAAATTGGTGTTATTAACCATTAGATTAATGATCAAATAAAGGGAATTTATTATAAAATTAATGCATATTTTGAAAGGGCATTTAAAAAATTTTAAATTCAGATTACCTAAGAAATTATATCTGTAAATTTACGAAGTAGTATATTTCAAGAGGAATCAATTAATTTACATTAGATGTGTGGCATTTGGAAGGTAATTAGGGTTAGATGAGGTCCTGAGGGTGGAGTTCTCATGAATGGAATTAGTGCCTATGTAAGAGTCAGAGAGAGGTTGTCTCCTCTCTCTGCTCTCCACCATATGAAGATGCAAGAAGTCAGGAATCTGCAACCCAAAAGAGAGCTCACCAGAACTCAACCATGCTGGCTCCGTGATCTGGGACATCCAGGCTCCAGAACTGTGAGAAATAAATTTCTGTTGTTTATAAGCTACCCAACTTATGGTACTTTGTTACAGCGGTCAGAACTAAGTACGTGAGTTTGGGCCATCCTGGAGCCACCTTGAGTCTCTGTGAGGAAAACGGAGCCAGGAGGTGGAGAGAACAGATTCCTGATGCCATTTCAACTGTTGGATCAAGCTGTGTTGAAAAACAAGTAATACTTGGACTTATCAATTATATAATCCAGTAATTTTATAAATTATGCAGGCTTTATTTTAGTCTCTTAGCTTACAGCTGAATGAGTCCTCATTAATCCTTGATTAAGAGCTCCTCAATTTAGAAACAAAAAGAATTCAAGCCTTTTACACAAATCATTTACATAAAGTTAGTTATATATCACTAGGAGTTCTGAAGAAATGTAAAAGATTTTTACGTTAGTTTACTGTTCTTGATTATCATATGGATTCATAAGAGAATAATGTTATTGGAACTGTCATGTGATTATGTCCTTGGCAATCAATATATGGTAGGTTCTGAAGAAGGTGCTTTTCATATATTATTTAATTTCTTTCATACAAAGAAGTTCTTAATTTTATTTTTCTTAAATTTGTTTTTCATTAGTTTACTTATTTAGAAATATTTTAAATGTAGATATAAAAATATACTGAAAACTCCATATGTACTACCAGTTTTATAACATATTTGCTTCTAATATTTTAAAACATAAGCATAAATTACATATCACAGAAAAAACTAAGGGCTCTCTCTGTAGTCTCACTTCTGTTCATCTCTACCCAGAGGTTGCCATCCCCATCAGTGTTTATCCTTTCTGTGTATGGTTTTACGCTTTATTTATTTATTATTATTATTATTTTATTTTTTTTGTAGAGAGAGCACAAGAGCGAATGGAGGGAGGGGCAAAAGGAGAGGGAGAGAGAAAATTTTGGAGCCCAACATGGGGGTCCATCTCACAACCCTGAGATCATGATCCAAGCTGAAATCAAGAGTGGGATGCTTCACCGACTGAGCCACCTAGTCACCCCTGGTTTTATACTTTAATCACATGTTTATATTTAATAACCCTTCCATAATTGGATTATTTATATTTTTAAACACTAGAAAATTGTGTCATATTTTGTGGACCCTTCTACAGCTTAGCTTTTCTTTTTTTACTCTTGATTATATTTTGGAGACTTGTCTACATCTTAGTTTATTCCATAGAGATGTCTATTTTATACATGTGCCACAGTTTATTTTTTTGATGTCAGCATTACCTGTATGATGAAAATTGAAAAGATTATACAAAAAAGTATAATTACAAGTCAAACTCATTAAATACCTAGCTACAAAAAATCCTAAAGAAAATATTAAGAAACCACATTTACCAGTACATGAATAGGACAAATTATTCTGGAAAAGTTGGATTAATTCTAGGAATACAAGGTTGTCTTAATATTTTCTAAAAAACAGGGCGCCTGGGTGGCTCAGATGGTTAAGCGTCTGCCTTCGGCTCAGGTCATGATCTCAGGGTCCTGGGATCGAGTCCCGCATTGGGTTCCCTGCTCAGTGCAGAGCCTGCTTCTCCCTCTCCGTCTGCTACTCCCTCTGCTTGTGCTCTTCTGTCTATCTCTCTGTCAAATAAATAAATAAAATCTTTAAAAAATATATTTTCTAAAAAACAAAGTAATTCACATTTTAGCAAAATAAAGAAAAAAACAGATCATCTCAGTAGATGAATAAAAAGCATTGTATGAGTTTTGTTATCCATTCTAGGGAAAAAAATAAAACTTTGCCTTGGTACTGAAATGAGACAAATATGCCTGCTCTTACCAACTCTTTATAATATTTTGTTTCCTGACTTTGAGACATGCAAAATACAGAAACAAATACTATAAGGATTTTCATGCAAGAAAAAGTTATTTTCAGAAGATATTATTATGTTTAGAAGGTTTTAAAAGAAAATAAAAATCAATGAATAGGATTACAGTGACTTAAAAAGTTGCTAGATACCAGATCAATGTACAAAACTCCTCTACATTTCTCTATACCATCAACAAACATACAATAAAATAAATATGTGCCATCTAAAATGACTCCATCAAAATCAAGTATATATGAACAAATCGAGTAATACCTAAGACATCTTCAGAAAACTATGAAGTATTAATAAAAGGAAAGTAAAAAGATGAGGTAAATGAAAGGAGATTCCTTGTACATGAACTAGAAGATGATACCATAAAGATGTTCGTCTCTGTAAATTGAATTATAGATCCAATGATATAATTCCATTAAAAATCTCTGTAGGTTTTATGTGAAGGTATGAGTGTAACTTGAAAGCTAATTGTAAAATATGCATAGAAACTCAAAGAGTCACATATAGCAAAGACACTCTTGAAGAAGGAAAAAGGGTACTGGTATAAATTTGACAGATCAGTGTAACAGAGTAAAAAACTATGAAACAGCTCTGGACACATGTGGACCCTTGATTTAAAACAATATTACTGCTGACAGTAGGGCAGAAACATTATCGTCAATATAGTATTGAACAATAAGATACTGGATAACCAGAAAAAGAAAAAACAGAAACCAAAAACTTGATTCTCCCTAGATACCAAACACAAAATCGTGTCAAGCGGGAGGAGGGGAAAGTGAACTAAATGCAAAAAGTAAAGCTATTAAGGTTCTATAAAATAATTAGAGATCATTTTCGTGAGCTCTGGGTATAAGAGGACTTCTTAAGTAAGATCCAGAAAACTCTTACCAGAAATGGAAATGTGGATAAATTGGACTACACTGAAATTAAAAACTTATTTTCTTTAAAAGAATCACTGAAGGGGGATTCCTGGGTGGCTCAGTCATTTAAGCATCTATCTTCAGCTAAGGTCATCATCTCAGGGTCCTGAGATCAAGTCCCACATAGGGCTCCTTGCTTAGCGGGGAGCCTGCTTCTCCCTCTGCCTTCCACTCCCCCTGCTTGTGCTCTCTCTCTCTCTGACAGATAAAGAAATAAAATCTTAAAAAAAAGAATAATTTAAAAAAATCACTGAAGGAATGAAAGATAAACCAAGAAATGGAAAGAAAATATTAATACAACCTTGTATTCCTAGAATTAATGATATATACATTACTACTACTATGTTTTCATTAAGAAATACAAAAAGAGGGGCACCTGGGTGGCTCAGATGGTTAAGTGTCTGCCTTTTGCTCAGTTCATGATCCCAACATCCTGGGATCAAGCCCCACATCAGGCTCCTGGCTCAGTGGAGAGTCTGCTTCTCTCTCTCTGCCTCTCCCCCTGTTCATGCTCTCTATCTCTCTGTATCTCTCTGTCTCAAATAAATAAATAAAATCCTAAAAAAATTGTTTAAAAAAGAGAGAAATACAAAAAGAAAAATGGGTTAGAGACATAATGGATACTTTACAAAAGGGGATATCCAATGGTCACAATCTTATGAAAAGACACTCAGCTTCATTAGTAAGAAGGAAAATGAAAGTTAAAACCATAATGAGATACACCTCTACAACACTTACCAGAATCATTACATTTAAAAGTCTGATTTATGTCAAATGTGGGTAAGGGTGAATAGCCTAAGGAGCTCACATAAACTACTGGTATGTGAGAAAAGCTTAGCACTCTGTACTACAGTTGAAGCTGCACGTGTTGTAAGAGCCAAAATCATACCCTAGATATATCACTAACAGCAATTCATGCACCTGTGCACCAAGAGGTATATAAAAACTGTCCAATAGCAGCAGTATGCGTAATTGGCATTAATTGGATTGTCCATCAATATTTAAAATGAATAAACAGATTTTTTGTAAAATGGAATAATACTCAGCAATGACAATGAAGAAACAAGTACTGCTACATGCAACAACATAGTTAAATCTCATAAAACAATGTTGAACAAAAAATATAAATACTATGTATTCTATATATTTAACATTCAAAATGAGGAGAAACTCAACTACAGTGTTCAGACACAGACTTGGTTGGCATCTAAAGACCCAGCAGGGTTTATGAAGAAAAGTCCAGAGCTCTTCCTTAAATGTCAGGTTAGTGGTTATCTTAGGATGGGAAGGGAGGGTAAAGTGGTTTAGGTAGGGCAATATGAGGAGTGGGTTTTTGAGGGTTCCATTTGCTGTTTTTTTTTTTTTTTTTTGATATGGCTAACTGTTACATGAGATTCATTTTGTGATAAAGCAATGAATACAACAAAACAAAACAAGAAGTACACAATCTTAAACCTTACTCCACACCAGAATATCGTTAAGGTTTTCTGGACCGTAGGGTGTCATGCAGCTGGGAATGGGATAGGTATTTCAGGTAAGAGTTCTCATGATCTAATACAATTTAGTTTTTAAATTTTATTTTTTTAAATATAGATACACACATATGATTGAAGTGATGGTCTAAATGTCCCTTTCATTTACAACTTGTTAATAACCTGCTGAGCAGCAACCTTAGGCAATCTTTCGCTTTTACTAAGTCAGTCATTAAGAGAGGAAACTGTAAATGACCAGCAGGAAGTAAATTGCCCTTAGTTAAATGAAAATGTGTTAACTTCATTTGACTAATAAAATTACTCTTGGCGCTAAGCCAAAAATAGGAATTCGTATTCCTATTCCTACTAGGAACTTGAAATAAAAAAAAAAAAGAAAAAGAAAAAAAAAAGGTACACTTTGAGGCTTCCGAATTTAAAATACCTTAATTATATTAAATAATTATATTTCAAAAGGCTAGAAATTCCTTTGTCATTGGTAAGTAATAAATGATTTTGAAAAACATAGGAGCTGTAGTAAAACATATACAACATTTTGAACTCCTTTTGTTAAGCAAAATTTAAAATAATTATAAAAACAAATTTTATTCAGGAAAATATGTCTCAGTTTATTGGCATCTCTTCTTAAGGCAAAATATTGACATTAAATCCTGTGTTTTCAAATGTACACATTATATTTATATGCACTTCAAATTCAAACAATGTGCTGGTGTTCTTGAACATTCTTGCTTGCCTCTCTGCCTTTGAGCACTTCTCTCTCACTTTTCTGTTTTTTCTTACCTATTCATGGGGTAGCCTAGTTCCAATGCCATCTATTTCGGGTATCCTCCCCTTTTGTTCTCAGTCTAAATGAGTAATACCATCCTTTGTTGCTGTATCCTGTGTTTACACTTCCACTATATAAAAGATAATCAGCCAATTTTTAAATTTATCCAGGTATGTTTCTATGTCACTAGATGGTAAAATTCTTTAAGGACAGGGACAGGTCTTATCTACCCTTGTATATCTATAGGACACCAACTTGGTACCTTAAAAGCTTATTTATTGAATTGCTTATTTATTGAATTGAACTAAATTTAACAAGACAAAGAAGACTAAGGTATAAGATGGAGTGCAAATTCCATGTTTTCTCCTCTCAAGATAAAATCATTTTCAGCGAATGTGAGACAGCATCCCTGCTTAGTGACAAAGTTAGCTATACCATTTTTCAGTGGTCCATGTTTAGAGATTTATTATTTGGACAATATTAAGTTCAAGCCAGTGCTTTAAGGTGGCTTTAAGAAGCCACATTACCAAGGATACATGATTAAATTCATATTTATTATTTATCAGATGCCTCTGCCATTTTAATAGCTAACATTTATTAAACACTATGTGTCAGGTAGTCCGATAAGCACTTTGGTTGATTTACCTTTTTTCAATCATATCACAGACCTGAAGTTGTACTATTTTATCTCCATTTTATAAATGGGGAAATGGAAACTCTGAGGCAGTAATAACAGGCACAAAGTAGCTGAGCTAGTAATGGACAGGGTAAAACAATAGGTAAGGTCATGACCCAGAGTTTGACATCCTAAGATAGAAACCCATTCTACTACTAATACCCTGAGTAGTGTGAATGCTTTCAAATGTTATGATAATCTCTTCTTACAAATGCATGTTGAAAAACCTCCAGGGGCGCCTGGGTGGCTCAGTTGGTTAAGCGACTGCCTTCGGCTCAGGTCATGATCCTGGAGTCCCGGGATCGAGTCCCGCATCGGGCTCCCTGCTCGGCAGGGAGTCTGCTTCTCCCTCTGACCCTCTCCCCGCCATGCTCTCTCTATCTCATTCTCTCTCTCAAATAAATAAATAAAATCTTAAAAAAAAAAACAAACCCAAAATGCATGGACATCAAGATTTCTAATTTTTTTCACCTTGATAATATTACTAGTATCAAGAGGTTTTATTTAAAAACAAATCAGTGTATTTGAAATAGAAGAAGATAAAACAAAAAGTGCCAAAAGCAAAGTAGATATTTATAGTTCAAAAAGGTACATAATCATAAATGAAATCGTAATTAAGTTTTATAACCTAATGTGGTGAGTTTAAAGTTATCAGTAGCTTCAATTTTGCCCTATTATAAACTTTAAAATGAATTATTTGATGGATACTGTTGAGGCTATGATATTTCAGGTTATATTTATAGGATTTATGAATTAATATTTGAAAAATGTCTTTAAAGAACCTGTGAGTTAAGGAAATATATTAAGTTATTACAGTATGTTCCTCCTGTCTACAGCAACTTTTATGATGGAAAAATTTGTCAGGTCTGTTTATTAACGTGTCCTTTACTTAGGAGTGGAGGAGTTTCCTTAAAACATCAATTAGGAAAAGAGCTGGCATAGTGTTTGCTGTCAAGTGTTTTACTTATTCAAGTTTCTTTAGACAGGTTGATAAGAGATCTATCATCTTGAGAGGACTGTAGTAGCAGCATGTCTTTTCATTCCAATTCAGATGACATTTATTGAGACATGGGTCTGAATCATTTAATAGCTAGGCTTACTTGGCTTAACTTTAGTTGCTCTTAAGCAGAGTATTTACAAACTAGCTACTTTCTGAAGGGATGGTTATATACAATGTCCAGTACATAGTAAAGACTCAGGAAGTGTTATAGAATGATGCTTTGGATAAGGAATGAGTTGGGGAAAGTATAATCACTGTGACATGGAACTAGGATAAATAGAGATCCAAAGAAGACTGTGAGAAATCAATTCTCATTTCCCAAGAAATCAGTCTAAAGCGAAGTGGCCATGGCAATATGTGAATTCCACGATAGTCTTTGCACTTAGACTGCTGTGTTCTGAGGTGAAATAGCTTAGTGTTTACGGGCTTATAATCTTGCCTATTTTTCATAGAGCTCCACAGTCCAGGATTGGGCTTTTTCTAAGCAAACATCAGAGCACAGTACAATATTTTATGAACTACTGTTTCAGCAGCTTAGTCTAGATAGAGCAACTAGCAAACCAGTTCAAATCAGTAGAATCTAGGAGGATCCTACATCCTCAGGAATTGTTCAGATAGAACAGTTCTAGTTCTAGTCTACGCAAGGTTCCTCCTTAAATAAGTAGATCTACTTTAGTCCTATTGTGGCTGAAATTGTGGAATAATTGGTATGGTTCTTCAATAGTGCAAGATTGACAGTTCTACCTAGTTGGTGTTCTATTTGAAAGTGGAAAATATATTTTCACAAATTTGCAAAGCATAAGCAGGTGGCCTGCCTATCTTCAGCCACATCTTCCCCCATTTATCACTGTGATGCAGTAAGACAAATCCTCTTTCTCAGAGTGATCTGGACATTCCAGGGTCTTTAATGCTACTAAAACTTTTTACTTGTGCCTCTCCTAGAATGTCCTTCACTGCACAGTACACATCTTTTACAACTCAAAAAAGACTAGAAGGTCAAAATGGCATCACTCAGCTGTCCTGTCCCAGTTTCTCACTAAAATAAAGTGAAGATACAGAACAAGATTTTAAAGGTCACAAATGAAGACAGGTAAAATAAAACCCAGGCAATAGAAAATGAATGGAACTTTTTCTGATTATAAGACAGATGATAAATATGTTTTGGGGGGAGTGACTGGGAGAGGTATGTGACAGACTCCTGCTAGAGGTATACCTGGCTTCCTCTTACAGGATAAAGATAAGAGACTGCCTAGGCAAAGATGAGGAGAGCACTGTGTAACACGTCTCCACCTTGTGACATTATCATTGGAATCTTGATTCAGAAACCCAGAGCCCAATAATAGATCTTGACCTCTGTCTCTCCCTTTTGGATGTGTTGTGTAGTGGGCAAAATATAGCCTTTCTTCACTCCCCTAACTCTGAAGTCATTATTATGCAGGAAGAGATTTCAGATCCCTGCTACAATCAAACAGGCAAACAAAAAACATGTCAGGAAACTGGGAGAAGTAACTCTTGGTAATGCTCTGCAGGATTGGAGTTATAATTCCCATTAAAAAATTAGAGTTTTCAGGGATCCATATAGAAAAAAACTGTAAGAGATTTACCATAAGGGTTCATCCAAAAAGGAGTAACAAGAAGGTAGTTCTGATATTAAAATGTTTTCTAGATTTTCTTTCTTTCTCTCTCTCTCTCTCTTTTTTTTTTTAAGATTTTATTTATTTATTTGACAGAGAGAGACACAGCGAGAGAGGGAACACAAGCAGGGGAAGTGGGAGAGGAGAAGCAGGCTTCCCGCTGAGCAGGGAGCCCGATGCGGGGCTCGATCCCAGGACCCTGGGATCATGACCTGAGCCGAAGGCAGACGCTTAACGACTGAGCCACCCAGGCGCCCCTAGATTTTCTTTCTTAAAAAAAAAAAATGTGTGGTGGGGTGCCTGGGTGGCTCAATCTGTTTAAATGTTGGACTCTTGATTTCGGCTCAGGTCATCATCTCAGGGTCATGAGATTGAGCCCCAGGTCCAGCTCTGTGCTAAACATGAAGCCTGCTTAAGATTCTGTCTCCCTCTCTTTCTGCCCCCCCCCCCACAATGTGTGTGCTTGTATGCTCTCTCTGTCAATTAAAAAAAAAAACTTTATAAAAAAATATATGGTTATATTTAAAGTTCATTGATTACGGATAAGCAATATTTTAAAAATTGTCCTTCTACTGCCCATAGAAAACCTTTGAAGGTTTTTAAGTTTTGGAATTACATTTCAGCATTTCTACTATTGATTTCTAGTTTGTATTGGCCCTAAAATATATACTATACTATTCTTATATTACACATTTATACTACTCTTATATTACACATACTAATTTAGAGAAAGTTGTAATCTCAGTTTATGGGAATCAGGTTCTCTTTTTATGTCTACTTGATTACATCAAGACTAAAAATCATAAGCTAAATTGTTCTAATATTATAATTCTATTAATTTTTCTCCTATGCTTTAAGGCTTACATGTGAAAGTTTAAGGGATATAGGCTTATTATAAATTGAACACTTTATTAATATAAATGATACTGTTTTTCATTCAATAACTTTATCATATTTTACCTAGTGTTATTTTGTAACTGCTGCTGTCTTTTCATCTTTCCATAGTTGTGCAATTAACCATAAAATCTCAATTTTAACTCTCAGGTCTTTTTTCTATATGATCTTTCTGGTGATCTTATCTATTCTTACGCATTAAATGCCAACTTTATGATGATAACTCCCTTATTTATATATGTCATCTGTCCTCTGAGTTCCACATTCACATCATAAGTGCCTTTTGACATCTCCATTTTGATGTATCACAGACATCTCAAATATAAGTATTCCAAAAAGGAAGCCCTGATATTTTCCCCACCCAATTCCTCCCTCTACCTATCTACTTCCTTTCCAATATATCTTCTGTTATGTCAGTAAATAGAGCTAATATTCACCGAGATGATAAAAACAAAAGAAAAAAAGTTTCTGGTATATCAGGCTAGCAGCAGGAAACAGAAAGTGCACTCAAGTTGGGTAAATTTGAAGGAGTTTAATAAAGTTTTACAAGTATATGAGCAGGGTTAGGAAAACCACAAAGGATAGTGAAGTATCCCAGGACTAGCAAAGGTGGGAACATCCCCCTGGATGGGCCTGTGGAAGAGCAGTTGTCAAAATATGGGCAATATAGCTGTTTGGAGAGAGCGACCCTTCACAGAAGACGTGGTTTCAATAGAGGGTCACATCATCCCATCATGAGTCATGGAAAGAAATATGAGGAAATAAACACTGTGCCCTTGATCTCTTCCACTGTGATCTCCTGCTTGTACCTGCTATTGACTGATCTCAGTAGGAAGCCAGATTCTGTTGATGGTCCATGGAAGTCAGGCTCTCAAGTGCACAAAGCAGGATGGAGTAGAATGGAGGTGAATTTTACTGGACAGTTTAAAAAGTATGAATATTAGGTTTATGGTTCAGATATAATTATCTCTAAAATATATGAAATGAAAAAATAAACTCTTAGAAAAATATATAGTATAATTACATTTGTGTAAATCAAAATTACGCAAAGAAGACTGAATATTATTCAGAATTATGTGAAGTAACTTAAAAATGTTAACCAAATTCCTGCTTATGGGGATTTCAAGGGAAGTGGGGATAGTGTCATAACTGTCCTTATGAAAGGAAAACTCAGAGCTTATTTTTTCTTTTCTCAAAAAATAACAACAAATAAAGTCAATGTGATGAAATATGTTACCTTTCTTTTAGTTTTGTATTTCTATTAAGAGGTTTCAGTCTAAAAGTAATTTTCTTCAAAAGAAAAAAGTGTATATCAAATATTATACTGTAGCAATGAAACTCCATATTCATTATAGTCACACCTTTCTCTCCCTTGCCCTCTGCCACTGACAGCCATTAACCTACCTTCTGTCTTTAGAGATATATCTATTCTTGACATTTCATATAAATGAAATCAAATAATAGAATTCTTGTGTTTGGCATTTTTCAACCTTAGCATGATGTTTTCAAGCTTCCTTCATATTGTACTGTAACTTCATTTCTTTTTTGAGCTGAATAATATTCCATTGTATGGATATAACATATTGTTTATTCATTCATTGGTTGATGGAAATTTGGGTTATTTCCACTATATGTCTATTATTAATAACACTTCTAAACATTTATGTAAAAGCTTTTGTGTGTCTTTGATTCTCTTGGGTATATACCGATAAGTATAGTTGTTGGACCATATGGTAACTCTGTGTTTAAGATTTTGAGGAACTTCAAAATATTTACCAAGGTGGCTACACCATTTTACATATCCATCAGCAATATGAAGTTTCTAGTTTCTTCTTATCTTGGCAACATGTGTTAGTTTCTGACTTTTTTTTATTATAGTCATTATACTGGGTGTGAAGTGGTAGCTCATTGTGGTTTTGACAATGGCCAAGTGATGTAGTGTACCTTTTCATGTGCTTATTGGCCATCTGTATATCTTCTTTGGAGAAATATCGATTTAAATCCTTGCCCATTTTTCAGATATTCTTTTGTTGCCTCTCCTCTTGGACTCCCATTACGCATGAACTGGTATTGTTGATGGCATCCAAAAGTTCTCTAAGACTCTGTTCATTATTCATTATTATTATTTTTTTTAAGATCTCAGACTGAAAAAGCTCAGTTGACTTTCTTCAATATCATTGATTTTTTTTCTTGTCTAATTAAAATTAAAATCTGTTGAAATCCCCACTCTAGTGTCATTTTCATTTCAGGTATACTTTTCAACTCCAGAATGTCTCTTTGTTTGCTTGCTTTTAATTATTCTTACCTCTTTATTAATACTCCCTGTAGTGAGACATCATTCTCAGACTTTCTCTTGACTTTCAAGGCATGGATTTCTTTACTTTAAAAATTTAGTCTTTGTCTATTAAGTCCAGCATCTGGTGTTCCTAGAGACAGTTTTTATTAATAGCTTTTTTTTTTCCTGTATGGACCACACTATTCTGTTTAATTGTTGTATCTCATAACTTTTTGTTTAAAACTGGATATTTTAAATAATATGTCAGCTCTGGAAATCAGATTTATATCCCCTGCCCCATATTTGCTCTTACTGCTTGTCACTCTTGTGCTGCTACTGGTGTTTGTTTAGTTATTTTCCTGGATTAAATCATTAAATTCTATATTCTTTATTGTATCCCATTACTGAAGTCTCTGCACTATTAACTTAATAGTTAACAGTGATCAGACAGAATTTCCTTAAATGCCTTAAACTAATAAGTCTCCCAGCCTTTGCTAAGAAACTTAGTGAATGTTTTGGGGCAAGCCTTCAAAACTTCAATGGGCAAGGTACAACTCTGCCTTATCCTTCACTTCCTGCTTGTGCAGAGCCTTAAGGTCAGCCAGAGGTATGAAGTTAGCACCCTCTCAGGACTGTTCTGGGCATGTGCACAACCTTGCACATATGCATAGGTTTATAGATTCCCAATATTATCAGAGATTTTTTTACAGGACCCTATGGATGTCTCATTACTCACTATGTCCTTTTATGTTTTTTAGTAAGTTTCTTGTTAGTTTCAATTTTTTAACAGTGCCTTTTCAGTTTTTCCTGATTTTTTTTTTTTTTTAACCATTACTCTATGGTTAGGGCTGTTCACATAAAGTGAGTCCTGAGTTAGTTCAACTAAAGAGAATGGAGATTTTCAGAGTTTTCGGACAGGTCAAATGATGACCATTCTCTAAGGATGGGGCTTTTAGGAACTCCAGGCCCATTCTGCTCTATCCAGGCTGCCAAGTTGCTGTTTTTCATAGCTACCTGTTTGCAAGTCTTTTGGTTTGTAAGGATGCCACAGAGCTAGGGAGAGATCAATGGAATTACAGCAAATTAAAATGCAGCATTGCTTACTGCTCATACTGAGATTTAGCCATATTTGTTGAATAAACTCTCCTCAAATTGTTGTAATTCTTTAGTTAATGTCCAGAGTTCTGAAAAATTGATTTGACAGTTTTTGCCAAATGTCCTTGACTTTATGAAGGACTGAATTTTCAGAGGTCCTTAGTACACTGTTCAGGAAGTCAGGTCTTGACTCTCCTTAAATATTACTGAATTGAAATCAGTTCTCTGAATGTTGTGGACATTCCTAAGAACACATGTAGTTTGATACTTGAAGGATGTCACACACAAAGCAAATGATTTATGAACCATTTTATCCTGACATTGGGTTTAGGTATATAAAAGATAACTGGGATGTTCTCCAGTGAGTTATGAAATTAAAAAAAAAATAACTTAAATGTAAATCTGTATGTTATTTCCAATTAGCAGCATCTAACATTCCTGTCATTTATAATATAGAGAGCAAGTTTTGCAGAAAATGCAAGCAAAAGGTCAGAGATAGCATTATCTCAGCTTGAGTCTAAATAGATTTTTATATAATAGTAATAATTGCAGGATGACTGAAGCAGCTTATTAAATAAAGTAGACAAGTCCAGAAAAATAAATTATTTAATATGAAATCAGAAAATGTGACTGTACTTCTTGAAGAGCATCTAGACTTTAGAATTTTGGAGCTCCTTATTTCATAAGTTCTAGACTTGTATAAAGTACATTTTTTTTAAAAAAAAACATTTGAGCTTAAATTATTAACAAATACATAATATATGGTCAAATATGCCATCATATTTACTTTAGTGGTAAAGAAACAAGGATACACAGTTTTCCAGTATGACGAGAAGGATTTCGAATATAGTGCATGAAGAATATGTGTAAATCAAGTTGGTGTGACTCGATGATATAAACGAAATGATTACATGGCTGAAGGAAGAGTCCTGGGAAATATATCAACAAAAATTTTGATTAGTTCACGAAATCATCAAGTTGAAGATGTCACAAAAAGAGAGAGATTCTAATTGTAATGCCTCTACCGTATTGACCCATTTATTCATAATGCATTCATTTATTCATTTCATTTCATTAATTTTACAGTGATTCTTTCTCCTCTGTTGAATCCCGGTTGGCCACGGAATACATTCCAGACCCTTGTGTTGGTTGGTATAAAGGGCTCTTCATCAGTTGATCGCCATGTGCTTTTCTAGGCTCATCTCTGGTCAGTTTTCCTCTCTGAAAGCCCACAGTCTTCCAAACAGTTACACTGACCATTTGCAGTCCAGATGCATCTGAGCTTCTGCTTCCAATTCTTTCTGCATGCTCTTTTTGGTTTTGGAACTACCTTCTGACCCCTTGCCTTGAGTACCCAGTTTAAATATTACTTTGTGCAGCCTGTCCTAACTTTAAGGAAATCTTATAGTACAGTGATTAAGGATAAAGACCCTTAAGTCACTGAAATTCTAGCTCCTCCAAGTTTCTTATCTGATAAAAGGAGATAGTAATAGTACCAGCCTCACGGACTTTTGTGAGGATTAGTTGTGTTAATACATGCAAAATGCAAAATTTTTAGTCAGCACAGTAAGCTGCTACTGCCACCAACAGCAACTTAGAGAATGTAAGGGGCATAGAAAATTGTAGGAGATGAAACTGGAGTGGAAAAGAAGTGATAATTGCTCAGTGGAGTCTGAAGAAGGGAATTAAGAGACAGTCACATGCTGGAGCAGCAGGTGTGGACTCCTCAGACCCAGGATGGGGCGGCGGGGGAGGGCAGGGAAAAGGATTTGACCAGAATATTGGGAAGGATCCTCTCAGGGCTTGAATTTCTGCTGCTACTAGTTCTCTGCACACTGACCCAAATTTATGATTATGTTGCCTCTAAAAGCATGTGCAGTCTCATGTTCCTATTACATCCTTTATTTGAACAGGAAGCACAGAAAATGTTTCTATCTAGGAAAGAAAAAATGAGTATGCTGGCAGCATTTTTCATGATACATTCCTTAGAGACCTGGTCCCTTGAGATGTTCCTTGAGGAAAAATATTATATGAGAGACTAGGCTTGGGAAATATTGCATCCTCTCAAACTATATTCTTTTCTTGGTAGTTCACACATTATATTTGGCTATTGAAGAATCTGTAAGCCTGTAGTACAGTGTCCGGCTTAATTCCATTTAACATAGTGTTTCACAAATTATTAACCATTGAAATTACACTCACTCATTGTTTATTTTTTGGCTAGTATTTAACACCAATTAGCACTTTGTGAAAAGAAATTTTGCAATTTATTAACTTCCACAAAGATTTAAGGAGAATTTTCTAGTATAGATCTTCATCTATCTCACTATAAGGCCGTCTTTTGGGTGGAGTATTGGCAAATGCCACATTGTAATGCAACTTGATGTCTTTAGTTATCTAAATTAATTAAAACCTGCAGGCCTTAACATTTATACAAATGGACACAGCAAGAGTATAGTGCTTAAATGCAAATTAACTAATCTTAAAGCTTGAGAAATCTGGCCATAAAAGATAAATTTGAAATATTACCTTACATGTACCAACCTTTAAACTCAAACTTTAAATCCCCCAATAAAAATCAGTGACCAATTCACTTAGCCAAAAATAAGAGAGGACTTCACAATTCTGTCTCCAGGGCAGCCTGAAGTAATAGAACATATTCCATGGTCCTTACTGAGCCATTATACCTACTAGAAATGCCTCGTTTCCTTCTCTTACCAGTCAATGCAGATGGAGTTTAAAGAACACCACCTACCCCTCCCTGTCCCCCTCTCCTTCTTCCTCTTAGCTCCCACTGCTGCCACCTTCATCCTTATTGGTTCCAGGCAGATTTGGAATCAGCCCTCAAGTATATTTTTCTCATATGCTGTGCTCTTTATTTAAAGAGACACACTTCGCACACACTTTATAGAGATACACTTGAAATTAGGAATTTAGTAGCTAATCAATATCATGTTTTTAATTTTTTTCATGAAATTCTATTCTTCAGAATAATTTGACATTTTGAGTGTGTAATATCACCTAAAAAATGGAAGAAATGTTAGAATTGAATGTACAGCATCATGCCCAGCAAAGACTTAAGTTTCCAGTGTGAGAACATGGATAATGATCTGAAGGATGAAAGTCACACCTCAGAGGCTTCAGAAAATAGTGAGAGATGTAACTGTTCTGCGTCAGATGAATGTAATCCCATAAATTGTCGCTAGAGATTCAGTATGCGGGGAAATAGAAAGTCTTAGGCCGAGAGGCAGAAGAAGGTCTGGGGCTCAGTCCTGAGTATAACATTTACAAGTCAAGCAGACTGTGTTGTATGAGATTTGAATGACAGATTACATCTTCTTAGTGCCTTAGTTTCTTCCTTAGCACAACAACTAGTTATATTATTTCTGCCTACCTCACAGGGCTGTTAAGGGGAACAGAACATTTGGTTTTGGGGGATGTCACGTCAGCAGGACAAATAGTTCCCTAATTCCTCTCCTCTGTCTCTACCAGTCATTACTTTTCATTCTGTCTTTTAGATCTTCCTATGATCCATCTCTTCAATGTCTTCAATGTTTTGTAAGTGTCCTCGGTTGCCTGTCCTCTGAATCCACTGTTCATGCTAGCTCTTAAATCCTCAGCTCTGGATTAGTTCAGCTATTACCCTTCCTTCTTCCTTAGCTGCAACTGTGGAGCCCTGCTGGAGAAAAATAACATATTGGTGCTGCCATAAATCTGTGTCTTCCACCCTCAGCTGGGTTCCAACCCTGTCCAGTAATCTCTATTTCCTGGGTGGGGAATTGTCCAGGCTATGTCTGCTTTTCTCAGATAACCCCTTTATTCCTCATTTTTGTCTCTTTGTTAACAAAAAGTAGGAACATCCACAAAGGAAGTCCCCAAAATTTTACCTTTATAAACATTTTATAGCTACAAAATTACTTACAACATAGCTCATCTGTTTCCCCAGTTTTATCTGACATAGCGGGAAAGTTGACGTTACTCTACCTATGCTTCAAATCTCCTCATCTCCTGCTTCTTCAGTGACCTGAACCTATAGATTCCCTCTTCTGTTTTATAGCTTCATCCTCTTCATGTCTTAAAAGAGAATTTATTCTTTAAAGAAGTCTGGGGTTCACTGCTCGAAAAGAATGTGAGCGGAAAGTATAGCGATTTCCCATATACCCTCTGCCCCCACACCCACACAGCTTCCCCCACCATCAATATCCTGCATCAGAGTGGTACATTTGTTATAAATAATGAACTTACATTGACACAACATTATCATCCAAACTTCATGGTTTACAATAGGGTTTACTCGTGGTGTTGCACATTCTATGGGTTTTGGCAAATGTATCCACTAATATATTACCATACAGAATAGTATCTCTGCCTTAAAAATCCTGTATGCTCTGCCTATTCATCTGTCCCTGTCCCCAACCTCTGGCAACCACTAATCTTTTTACCATCTATATAGTTTTGCCTTTTCCAGAATGTCACATAGTTAGAAACATACAGTATGAAACCTTTCCAGATTGGCTTCTTTCACTTAGTAATATGCATTTAAGTTTCCTCCCTGCCTTTCTATGGCTTGAAAGCTCATTTCTTTTTAAGGCAATCCTCTTTATTTTCTCTCTTTTCTTTCTGCCTAGGAAGGTAAATACTCATTTATTTAAGTACTTTAAAATCTCATCAGTCTTTAATCCAAACAATCCAATAAACTAACACATAAAATGTTCCTCCTTTGTCCTTCACGGGTCATTCTTTCTTTCCCTTTCTCTAATAACCCGGATTCTTATGTTATTTACAGTCACTCTTTATTTTCTCTTTTTCAATTTACTTCCCACCCCTACACTGAAATCTAACTTCCACTTACATATCCACAGTTTTTTTTCCATACTGGCATCACCTCTAAAACCTTTTTTCTTTTGATTTCCATAAGAACAATATCCTGATTATCTCTCTATTCTTCTTCATTCTCCTTTACCTCCTCTTCCCTTTGATCTTCTTTTTGAATAGGAGATAGATAGATGATAGATTGATTGATTGATTTCACTCTGCACATTCTCCTCGGACAATCTTATCCACATCCATGCCTTTTATATTACGGTATAAATTGTAGGCAGTCTTTGCTTTTCATGGTACCATGTTGACTGAAACATGTGCAACTGGAACCATGTCTGCACTTCACATGGTTATCATGCAAAGACATGTTTCTTATATGCATGGGTTTTAGTTAACACAATATCATGCAAAGTGAGGATTAACTATATATACTCATCTTTATCCAGAGCCCTGCACATGAATATATTGTTTTCTTCCAGTTATCTCCACTGGCTTTCCCAAGGACTCCTGAATATTTGTAGGTCCAAATCTGAATTTTTCAGTCTCTATCCACACTCCCCCCTTGCCATGTTCTCTATCACAGGCAATCAGTCAGTAAACAGTTTGATATTTATTAGCACATGTTATAGCCAGGCACTGTGCTAGATACCAGTGATACAGTGATGGTAATGTTTCAAAATGTCCTCTGCCCTAATGTAATACACAGTCTAGTAGAGAAGGCAACTTCCCAGTATAATAAACAACTAGTAATGATTATAGTTATCCAGTGTCCTGTAAAAGAGGTTATTACTGAAAGAGAAGATGAATATGTAGATTTCTCTGAAGAACTGATAAATAAGCTGAGATGTGAACGTTAAATTGAAATT
Source organism: Mirounga leonina (assembly GCF_011800145.1). Lineage (NCBI taxonomy): Eukaryota > Metazoa > Chordata > Mammalia > Carnivora > Phocidae > Mirounga > Mirounga leonina. The sequence continues at coordinate 51,934,730 of NW_023270451.1, forward strand.
AGGTAAAAAAAAAAATAGAGCAAAAGAGTATATAAGGATGGGAAACCACATATGTAAAAACTCAAAGTAGGGGGGAAAATGGGCTTCTCCAGGAATTGATACTGTAGTTGTCCATTTAGTTGATATGATAAAAGTCAGAGGAAGATTAAGACACAGCAAATCTGGAGAGATGAATAGGAAATGGGCATGAGGGTATTTGTGATTACCATTTTCTTTTGTATTGCGTAAGTCAAAATCTGCAAGTCATTCTCATTTCTCCCTATCATTCACTCTATGTAAGTATTCTATTACCAAATTCCATCATCTCTATCTCCTGAATACCTATCAAACATGTCTTTCTATCCCATTTCCTCACTCAGAGTTCTAACTAACAACAGACCTACTGTACTGTTATTTTACTATCTGGCATCTGATTATCTTGTCTCCATTCCCTCCTATGTCCTAAAACCCAGGCATACATTGACTGACTTATCCATTGATTAATTTTTGACAAACACTTACAGGAGGTCCCGCTCCATATATAAGCTCTTTTAATTCTCACTATTACTATATTTAGAAAGTGCTGTTATTATGTCCATTTTACAAATAAAGGCATCAAAGTACAGAAAACCTATTATAGTTCCTAGTAGCATTTCTGGTTAGAGGCCTTGCATATGCTGTTTCTTCTTCATGGAAGCTCCACTTTCTTAGTACTCTTTCTCAAGCTAACTTTTAATCATCCTATAGGTGTCTCTTCATTCAGGAGGATTTCCCTTATCTTTGAGACTTGATTTTATTTCCTTGCCATATGCCCCATACTGCATCATTCAGTATTATAATAATCTGCATGTCCATTTTCTTCTCTGGACTCTAAGCTTGTTGTAACTATGTTTGTAATTGCAATTCTATAATTATTTTTTAATGAATCAGTTAATTCAATCATCATATGAGAAATTTAAATGCAAAAGTGCTTTGAAAATTATAAAGGACCATAAATGTGTTGTTTATAAATAATGAGAGTACCAATAATGACAATTATGTTTATTCAACTAACAATTACCTACACTTTACAAGAAACTCTCTTATGAAGAGGGAATAAATAAAGATGAATAAGGAATAACTACTGCCCTCAGGGAACTTACATTAAAAATAATTATATCTCTGAAAAACAAACTGAGGGTTTTAGAGGGGAGGGGAGTGGGAGGATGGGTTAGCCTGGTGATGGATATTAAAGAGGGCACGTTCTGCATGGAGCACTGGGTGTTATGCATAAACAATGAATCATGGAACACTACATCAAAAACTGATGTAATGTATGGTGATTAACATAACAATAAAAAAGAAAAATAATAATTATATCCCATTACCTAAAGTAGCTTTTTGAAATGAGTGCATTTTTAAGTTATTTGTGTGCCTTGAAAGATAAAGGCCTAGAAATAATATATTCAATGTTATTTATATCACTTTACTTTCTCTTTTTTATGTTTGTGAAATGTTGGGACTTATAAACATTACATAGACCTCTCACATAGTTAAGAGGCATGATCTGTTTGGTTACTTGAATTTTTTTTTTTTAACTTTTTGAGTATGAATGGACTAAAAACGGGCATTACTTAGAGCTCCATATATTCATTTATTTGTTATTCCATTTATCTAACATTTTGTAAGAATACATAATTTTTATGCACAGTATTGTAAAGCCTGGACATACAATTTTAATGTAGCAGTAAACTAGAAACAGTAAGATTTTATGGTCATTTGTTGTGAGAGGGGCTATAGGGATAGGAAACTGTGCTGAAACTCTCCTGGGAGATGGAGACAAACTATTGCAGAGAAAGAAAAAAAAAAAAGGAAGCATTATATGAAAGTTCTTCCTACCAGCAACATTGTTGAAGGTTTAGGGTTATTGTAGCTCAGAGAATAGTAGGCGAGGCAGATGATGGCCAATGTGTACTCTATGGATTATTGAAAAGTTGGGAAGTAAATCTGCCATAATTCAAGAGGCTTACTGGTTGCCTCCAAGACTTAATGCAGATTTCAGAGAAAGAATAAATCTCTTATCCTAATGGTGACTTGTCCATCATAATCTTGGTAGGGACAGAAGTTAGTAAATGCAGCAGAGTCTTGGGAAACCTACAGAATGCAACATAAAAGTAAGTATCCCCCAAGGAAATTATCCCCATTATCTTCATCTTAGGGTATTCTGAGAATAAAATATTTGGATCTGATGAGCTAATAAAGACATGTTACATCAGTGTAGAGAGAATATTCTAGACCTAAAATCCTTAAACAAGGACAATTTAACATCCCACAGTTAAAAAAAAAAAAACTAGTCAGTAAATTTTGAACATTCTACATCACTAGAAAAAATGACTATGACTCATCTGACTAGCAAATTAGCAAAAGAGATTCTATTAAAGCAGAGTAAAATTTTTCATCTCCAAAAGGTCCTAGTTTTTCTTGCTCAGACTGGTTATGAAAATGTTTTGTATAGAATGAAAAATAAATCTAAGAGGTTTGATAGATTATGTAACTATTTTATACTGACTACTTAAATAGATGAGGGGAAGCAATTTCTTAATTGTGGCTGGTCAAAGATACATCTTTTGCCTTATGTCTGAGTTTGTTATATGTATTCAAAACTATTATTCTGTTTTTTAACATAAATTTTGTTTTTATTAAGAAAAAAATAGGGTGGAGAAACCTATAATAATGAATAAAAAATTAAAGATTGTATGTAAAGTAACTCATACAATGCCCACAATATTGGCAATAATGATATATTATTTCCATTGTTTAAAAACAGTATTTACCTATTTATACAAAATAAGAAATGATTTTTTTGTTATTTTATTGCACTAAAATTACTTACAGTAATGTAAATCTCATATGTGGATTGTTGAGTCCTGACAAGTACATATACCTGTGTAACTGACATCTCAAATAAGATACAGAACACTTTATCACCCTAGAAAATTCCCTCATGCCCTTTCCAGTCCTTCTGCCTAGCCTGCTCTACCATAGGCAACCAGTGTCCTGCTTGATAGCCTCATGGATTAAGTGAGAAATTCCTTTTTCAAAAATGTCTCATAGTTGAGTGGAAATTAGGGTGAACACCTTTTTATAAAATGTTATCCATACAAAGTCCTTCTAAATTAAAAGGCAAAAATAAAAATATTTCAAGTAGGAGAAAGATCCTCTGTTGGATTAGAAGACGAGGGAATTTGATAAAATTAAAAATACATGTCAATTAAACAACCAAGATTTGTTCTTACGAAGGTGATATGAATAGTGATGGGCTTATACAGTTAATACAAGGACCTTTATCCCATAAGTCCTCCAATAAAACAAAGATAATATTGGACAGAACAAGAGACTTTTTGAATTGAATGTTGAATAGGTAGGAATATAAAGTATCTCCCCTCAATAGATCTTGAATTCCAAAACTAGAAATAATGTCTCATTCAATTTTTGAACGTCCTACGTACCCAAGTCATAGAAACTAGCTGATTGTAAAAAATATTTGTTGCCTGAATATTTATCTTAAATAGTCATTGGTATGAACTCTTTTGATGCTTCCACAGACTAAACAAACAGAAAAATAAGTTTTTATTTTGGAACTCTATAGTAGGATGGATTGACAAGATTGATTATATGTGCTAGAATTAGAGAGTTCGTATCATCTAAAGCAAGAGTTGCATACTCAAATGTGAATAAGGACCAGACAAATAGTGTATCAGAATGAAACATGCTTTGTGGGAACTAATGAGTGCATGACTATCTAAATGGGGCAGTCTCTAATCCACTGTGGTCAGTAGTAACCATCAGAAGTTGTTACCATGCAGACCCACTTGCCATGGAGGAGGGGTCTCCCTATAGAAATTGTAGTCATTTAGGAATTCAGCAACTACCAAAGGAGGGTCCTAAAGCAAGGAGGAAGGAGAACAGTAATACTCTTAATCTCCCTTTCTTCCTGTCCTTTGATGTCTTGTGGTACTTCCCATTGGCCAAATCACATAGCAAACCAGTCAGTAATCTGCAGGGGCCAGCCACTGTGGACTCAGAGCAGAGCAGAGAAAGGTAAAGAGCAGGTTTCTGGTGCCAAGTAAAATACAACCAGCACAAGGAGTAAGTGTTTTCCTTGTAAAAATGAGAGGAAAACTGTACTTCACTGTTAATGGTTATACATTTCTCTGTCTCATTTATATAATGCTGCTATGCTTTCTTTTAGATAAAAAGGGTGTGTAATATTTAGAACTGTGTCAACACATTGAAATGGGTATATATGATATTCAAATAAAGAGGCACTATTTTCAATTTACTAAATATTTACTGTTTGACTACTATGTACAAAGCCTGCATGATTGGATATTCTCTACAATCAAGGACAGAACAAGGAATAGGCTTAAAGTGCAAGATGAGGAATTTATCATTAGTATTAGTAAGACCATGGCCTTGTTTTAAATATTTACTTGTCTGAGCTGACTTAGATTAGCACAACCTGCAGACAGAGCTATGAAATCTGCTTTCTTTATACCTAGGTGATATAATTTTTTTTTTGTAATGGAGGAATGATATTCACCTAGAAATAGAAAGGCTAGGATTTAGTAATTCCTGCTCACAGGTCCAAAGAAATTTAATCTACTCATAATGCCAATTTATGTGAACAAATGTCATACAAATAAATTGCTTTAGAATTTTTTTCCTGTAAACACAAGCAAATAAATGGCAATTAGCACCTCTTCTACATGCCAGTATACAATGATTGTAGGATTTTTTTATGAGTGCAGTGTCAAAACTACATTCAAGAATAGAGGCAACTTCCAGAAAAATGTTTAAATATAATGCTCTTGTTTACTATATTTTACCATATGTGACTATACTACAAATAAAATAGACTAGTCTCTGCTCAAGTTATTTGAGAAACACCCTACAAAGAAATCCTTTCTACTCACATGAAAAGTATATTAGTTTCCTAGGGCTGCTGTTACCAAGTACCACAAACTGAGTGTCTGAAAACAACAGACACTTCTGCGGTCATAACTCTGGAGGCTAAAAGTCCCAAATTAAGGTGTTTTCAGGGCCATCTTCCCTCTGAAATCTGTAGGGCAATCGTTCCTTGCCTCTTCCTAGCTTCTGGTGGTTTCCAAGTAATCTTTGGTGTTCCCAGGCTTGCAACTACTTATCTTCAATCTCTGCCTTTGTCATCCCATGTTATTCTCTCTGTAAATCTCTGTCTTCATATGTCTTATGAAGACATCAGTCATATTAGATTAAGGTCCCACTCTACTCCAGTATGACCTCATTTTGACTAATTATATCTACATTTGGAGGTACTGGGAAGTAGGACTATAACGTATCTTTTAGGAGGAACAATCCATAACAAAGAATAAGCAATAGCATTTTAAGTGCACATCTAGAAATGGGAACTAAAGAGGTTCTTGTAAAATCATTCTGTTATTGTTCTGTTTTTCTAACAAAAACATTCTGGTATTTACTTAAATATCTTTTGGTTGTATTCAGTTGATTCAGATACAGCCAGTTGAAATGTAAACAAATTAAAGTATTTTTTTGAATTTGTTCAATAATTAAAAGCACTTTAATTTTCTACTACCCATCCCATTCTATTGATAAGTTGTCTTGGTGTTAGAAATACTTTTAGAGTTTTAATAAGATTAATTAGAGGATAAATTAGGGTAGGATTATATTGGAGAAAAAAAGTATTAGTATTTGTTGAAGAGACTGTCTTTTCCCCATTGCATATTCCTCCCTCCTTTGTCATAGATTAATTGACCATATAACTGTGGGTTTATTTTTGGGCTCTCTAGTTTGTTCCATTGATCTATATGTCTGTTTTTGTGACAGTACCATACTATTTTGATTACTACAGTAGCAGTAGAATCTCTTGAAATCTGGGATTGTGATGCCTCCAGCTTTGTTCTTCTTTTTCAGCATTGCTTTGGCTATTTGAAGTCTTTTGTGATTCCATACAAATTTTAGGTTTATTTGTTCTAGTTTTGTAAAAAATTCTGTTGCTATTTTGAGAGGGATTGCATTAAATGTGTAGATTGCTTTGGGTAGTATGGATGTTTTAACAATATTTGTTCCCCCAATCCAAGAGCATGGAATATCTTTCCATTTGTTTGTGTCATCTTCCATTTCTTCCATCAGTGTTTTATAGTTTTCAGAATACGGGTTTTTCATCTCCTTGGTTAAGTTTATTCATAGGTATTTTATTACTTTTGGTCCATTTTTATATGCTAACAACGAAGTAGCAGAAGGAGAAATTAAGAAAACAATCCCATTTACAATTGCACCAGAAGTATTTTTTTTTTAAGGCAAAAAGGAAACAAAATTTGAGCTGAGGTCTGGGAATTTTAGGGAATATACATTCTTATTTTTTTAGTTTGTTTTTATTATAAAATCATAAATGACCCTGCTTTTAATTTAAAATGCAAATTATATACGAGGTTTTAAGTATTTTAAAAAAGGGAAATGCCCTCATTACATCCCTTTATGTATTCTACCCTAGCCTACTCCCCAGACTGACCACACTGTTAAAATTTCACTATGTATTGGTGAGGTTGTGTACATGTGTGTATATGTGTAACACATATATGATGAAACTTACATCTGTGTTTCCTTTGAGAAATAATTTAATTAGAATTACTGTGTTTGTGACAAATGACTCTGAGGAAGTACTAAAACAATGGATATTATTTTTTTCAAACTTTTTTAAACCTGTTAGATTTTCTCAGGTTGTGATAAGAACATATTCCCCAAAGGAATATGTTTGGGGAGAGGTTTGCTTCTCACTTAGGTTACAGGTATAATTCAAATTAGTGGAAACTCTGCTCCATAAAGTCACTCGAGGGCCCCAGTTGATAAACACTCAAATTCTGTAGTTGTACCATCTGGGAACAAGTAGGCTGTTTTTAAAACTCCAATCTGGAAGTGGCACATTTCACTTCCCTCTCTAGCATGCTGGCCTGCACTGGTTAAGGTGCTACGCCTTACAATAAATGGGGCTGGGATATTTTGGAAAGCACAGTGCTAGTCACCTAGCAGTAAATGACTCTGCCATGCTAACTCACAGACACATCAAATTACTGATATAATCCTGGGGTTTCAGGTTAACGACAGTGCAATAATAGTTATCACAGGATTGGTAGGTAAGTATCACCTTTCTGTGAGCACATAATTGTGTGACTTCAAGTGATTAACTTTTTAAAAAAAATATTTAAACATAGATTCCTATTACAATACACTAACAATTTTTCTTTAAAATCCAAGCATGTATAACATAACCTCCTTTATTAATAGCTACATTCCACAGGAGATAACACTAACTTTTAAAGGCTGGCTATCTCACAGTTATAGGTCAAAAATAGAATACAGTAGTTAAAACAAAACTTTTAATGCTTTAGAAAGATCCTGGCCCTTATTAGCATACAGATGTTGATAGTAATTTACCTTTATACAAAATTTATATAGTGTCATATAAATATTCAGTAAACCTTTTCTTGTCTGCATATTAAAGCAATGTTATAATCACTTTAACATATATTAACCCATTTAGTTATATCAACAATGTGATGAATTAGTTGCCGTTTTTGTTCCTATATTTAGTAAGACAACTGTAAGAGGCAGAGAAGTGCGTAATATTCTTTAACACCAACATCAACAGTTTCGCATTTGTCAAATATTCCTCATTAGACTGCTAACTGAGATTTATGACTTCTGTGTTTTCCTTTGTTTTTCTAATCATGTCTGAATTAAAGAATATAAGCCTCCTTATTTTCTGTTTTCACAAACATACATATATATTTACTTTTACATAAATAAGATGACAAATATTGCATATACTACCATTTTTATATCCCTCAATTTTTGATTACTGAATAGAATGTGATTAACCAGTGCTCTATTGATAGTCAATTGAGTATTCCCCCAATTTATTCAGTTGCAAATAATGTTCTATGAATAGTTTAGTCAAAGCATATGTGTATTTTTTTGCCAAAATCTCCAAAATTGCCGAACTTATACTTCCCACCTACAGTGTTTCTGTATGCCTTTTTTTTTTTAAATACACCATTGCCAACATGTGGTATTATGTGATAGAAAAAAGTAGTACATGCAGTTTTTCACTTATGAGTGAACATCAACAGCCTATATACATCTTGTCTTATAAACTGTTTCTCATCTTCTTATACTTATATGCAGCTGTTTCACTTTCTTATTGATGTAAAGGAATCCTTAGCATATATGGTATGCAAAGTAATCACCCCCCACAAAGATGTCTGCATCCTAATCCTCAGAATCTGTAAATGTGGTACCTCACATGGCAAAAGAGACTTTGCAGATATGATTAAATTAAAGATCATGGAAAAATTCTGTTGGATTATCTAGGTGGGTCCACTGTAATCATCAAAGTCCTAAAAAAGGAAGACAAAAGTCAGAGAAGGAGACATGATGCCAGCAGAGGTCTGAGTGAAAGAGAGCTATAAGCCAAGGAATGTGGGCAGCTTCTAGAACCTGGAAAAGGCAATGAATGGATTCTCCCCTAGAGCTTCCAGAAAGAATGTGGCCCAACTGGCATCTTGATTTTAACCTGCAAGGTCCATATTTGTACTTAATGCCAAAAGTATGAGATGAATAACTTGTGTTGTTTTAAACCACCAAGTTTGTGGTAATTTGTCTTGCAGCAAAAAGAAACTACTACAAAATATTAAGGCCTTTGGTCCAATGCCAGTTGATACGTGTAATTACTTTAACTCTGTCCTTTAGTCCTTGTTTCTAATGTTGGGTTTTGGCCACAGTATATTTTAAAAGTACTCAACATTGATACTCAAATCAAATTTTTTCAAGGAATTTTAGAGTTTTGTATTTTTTATACAAAACTTTGATCTATCAATTTATTTTGATGAGGCAGTTAAAGTGGAAATCTAACATTATTGTTTTTCTCCAGAACAAATGACAAGAGATCACAACTTCCTAAGCATGGATGATATGTTTTATAACTGTGATTACTCCAGAAGTCTATTTCTTGAACCAAATTGCCACTCAAAAATTATTGCTTTGGAAGATAATAGTGATTTTTTTGTGTATGATTTATTTTGATGACAGTTATGATTTTGACTAATTTCTCTTCAACCTGAATAAGTACATAGCAGTGCAAAGGAGATGTGAAAATATGCGCAGAGGGGCGCCTGGGTGGCTCAGTCGTTAAGCGTCTGCCTTTGGCTCAGGTCATGATCTCAGGGTCCTGGGATCGAGCCCCGCATCGGGCTCCCTGCTCGGCGGGAAGCCTGCTTCTCCCTCTCCCCCTCCCCCTGCTTGTGTTCCCTCTCTCGCTGTGTCTCTCTCTGTCAGATAAATAAATAAAATCTTAAAAAAAAAAAAAAAAAAGAAAAAAAAAGAAAATATGCGCAGAAACCAGGTTAAGTGAGCTTTCCCCAATCCTTCATTTTTTGATGTCTAGAAAAAGAGCATAAACTGAAAATCAGAATTTGTCCCTCTATTTCATATATGAAATATTCATAGTAGAATAATAATGGCTTTAGTGTCAGGAAAGTAAGTGATTGATTTGGTTGCTTAATTCACAAGGTACCATATCACTTGGGGCAACAAAGGTAAAACTGGACTAACTGATTATTTTTGTCACTTCTAACTCAGTGGATTCTTGGGGAGTCCTCTGGAGAAAAGCTGCCCAAATGATGAATGGGGATTTCTAGCCCCTGGATTGTACGCATGAATTTTAGTATTCAAGCCATCTCTAATTATTTCCTTTCTATTCTGTGTTCATTTATAAATCTCTAAGAAAAATATAAAGAGACAATCTCCTTGGTGAACATTAAAAAAAAATAAGGAAACCAACACAAAGCAGGTACCACTAGCTTTTTATTAAGTTGCTGAAAATAAAAGAACAGGTGGAAAGCTTTATAGCCTCTTCATCAAGCTACAAGGAAGGGTATTGAACTCTAGGCATGATAGTGACTTGGAATTAATGTATTTAGTGCAATTTCGATAGAATTAAAGTAGAGAAATGCAAAATGTGAAAATGCTAGCTTCTGCTTCTCAAAATATTTCCCCACAGTTTAGAGAAAATGGTTAGTAAGGAATCCTCATCATTAGTATTTAAAAGAAGTTCTGTGTCTTATAATTAATCACATTGTCTTCACAAGTTACTGTGAACTCCTTTCCAACAACACAGATAGTCAATAGGAGGCTTTTTTTCTGATGAACATTTGGAAACATTAGAATGACAGAAATTCTGGTATGTAATTAATTTGTAAATTCAAACTAGCATAAGTATGAATCACATAGAAATAATTTAGTTTTAAGCAAGATGCAAACCTTGCCTGCATCAGTAATGGTCACTGGAAGTTAACATTAAATGCATTGTTCAGGTTTGGGATATTGGTGCGTTTGGGAATCTGCATCTATTTTTGGAACAGGAATTAACACTGCTCGCTAAGGAACTTCCAGTGCCTCCAAAAACCCATTATTGCCTATCTTTTCCACTGTTTACAACTAAAACTCTGAACAAAACAAAAAACCACTTCTCAAGGACTCTGAACTGTTGACAGTAGTCAGCAGAATAAACCTAACCAAAGAGGTAAATGATCTGTACTTGAAAACTATAGAACACTCAGGAAAGAAATTGAAGACACAAAGAAATGGGAAAGTGTTCCATGCTCACAGATTGGAAGAACAAATATTATTAAAATGTCTATGCTACCTAGATCAGTCTATACATTCAATGCAATCCCTATCAAAATACCATCAACTTTTTTCACAGAGCTGGAACAAATAATCCTAAAATCTGTATGGAACCAGAAAAGACCCCAAATAGCCAAAGGAATGTTGAAAAAGAAAACCAAAGCTGGTGGCATCACAATTTGGACTTCAAGCTCTGTTATAAAGCTGTAATCGTCAAGACAATATTGTACTGGCACAAAAACAAACACATAGATCAATGGAACAGAACAGAGAGCCCAGATATGGACCCTCAACTCTATGGTCAACTAATCTTCAACAAAGCAGGAAAGAATGTCCAATGGAAAAAAGACAGTCTCTTCAACAAACGGTGTTGGGAAAATTGGACAGCACATGCAGAAGAATGAAACTGGACCATTTCCTTACACCACACACAAAAAGAGACTCAAAATGGATGAAAGACCTCAATGTGAGACAGGAATCCATCAAAATCCTTAAGTAGAACACAGGCAGCAACTTCTGTGACCTCGGCCACAGCAACTTCTTGCTAGACATGTCTCTAAAGGCAAGGGAAACAAAGGCAAAAATGAACTATTGGGACTTCATCAAGATTAAAAGCTTTTGCACAGCAAAGGAAATAGTTGACAAAACAAAAAGACAACCGACAGAATGGGAGAAGATATTTACAAATGTCTTATCAGATATAGGGCTAGTATCCAAAATCTATAAAGAACTTATCAAACTCAACACCCAAAGAACAAATAATCCAATCAAGAAATGGGCAGAAGACATGAACAGACATTTTTCCAAAGAAGACATCCAAATGGCCAACGGACACATGAAAAAGTGCTCAACATCACTCGGCATCAGGGAAATACAAATCAAAACCACAATGAGATACCACCTTACACCAGCCAGAATGGCTAAAATTAACCAGGAAACGACAGATGTTGGCGGGGATGCGGAGAAAGGGGAACCCTCCTACACTGTTGTTGGGAATGCAAGCTGGTGCGGCCACTCTGGAAAACACTATGGAGGTTCCTCAATAAGTTGAAAACAGAGTTACCCTATGACCCAGTAATTGCACTACTAGGTATTTACCCCAAAGATACAAATGTAGTGATGTGAAGGGGCACCTGCATCCCAGTGTTTATAGCAGCAATGTTTACAATCGCCAAACTATGGAAAGAGCCCAGATGTCCACCGACAGATGAATGGATAAAGAAGACGTAGTATATATATATACAATGGAATACTAGGCAGCCATCAAAAAAATGAAATCTTGCCATTTGCAATGATGTGGATTGAACTAGAGGGTATTATGCTAAGTGAAATAAGTCAATCAGAGAAAGACAGTTGTATGATCTCACTCATATGTGGAATTTAAGAAACAAAATAGAATCATAGGGGAAGGGAGGGAAAAATAAAACGAGATGAAATCAGAGAGGTAGACAAACCATAAGAGACTCTTAATCATAGGAAACAGACTGAGGGTTGCTGGAGGGGAGAGAGGCAGGGGGATTGGGTAACTGGGTGATGACATTAAGGAGGGCACATGATGTAATGAGCACTAGGTATTATATAAGACGGATGAATCACTGAACTCTTCCTCTGAAACTAATAATACATTATTATGTTAATTAAAAAATAGTGGGCAGATTAGTGAAGAGAACCACAACCTGAAGAATAACCTGTAACCAGACTGAGTTTTCTTCTTTTTTTTCTTTTTTCTTTTCTCTTTTATCTCTCCGCTTTATCGGAGGGTGTCTCTAGTATGGGACTGCAAAGCAAGTGTGGGAAGAGAAATTCTATGATAACCCCTGTTTTTCTGGCCAGAAAATAGGGATAAGGAACTTCTGCAAGCTGTCATCAGCAGTAGGGGATAGGATCGCTGTGTTTTCTTCGTATTTTCCTCTTCCAGCTCTGCCACAAGGTGAGCCACAGCCATAGATCGACAATGTGGTAGTGGCCACAGATCTAAAATCCTAAGAGAAAACCCATCTTTCTGACCAGAGAAAAGGGGACCACGATGTCCAAAGAGTGGTCGGACAGGGACTTCTTTTTTTTTTTTTCTTCCATCACTGTTTTGCCCCAGGAAGATCCAGTCATACAGAAATGAGCAGCAGAGCAGGTGGCTGAAACTCTGAGAGAAGCTCTGTCTTTCTGTCTGAAGGATAGGTAAAAGGGGTCCTTGGAAGCTTTTAAGTGTGTGAGAAATCCACTTAGAAAAGATAGCCAAAGAAGAGGATTCCCTGACTCTGTGTATGAAATAACAAGTTCCAGATTCACCCCTGAAAGGCAGTGCATGGAACAGACCAAAAATATCAGAGGCTATGAGAATTAAACTATTATATAAACTGAAATCCAATCTCAGGCTGACACCCAAAAGGTGCATGCATGAGATGGACCCAAAACAGTGAAGCAAAATCTTTGAAAATTGAGCTTACATTGGAACCACAGCTAGAAGGTGAGACAGAGTCTAACTAGATTGATTGTCTGCAAGAACAAAATAAAACAAAATGTACTTTCTTCAGAAGATTTCAACAGAAACTGAGTTTCACAAGATAATATACAGAATGGCTGTGGTACAATCTAAAATTACTCAACATTCAGAGGGCCAGGAAAATATGAGCAATTCACAAGGGAAAAGAAGCCACAAATAAAAATCCCTAAATGTTGAAGTTATTGAAGACTTTAAGGCAACCATTGAGGTAATATTAAATTGCCTTGGAACGAATGAAAAATTAATATTTTCAATGAAAAATAGAAGTTATATTAAGAACCAAATGGAAATGTTCAAAGTTAAAAAGTAAAATATCTGAAATTTAAAAACTCACTAGGTGGACATAATAGCAGAATAGAGACGACAGAGGAAAGATTCAAAGAACTTAAAGACAGATAAGTAGAAATAATCCATTTGTGAGAGAGAAAAAACATATTGAACAAAATAAACTTTTCAGGGACCTATGACAATATCAAATTTGGGAAGTTTTGTTCATTATATCTAATTTTTTAAAAAAAATTTTCCTCTCCTTTTAGGAATCCAGTGACACAGAACTCAGACTTTTGATACTGTATTTTGATTTTTATTTTACATTTCATTTCATAAATTCACAGGGCTTTAAATATCATGTAAATATAAAAGTTCATTTTAAGAACTTTATCATGTCTTTATAATTCAAGAAATGGAACTGAATTATTTTAATGAATAGAATTTTAAATCCTCTTAGGTCGTAATCATTATTCAGAGAAAGAAAATATAAAAACAGAGCTTAGTTTCTGGCAGCGGCATCTCAGCTACTTGGGAGAAAAAAAAAACCTAGGAATTCTGGATAAAATAAAGAGAAGTTTCTTTCAAATGCTGTTACTTTGTACTGAATTAAGGAAATCTCCAGGGATTGAAAAAAGAATTCGCTTAAAATAAGAGTGCTTTGTTAGTCATATTGAATGAATTTGCCAACCTTGGTCATAAATAGACCTTCAGTATTGACAATTAATCATTATTAACTGTTAATTACTAACCCAGGAACAGCAGTAAAGACCTTGGCCAGCATGAACTAGAGAGTTGGAACAACGGCTTAACATTGGTATCCTCAAATAATAAGAGACTAAATGAGAAAAAAAAAATCCACAATCATATACAAAGATGAGATAACAATTTCTGTTTTGCTTTGTTGTTTTGTTTTTGTTTTTATTTTTCTGTCTCGAACTCTGGCTGGGAAACAATAATGTCTCATTAGAAACCAAAACCACAGACCTGCCCTCATACACTACTGGGTGTCTAAATTTACACTCCTTATATTATTATGGTAAATGAAAATAAGAACCAAATATTTTGTAGTAACTTTCCCTGCTACCTGGTAGAAAAAAAGATTAAATTTTATATTGAGAAACTTACCTTCAGTTAATGCATTATGAGATTCTGATATATGAGGTTCCACCAAACTTTAACAAACAATCCAAAATTATAAGGATATATGAGGAAATATAGGGATTGTCAGTGTAAGTTAAAGAGAACAACAACATTAGACAGCAAGACATTTAGGAAATAGTAAATGAAGCATCTGATTTAAGAAGCACACAAAATGTCAAGTGTGATTCTAACAAATAAACCTACACCACATTATAGTGGTTCAGCCGAACACTAAAGACAAAGCAAAGATCTTAAAAGAAACCAGGGGAAAAAAAAAAAAAAAGAATGCCATGACAAAGAATGTCAATTAGACTGAGGATAGAATTTCAGCAAAACAAAAATATATAAGAGTTGAGAAAAATAACTGAAAATGCATGATTTTCTATCAAGGTAAAATATTCCAAGAAGATTAGAAATAGAGACATTTTCAGATCCTCAGAATTCAGAAGGATTATTGCTAACATTATCAAACCAAAGAAACTTGCATCGATATCTCCAAAAAAAGGAGGTCACTTTAAATAACATATAATATTGGTAAGTGGTAATCAGATTAAATCATCAGAATATTAGAGGCATTATGTATCATTTCCAGATCATCAAGATAAAAAAGAAGAAAAAACCCTCTATCAATCTAAAGCAATGTACAAAAAGGTGAAAAATGACAAATAAAAAAAATCAAAGTAAATAAAAATCACAGATATATGTTGTCGAATTCCAAACATATAGTGCCCATAATGAAATAAAGTTGCCTGTATAAATGACAGTTGTTGTCAGAATGTATTTGTGAAAAAGAAATCTTCCATCCATGTGTTGTTTATATATACACCTAAAACATAATGGGAAAGGGAATTTGAAAGTATGGAAAAATATGTACTGGGTATATAATAACCAAAATAAAACCTGCATGTTTCTATTAATGTCAAATAAAAATCTTAATCACCTTAAATATTAATAAACATGATAAGGAACAACTACATTATGGAATATCCACACAACGGAATGCTATAGAGCCGTGGAAAGAAATGAACTAGAGCTATAAGTTGAATAACAATATAAGTTACTGAAGGACAAATATGGTATTATTTACATATGTGTGTGTATGTGTGTGTAAAACATTAAAAACAACTTTAATATGGTATAATGGGGCATAAATAGTTGCTTTAATAAGTTCTTTACCTGGATGATGAGTAGTTTTTATGTACTTTATATTTGTTTGTATACCTATGAAAGATCAGAACAATAAAATAATATAAAGAAAAAGAAAAACATAGATTCTCTAGTGCTAAGAGTTCCTCTGTCTTGCATAAGCCTTTTCTGGAAATGATAATATTATCTGGCTTTCATTGTATAATGAAAGAATAAATCATTAGAGTCATCTCAAGATTGATTTGGCAACAGTATTTTTTTTCCTTCAACCCAACTGCCTGAACTGTGTCTAATTTGTAAATCCCAGGATGTATTGCTGTCCTTTTGAAGGAGTCACATTATTTATTTTCTACAGACATTAATTTTATTCCAGTTTCTTTCTGTAGGTAATTAGAGTATTTTCAAGTCCAACCATTATTCATTTGGGGGTTGACAAATTCTTCTGTAGCTTGCACTGTCTTTCTAGATTTGAATCTGCTTTTAAGGCTCTTTAGTCTCCCTTCCACCCTGACTCTTAGGACATATAGTTGAAAAAAAGCATAAGTCTTTATTTAGCAAACTACAGATCCCAGTTTTATTATCATGTCCATAAGCAGAGTGATTCTGATAATATAGAAAATACAAGAGTAGTGCCTATTATATTTGTACTATATATAGACACACATATAATGATAATATATATTATTGTATGCATGTGTTGTATGAATGTATATATTATTGTATGCCTGTATATATTGTATGCATATATATGTTATATATGTATATATATACGTACATATGTATACACACATATAGCAATATACTATTATTATATATGTCTGTATATATATACGTATATAATATGCATGGAACAATCATGACCTAGGTTTAGTTCGGTTTTGTTTTGTTTTAGTTTTATTTCACCATGGTGATATTATAGGATGCATTTGAGGCTCCAGAAACCATATTTCCTTTCTCTCTAACCTTCCTGCCCCAGCTCAATACCCATTATAGAGTTTTACCTTAATATCACGATGATTAATGAATATAGTTGATATATCTCTTCTGTGTGTGTGTGTCCTTGTTCATTTTTTTTCCTGATACTAATTTGATTCTTTCCTATGATAACCTCACTGTGATGTCAAATTGTCAAGCCTATCTTCATGCCCCTAGCTGCAAATGCAGGTATATGATCATGGACGGTGAATAAAAGAACCTCATCATCCTCATCGATTATTTCAGTGAGGATATGTGACTGAAGCTAGTCTTTGTTGTGACTTACCAGTCAAATATCAGAATAGACAATCACTCTAACCCAAAGTATTTAAGTTTGTGTTATATAAATATGGGGCCACTGACAGCAATGTGGCCTGCTAAGAGAAGAGAGACTGTCATTTAAGGGTTGGAGAGAGAAAGAAAAAGAGAAAAGAGAGAGAGAGAGAGGAGCCCTTGTGACAACATACCAGCACCTGGGCCCAGTAAGGAAAGCAGAGGTCAATAACCTGGAAATACAGAGCCTAGACAATGCCATTTGGTCCAGATTTATCTGAACCCCGCTGTGTCCTAGCACTTATCAACCATGTGAGTAATTTTTCTTTATGTAGGATTGGGTTTCTGTTACTTGCTATGAGAGGATTCAGAATAATACTGATCTTTTTTAACTTTTTGTTGAAATAGAGCATACATACAGATGCAATTAAACATCATACATATGCAGTTTGCTAAGTTTTCACAAAGTAAACACCTCTAGCAACCAGCAGCTAGATCGAGAAACAGAATACTCTTAGTATTCCCCAAGCTCTCTTGTGCCTCTTCTAGTCAATGTCCTAAGAGTAACTATAATGCCATTTTTAATGTTTTTAACATATTATGAAAATTTTCAAACATACAGCAACTTTGAAAACTTTTACAGTGGACACTTCAATAACCACCATATACATTCTATAATTAACATTTTACTGTAGTTGCTTGATTGCATATCTAGCCATCTATTCATATTTCTTTCCATCTTTTAATCCATCTCAGTTTTTCAATGCATTCAAGGTAAGCTGCTGACATCATTATACTTCCTTGCAAGTTCTTCATCATGTAAAGCTTTCAGTAGAATCTTTATCTTCTTTTTAGGAAAAACTTACATAAAATGAAATGTGCAGTCAGTCCTAGTCAATCCTTGAACTCTCTCATAAGCAAACATGCTTATGCTTTGTTTTCATGGTATTTGGATGGGTTGTCTGAAATCAAAAAACATGAAGTCAGAGGGGTGATATGTCTGCTGTATTTTGGCTAGATCATTTAAGCACTTCATAGCACTATTTCATGTAATGATTATACTGTCTTTTTCCTCTTGGATTAATCCAAGAAGTGTATAAGGATGTATAAGAATACTTATATTATTACCCAATCATATTTAATTGTGTTAGGTATAGACTAAATTGACCTGAATCTTCCATTTTTAGGCAATAGTTCTCTCTAGAAAAGCTTTCTCTGGGTGACTGATTTCAAAGCTACAGTAGAGACCCAACATGCTCAGTGATCAGTCTTAATTCTATTAATGGTTCCACTTTCTGTTGATATCAGTTCACTCCAAAGATGACCAGGAAAGCAGTAGTTCTTTTGAGAAATTAAAAATATAGTCTATAGTCCTTGGTATAATATTTGGAAGGAGTCAGAAAAACCAATATTCCATACATTAAATCAGCCTTTGATTTATTGGGTTAATGATTAAGTTCAAGTTGTTAATGTGATTATTCTCACCTCAAATTTCTAAGGGGTTCAATATATTTATAACAGAAATGTTCTGAAAACAGAATGTGTTGATAAATGTAGCACTTTTTTGAACCAGAAAATAACTTATTTCACTTATGTCATCCGTAAAAAGTTTATCAGATGTTAAATGCTAGAACCTATATTTAGGTCTCATGGTTTATTGCTGTTTTTGGTGGAGACACCACTGAAGGGTAGGGATGCTGTGTTCTCATTCTCTAATATACCTGACAGGATTCTTAAAGTATGGAAGTGGGTACCACTTCCTAATGGTACTCTTCCATTGAGCACACACAGTGGAATCTATTGTACCGTAGAATCCATGTTCTCTGTGGGCCACTTTGCATTTCCAGCCTCTTCTCTGACTTCCATTGCACCTTCTGCCTCCAACCACGGTGGTTTCTTGGCGTCTCCAACTTTCACTATCTTCAGGCACCAGGATGCTTGTTTGTTATGTACTACACAATATGATTATTTGTCTGTGCTTGCATTCTTGTTTTGCCTATATGCAGTCTTTAATAGTACTTAACTCTTAATAGGATTGCGTTTACTGCTTAGAGACTAAAGTGAGATTTCACCAACAAACTTGAGCATAAAGAAATACAATTTTCAGGTGGTGCCTGGGTGGCTCAGTCGTTAAGCGTCTGCCTTTGGCTCAGGTCATGATCCCAGGGTCCTGGGATCGAGCCCCGCGTCGGGCTCCCTGCTCCGCGGGAAGCCTGCTTCTCCCTCTCCCACTCCCCCTGCTTGTGTTCCTGCTCTCACTCTCTCTCTCTCTGTCAAATAAATAAATAAAATCTTAAAAAACAAAAATACAATTTTCAAGTGAGGGTTGAACTATAATATCTATTCATAATTAAAATAGCCAAATAATTCAAAGTTATGATAAAAAAGATTGATAATTGACTGGCTCCAAAGTCAGCAAATTTTGATTGTAATGCTTTTGAATTCATTCACTCATTTATTTATTCAGGCACTCATTTATTCAGTCAACAGACCTTATTAAGCACCTTCTATGTGTTCAGCACTGTTCAGAGTACTGAGGGTACAGAAATGAAAATGAGATAAAAGTCTTTGCCCTCATGGAACCCATGTAGAAAGAACAACTAGTATAAAAGGCCCAGGAATAGAATGAGCTTGGCATGTTTATGGAGCATAAAAAAAAGCCAGTGTAATGAGAATTTAAAGAACAAATGGGAAAATGGGAGGAGATGAGGACAGTGACTCCTCCTGGGCCCCATGGGCATGGTGTTATGGATTGCATGTATATGTCAGACCAAAATTCGTATCTTGAAACTCTAATCCCCATTGTGGTGGAATTTGGAGATGTGGCCTTTGCAAGGTAATTAGTACATGAGGGTGGAGCCCTCGTGACTGGATTACTGTCCTTAGGAAAAGATAGGAGAGGCACCTGGGTGGCAGTCGGTTAAGGGTCAGACTCTTGGTTTCTGATAAGGTCAGGATTGTGAGATCAAGCCCTGTGTTGGGCTCTGCAATCAGCGTGGAGTCTGCCTAAGATTCTCTCCCTCTACCCCTCCCCACCAACATGATCTCTCTCTCTCAATTAAATAAGTAAATCTTTAAAAAAAAAGAAGAGGTAGGAAAGTGTGCTTGTCTCTCTGTTCTCTGTCATACAAGGACACAGCAAGAAGGTGGCTGTCGACAAGCCAGGAAGTGAGTTCTCACTGCAGCCCCACCATGCTGGCACTCAGATCAGCCTTCCAGCCTTCAGAAATGTGAGAAATAAGTGTTTGTTGTTTAAGCCAACCAGTCTGGTCTTTTGTTACAGCGGCCTAAGCAGACTAAAGCATATAGTAAGTATTTTGAATTGAATTTAAAGTATTATCAGAAGCCATTGGGCAATTTAATCAGGGGAGTAACAAATTGATCAAATTGGTCTTAACTATCCCTATCCCCTCAAGCTGACCAAACTTAGGATTCTTCCTGTCTCTAGGCCCCTGACCTCCCTTTTCTTAGAGCTTTACTTTGAAAACTTGTGATGGTAATTTCTTTCTCTCCCCTTTGATATGTAAATCTTTTAAAAAGATTTACAGCCCAGGAATGCCTTTCTAATAGGTAATTAATTTCAGGTGAGTGTGTGTGTGGGTGGCTGGCTCCTACAGAATGTAAGGTAGCCTTGTGACTAAAGGAATCATGGCCACTGAGGGAGAAGGAGGTGGTCAATGAGGTTAGGGCCCCGGAGAAAGGAGGAGTGAAGTGCAATCTGCAATGGGAGTACCAAGTAGGGACCAGCCCATGCAAAATGTTATAGGCTACCTTAAATGGTTGCATTTATCCAAAAGCAAATGAAGCCATCAAAGTGTCTGGACAAAGAGAAAGGTGGGTCTTGACATGGTTCAGTTTCTTTGGGGAAAAATATATGACACTCTAGTGGTGGTGTGAAATAGAGAGGGATAGAGTATATATGAGGGTTTAGTTAGCAGGCCAGTGTGGTAATTTAGATAAGACAGTAGTGGTCAGATGTAGTAGAGATGAAAAAGAGTGAACATACCTCAACTATTTATGAAGCAAAGTATACAACTTTGGGATAAATTAAATGGAGGAGATGAGAGAGAAAGAGCAAAGATGACTCTCAGGCTTGCAACTGAAAATGAAAAGAGAAACAGAATATGTAACAGCACCAGTGTTGGGCAGGAGGAGGGGCTGACTTGGGAGAAGTATATATAAAGTTTATATAAAGAATGCAGCAGTCCAAAGGGAAGTCAGTACATCCTGAAGCTACAAGAAGAAAATCAGAGAGGCATTTGTAGGGGATGAAAATAATTTTCCCTCTACCCTTCTAGGTTTTTGGTTGAGACACCCATGAATAAAAAACAGATTAACAAGAGAGTAAGAAGCAGGAGTTTAATAACCTGTATACCTCCTGCATACATTGGAGATACCCAGGAAAACGGAGTAACTCCCTGAAATGGGCCAAGCTATCATCTAAGTACCATCTCCAGCTAAAGATAAAAGAAGATGATGGGGGGGGAGGGGGCAGTAATGGGAGTAATACCTTTTTTCAGGCAAAGAATGGTAAATGAGGTTATGGTTCCTGTGCAGATAGAATTTCTAGAGTTAGTCATCCTTCCTGGTACAGAGAAGGAGACACCCTTACAAATGGAGATTTCCCTTATAAATGTAAATGTCTCTCACAAAAGAGTGACTTCTACTATATTTTCAGAGCTTTTTCTATGTCTGCTGCTTAAAAATAACCAGCTCAAGATAATCTTTATACCAAAAAAGGCATATTTTGGGGTAGCAAATTCTGCTTCCCTTCATGTGTATGGATAATGACTTTGACATTACTTTCCAGGGAAAGGTGTCCTATTTTTGTTCATTATCTGACTGATGGGGAATCCATGTGGCCAAACAAAACAAAACACAGACCACAACAGAAAACAGATTATTTTAGTGCATTCATTCATTCATTCATTCAACCAAGAAGTTTATTGTGCAACAAGTGCCAGGAAGTTTAAGTCTAGACTTTAGAATCATCTAATGCTACCTATTTTCTGATACCATGCTTACTCACTGTCTTTTTATTCCTAATTTGGATTCTATGTAGCCTTCCCATGGAGAAAAATGGGCCAGCCAAAGAACATGTGTTTGCAGGAGCCATTTTGACATTTAAATTTCCATTGCAACATATTTAATTTGCATTCAAGTTTTATATATCAGTATCCTCAGCTCAGATATATGGAGCCACTCTGAGTAGGCTAACAAACTACTGAGTTCTCTGAGCCTGCAAGACTAAGATTTGTATACACTCAGGCGTTTTTATCACTCAAAAATGTACAGAAAATCCTTTCCATTGGCCAGATTCACAAAATGGTCACATACACATTAAGTGTAATGTCTTGAATGGAAAGCCTGCTCAACTGAGAAATAAAACTATAGTGTCTCTATAAATATCCTCAAGAAAGCATTTTTGAACCATTCCATACCTGAGTTATTTTTAAAGTGTTAGGCATAGTTCACTTACCCTATGAATACCATTTAACATTATTTGAATTAACACTCACCCTTTCAGATCTTATAGCTACTAGCATTTAACTACCTTGTTGATTGGTTAATTCATCTTCCACTAATGTTTCCAGCATGCAGACTTGACAGACTATTATCCTACTTGTAAATGGATTATTTGGTGTTTTAAAGTTGGATGTGATTTGACATATCATGACATAACTAAATAAACAATTTAAGAGCCATATGCCAACTCACTTTGCTCTTATATTGATTTTTAGTTAGTGCCTAGTGGACATGTAAAAGAATTTTTTAAAAGTAGCCACTTTTACCACATTGAGGAATGATGTGGTGTGAATAACTTAGAAAATATTTTGAAGTGAGGCAGACCATGGGTTAAATCACTGCCAGCCCCTTAAGTATTACTGTCCATTTCCCCTAGTTTCCTACACTGCACAGTTATTCTGAGGGTTAAGCATAATGTTTGTAAAATATCCATATAGTACTTAGCAAAAAGAAAGGGCCTGAGAAATACATAATGAGAAATAATAAAATTATTATTACAATGATCACTGTCATTTTCAGCAATAGAAGCTTCTGAAATCTTTTTCAGAAAAAGCACCATTTATTTGGTATTTGGTAGAGATCCAGGTTTTGTAGGGCCTGAAGCTTACATAATTTTGAGTGTTTTCTTTAAGAAAAAACTACAAAAAAACAAAATTTGGTGCAGAGCCTTAGAAAAAGCTAGGCTAGCTAAAGAGCCTTGAAGCTTAGGCTTTATTAGTAAAGGGGAACAAAATGTGTAACCCCAAAATATGCCACTTTGGCATGTAGATTATTTTGTGCTGAAGCAATCAAGACCCAACAGATCCAAGAGAAACTTACCTTCCCTCTAACTACCCAAAAGAATTTAGATCTGGAGCCTGGCCCAGAAAGAGAGCTATTACCAGAGATAACTTTTTATTTGAAAAACCTATCTGTATGGCAGAGCAAACATCCAATTACCAAACATCTGCTCTTCCTAGCGTCCTATGAATTACCGTGCTCCCCTTTGAAACCTCAAGCCCTTGTCCCATTCCTTAGCTCAGGATGGCATATAAGCCTCAATTACTTGACTTGTCCTTGGGTCTCATATTCTTATGGGGCTCCCATACATGTGTAGTTAAATTTGTTTTTCTCCTGTTAATCTGTTTTATGTCAATTTAATTAATAGACCAGCTAAAATAACCTAGGAGGACAGAGAAAAAATTTTCCCTCCCCTACATTAACTTCACAGTAAATAAACCTCAAACAAAAGCAGACTAGGGTTTATAATCTGTACCATCACAGTCATTAATATTTTCCCTCCTCAAGAGTAAAATAGAACTCCAGTTCAGTGATGTTCATCTCTCCAGGGATGTCCATGCTCTTTCCCATATGCCTTTATTTAAATTTTGAAGATGACATCAGAATAGATAACATTTGTTACCTAAAGTCCCACTGATACACATGAAGATATGCCTGTGTATACATTCTGGGACTTTAGTAACAGATATTCACCAATAAAGTTTGGGGAGAAATCAGAGAGGAAAAAATCATGAGAATTAGAAGTTGAGGCCTGGACTTGCATTTAGATGGAGGGAACAGTTTCAGATGTCAATTCAACTCAATTTAACAAGCATTTACTTTGAAGCAAATAAACCCAACCAAAAAGATCTGAGAAGGCTTCACAAAGGAAGTGACTTGAGTTTGGCATTAAAGATGACTTGAATCCATCAAATTGCCTTTTCTCGTGTTATCCTCATTCCCCAATATGGCTCTTAACTCTCTTACAGGATTTCTGTGAGGCCCCACCAGGGTCTCTACCACACATCATAATAGAGGATCCTTCTTTTTTCTCTATGCTACTATCTACAGATCAATGTTGTGAAATATAGGCACTGCTGAAATGATACTAAGTTATTTAAAGCATTTTTTAAAAGATTTTTATTTATTTGTCAGAAGGAGAGAGAGAGAGCACAAGCAGGGGGGAGCGGCAGGCAGAGGGAGAAGCTGAGCAAGGAGCCTGGGATCATGACCTGAGCCGAAGGCAGACACTTAACCGACTGAGTCACCCAGGCATCCCTAAAGCATTTTAAAAAGACCAGGAAAACCATGCCATGAATTGGAGTGCTGTCCCTATGTACAAGATTGGGAAATTGAGTTCAGGTGCCCACGTTCCTTATGTGGCAGAGACAGAAGTTAAATCCCCGTTTCCCCAGATGGCTCTGTTTCCAGAGCACATGTTTTTTTCCATCCTTCAGTGCACTTCTGTGTCCTTCCAGATTACTTCTCTGCTCCTGTCTCACCTATTGAATATAAATTGCTATACTTTTAAAAATGTTTTTGCACAGATATTTAGAAAATTGTAGTATTTGTTATTTTAAGATTTTTTTAGAGTTATGTATCTCATTCATATTCAAGAAATTGATTCTGTATAGTACATGTGAAAACCAATCTTGTTATTTAAAATCTTATGATACAAGTTAGGATACCCATTTTCAAATTGTCCCTTTTTGCAAAGCAAGTAAGTTATCTGCAAACTGCTGCATGAGTTCCTGTTCTTTAGGGAAAAGTTGACTCACTAAAAACCTAAGAAAACTATTTGATTAATACAATACACTTCAGTGTTTTAAGATTGTTAGTCACCCTTCACCAACTGATACTTGAGTGTTGATGCATGTGACATCTTAATATAAAATCTACTTTACTAGATCTTTAAAATTACAACGGGGGCTCAGTGAGTTAAGCATCTGGCTCTTGATTTCGGTTCAGGTCATGATCTCAAGGGTTGTGGGATCAAGCCCTGCGTTGGTCTCCGTGCTCAGTGGGGAGTCTGCTTGGGATTCTCTCCTTCTCCCTCCCTCTGCCCCCCGCCAACACTCTCACACGTTCTCTCTAAATAAATAAATATCAAAAGTGACAATTAGGGTTCTAATTTAATGCAGTTTTTCATGGGGAAGTGAAGCAAACTTCACTACTAGGCTCTACCTAGATTCATGACGTAAGTCCTTAGTATTTTTTACTTTACTACATTCCCCTCTTCTTTTTTCCATTTCTCCCACTGAAAAGGGGAAGGGCTCAATCTTTACTTGACTGGGGGAAAAATGTCTCACAAAAGTAGGAGGGAATTTTCATATGCTTAAAAAAAAAAAAGGAAAAAAAATTAGGTCTATTTCCCAGGAGGAATCATTGGGAAAAAAAAAGGGTATGTGCAAATGAAGAGAAAAATATGTTTATCTGGAATATTTCATTAAAATTTTAAGATTCCAGGAGGAACTCAAAAATGACCTTGAGTGCTGAACATGCCCAGTAACTACAAAGAAGAGACACTTTCCAGTGTATCCGAGGTCTCTCTGAAAAGAAACCTGTAGAGAGCTGGCAAATACGCAAGTGGAAAAAGAGAAGAGACCAACATGGTACTGTCACCAAAGCAGACACTAAAAATTGTTCTTTGCTTTGGTAACTGTCTCAGTAGAGATGCAGCTGAAAACTTCACAGTTTGTTTTACCTCACAAAGTTTCAGAGAAAAGAAAAATAGGTAATGGAGGAAATGATGTAAGTAATGACACCCACGAAATTTTGCAGTAGCTTTTTCCTGAGAAAATATAAAATCCTCACAGAAAAATGTCTAATTAACCAGCTGAGCATCAGCTTATGGACCACGGAGCTCGCAACCCAGCACGTACAAATGAAGTGATTAAAAGACTCCGTGCCTTACTGAAAGCTCAAATGCTATTATGGATGTGTTAGTTCACTAATCCAGCCACTAGAGTTCAATGCCAGAGCGCTGGCCCAGCCGATCAAGATGGAAATGTTTTTTAGCATGGCTCACCCAGTGGAATATCCAGAGCCTTACTATGTTTATTCCATTCTCTGCTTATTCGAGCAGTTAAGTAGCTTTTTATTCTGAGTCAAAAAATGTAATATAGTGAAAGCTCATTAATTTGGATTTCAGTGGCTTATATTTTTTCATAATTTTGGAGGAGGTTAACCAGTATTTCCTTCAGAATATCTCTAAAGAAAAATTCAATAAGCAAATTAATAGCAAGCGTAGGTTGTTGTTGGGAGGGGCTTTCTTAAAATGCTTTGCAGCTGGAACTTTTCATTTGCCATCAAATAATATATAATCTCCCACTTTCCTGCTAAGACAATCATTTTAATTGGAAATCATTCTTATATGTTAATTTAAAAAATTTCTCTAAGAAAACCTGCCAAAAAAGGTTTGATTGCTTGATTCCAGTTACTTAATTTACAATAAGTGCAAATTTTCTAACATTCAGTTATTTATATTTTTTATATATATTTTTAAAGATTTTAATTACTTGAGAGAGAGCGAGAGAGCGAGAGGGAGAGTGAGAGAGAGAGCATGAGCAAGGTGAGGAGCTGAGGGAGAAGCAGGTTCTCTGCTGAGCAGGGAACCCGACGTGGGGCTTGATCCCGGGACTCCAGGATCATGACCTGAGCCGAAGGCAGTTGCTTAACCAACTGAGCCACCAGGTGCCCCTATGTTCAGTTATTTAAAAAAAATCCAATTGTTTTTTCCTCAGAGATCCCATTATAAAGATTTTTTTTTTTTTACTATAATCAGCCTCTTCTCAAAATTTTTGTATCTCATTTCGTCCTAGCACACCTTTCCCTGAATCTTTCTCTCTTCTAAGACTGTCCTGGAGAGAATTCTCTGTTTTGGCCTCTTTTAACCTGTCCTTGTTTTCTTTATCTTTTTTTATCTAATGTGTTCTACACTTTTAGATTGCTAACTGGTTGCCACTGTTCTTGGCTGGTGCCTGGGTAGCATTTCATGAAACATTTTTGTATCACTATCCCTTGTCAAAACCAGTGACTCATTTCCTAAAGCCTATCCTTTCTGCTAAGAAGATGGGCAAGGGTAAAACTTCAAGTCTGCCTAATGTCTTGGTCTGATTTTTACCAGCCTTAAGCAACCAGGTATATTAAATCAGTTAAAAAATAGATGCTTTCAGGGACACCTGAGTGGCTCAGTTGGTTAAGTGTCTGCCTTCAGCTCAGGACATGATCCCAGAGTCCTGGCATCGAGCCCCACATCGAGCCCTGCACTGGGGTCCCTGTGCAGAGGGGAGCCTGCTTCTCCCTCTCCACGCTTCCCCCTGCTTGTGCTCTCTCTCTCAATAAATAAATAAAATCTTAAAAAAAAAAAAAGCAGATGCTTTCAGAACCTTTTGAACAATAATATCGGGATACTTGAAAACCTTCCTTCTCTGGTTTTGGTTAGGTAATCCTTGAAATCACCTCAAATTACTATGTATATGACTGCCTGTTTTGCTGGAACATAGATGCCTTTTAGAATTGGGGACGCTATTTTACTAATCCTTCCAACAATTACTCCTCCCATACTTTACCTTGTATGGCCTGTCAGGCCTTTCCCACTTGTGAAAGTTTTAAGAAATAGAGCAGTAAGGAGAGTCAAACAGTAATGTGTTATTTTCTTTCAAATTCAGACCACCCTATAACTGCAGTATTGCAGTTAACAGATTTTATAAGCTCACAGGAAAATATTTAGCATATTTTCAAAGTCATTTTCAAGCAAAAAAATTTAGAAATGTAAAACCACCAGTGTCTTTACAGCCTCTTGAAGAGTTCCATCATCTGTAAAATGTACATAATGCATTTTATTTCACAGAATTGTTCTGAGCATGTCTGTTGTGCTTGGTGTAGGTGCGTTGCTCATTGTAGGCTGGTTCTCTTCTCTTCTTGCCCCTTCACACAAACATGTGCATGGGTACATACACATAGTTAGGAAATCGTATGCACTTGCCTTTATTTGGAGATGTTTAATGTAAACAGTGTTTCTTACTATATTATTTCATTTAAATTTGTGCTAATGGGGATTATAGCATGCTTTCTTCCTGTTTTGTGAGAAAGAACATATATGCTTCTGTTGCTTTTTTTGCTCCTATATTCTTAATCTCAAAAGAGGTCCTCATCATTTTAATCCATTTTGAAAAATGTTGTGTTTACATAACCACATTACCATAATGTATGTAGATGTGTGTGGCTAAGTGAAAACAGAGGTCATTCCCCCTTATACTGCAAAACACCTTAATTATGTTTCTTTAAGGCCCTGAAACCTCTTGTAAAATCTATGAGGACAGGAACTTTGGGCACTGTGGCTTATTTAATTTCTGATGAATTCATATTGATAATTTTTGTTTTAGAAATAGTACATCATAGGTTTCTGATAAATATTTATGAGGGAAGAAGGAACACAAGGCTGAATGAAGAAAGAACGTCCTACATCAATAGAGCATATGCAATTTTTAAAAATAAGTCTTGACAATTAGCGGTACTTTGTCACTTAATGTCCCTCAATGGTTGAATTTTCCCAGCCTGTTCTGTGCTTATGTCCATGTCTGTGCATGAACACACACAAACACACACACACGAGACACACCCCACTTCACTGTCTCACTGACCCACTGTTAACTGGAGAGTATAGCTATTTATGATTACTTTGATTCCATTAGGGTTGCTTGTTTACTTTTTGTATTGCTTGTTGCATGTCCTTCTTGCCATACTGTTGACACTTGTGCTGTCCTGGCAAAGCAGAGCAGATGAGTAGGCTGGACTTCAATTTTCTGGTGATGAACTTTCCTCTGTGCAATTTGAGTTGATACAGACTCAGTTCACTGGTCAGAGAATTGCAGGCTTTTAAGATGGTCACTTTTATTTAGCTTTTATCTCATCGATCTTTTACTTTTTGGTAATGCATGAAATGTATTGTTATTATCGTTAATAATAGCATCAAGGTGTGGAGACTTATGGAAATCAGAGTAACCCAGTACAAAAGTAGCTGGGGCTGAAACTACGGTCTAATTGTCTCCCATATATATGATGGTGTGCCTGAGGGGTCCTCTCCCGCTGATAGACCTCTGAAAGTCCAGGTATCTAAACTGCTATTTTAGATGCGTTCCCCATGATAATTCCTGGCACCTCTGGACCTTTGCTGTTTCTACACTACCCTTGGGTCAGCTCCACCACTCCTTGGGCTAGCAGCACTCAACCTCTTTAGCCCCAGCCATTATAGATTTCTTTCTTTCTTTTTTTTTTTTTTAAGATTTATTTATTTTAGAGAGACAGAGAGAGAGCACGAGCAGGAGGGACAGAGAGAGAGGGAGAGAGAATCCGAGCAGACTCCCGCTGAGCGCGGAGCCTGAGGCAGGGCTCCATCCCATGACCCTGAGATCACAAGATCACAACCAGAGCACCTGAGCCGAAACCAAGAGTCTTAGGCTTGACCAACTGCACCACCCAGGCTCCACAATAGATTTCTTACACAGTACCCCAACCTACTGCTATCTCATCTCCTGCTGTCGTGTTTTCTTTTGTTATCTCTCCTTTGTTTTCTCCCTTTTCCTTGCTAAGGAGAGCTGTTTGGTGACTGCCTTACTTACTTTGGCTGCCAAACACCCAAGCTACCCTCTTGCAAATGACTTACCAAGATATTTTTCTTAAAAAAAAAAAAAAAAAAAGACACTTTTTATCCCCATAAGACAAATGCCGTGCCCAACTTCTAAAATATTAAATTTTCACCCTAAATGTTTAAAATAGTATTTAGCTCTAAAATGAAACACAAATTTAGATTAGGGTTCCTTCTGAGGGCAGGATCCCTCCCTGACCCCCACCAAAAGGTCAGCCTCTCCTCCCCCAACATAAGTTAATGAATCAACATTTCAGAAACTACACACAGAAATATTTCTCCTCCTATCTCTCCGTTTACTTAGGTCTTCTCATATAACTCTAAGTCAGGATAATATTAAAATATGCTTAGACACTGACCATTCAGAATGGAATCAAGGATCAGACCACCTTTGGGCCAGCTGGACTGGGTGTGATGGCTTAACATGTCTTCTTTCAGTCAGCTTTTCAGGCTTTCTTACTTATTCCACCCATCTTTTTAAATTAAAATGATCCCTAAATACTTCAATGAGATGATTATCTTTTACATTTTCCACCTGGGTGTGTGTGTGTGTGTGTGTGTGGATGTGAGCGTGTGCGCACGCGCGCACGTGTCGTATTATCAAAGAAAACCAGAGCTGGACAGGAGTGAAAAGTAGTAAAAGCAGACTGAATTCAGGACTATTGCAATAGGGCAAAAGAGACCTTAGTATAGAACTGGTATTTCAATTTGCACTTTTCTAAGTATGAGTGATTTAGCATATTTTACATATGATTAAAAACATGCATATTTCTATTTTTGTATGCTATCTCTTCCTGTCCCTCATATGTAAGTAATATATGAGTAATTACTGTATTTACTACAAAAGTAAAATATTACAGATAAAGCATATTTCCCCTCAGATCACCAACCACAGTTCTGGGTTTTTTACTGCCTTTCTTTTAATACATGCACGTATACAAACAAACACACAGGCACACACAAACAGATGCTATGGTTTTTGTTTTTCATAAATACCATTATTCTTTATGTATTGCCCTTCAACCTCCCTTTTGTTTGTGGCAATATCTTGAAGTTTTGCTGTAAGTACATGCAGAGGTAAGTACATGCAGATCTACCTCTTGTTTTTAACTGTTGCATATTATTCCACTGTATAAATACATATGTTGGCTAGCCTTTTCCCTAATGATGGTAATTTGGGTTGTTTAAAATTAATATCCATATACATGCTTCATTGAGCATATAAGTGACTATTTCTTTGGAGTAGAAAAAGTTGAAAGAAATTGTTGCATCATAAAGTATGCGTATTAAAAGTGTTTAAACAGGGGCGCCTGGGTGGCTCAGTCAGTTAAGCGGCTGCCTTTGGCTCAGGTCATGATCCCAGGGTCCTGGGATCGAGCCCCACATCGGGCTCCCTGCTCAGCGGGAAGCCTGCTTCTCCCTTTCCCACTCCCCCTGCTTGTGTTCCTGCTCTTGCGGTCTCTCTGTCAAATAAATAAATAAAATCTTAAAAAAAAAAAAAAGTGTTTAAACATTGCCAGACTGCCCTTCAGAGTGACTGCATAAATTTACACAGCCACCAGGAGAGACGATGTATTCGTTTCTTTACATACTTATCTACAGTTTACATTCTCAAGCTTTATGATTTTTGCCAACATGATAGGTTAGGGAGATTATTTTATAGATATTTTATTCGCACGTTTGTGTTGCTTAGTTAGGTTGAGCAACTTTTCATATGTTTGTTTTCTTTATAGGCAAATTACTTGTTCTTATTTCTCAGCAGGTTTTCTATTTGTTTATTTGTTTTAATTTAGCTATGAATAAATAAATTATGGATTCAAGTTTATTGTCTTCTAAGTCTATAGCTAATATTTGTTTATAGTGTTGGGGCGCCTGGGTGGCTCAGTCAGTTAAACGTCTGCCTTTGGCTCAGGTCATGATCCCAGGGTCCCAGGATCCAGCCATGGTAGGGCTTCCTGCTCAGCTCAGTGGGGAGTCTGCTTTTCCCTTTCCTTTGCCCCTCTCCCCTACCTGGCTTGTGCTCTCTCTCTCAAATAAATAAAGTCTTTAAAAAAAATATTTTGTTTACAGTGCATTTTTATATATAGGACTTGTATTAAATTCTGATGTAGCTAAATTTATCATTATTCTTAGATCATATATACATATATACATACATAGAAATTCATTATTTAGAAGTGTTACACTTCATTTGAGAAAAAACAGACTATTAAAAAATTATGTTGAGACACTTTTGCCAGATAAATTCAGGTTCTAAATATAAAGAACAACACTATAAAGTATTAGCAGCAAATATAAAATAATACCTGTAAGATTACATGAGGTAGGATAATTTTTTAAAAAATAAGACTGAAAAAGCAAAATCTATCTCCCTAACATACACAAATACCATTGTATTTCTATTATTGAAATTTCATGATACATTTTGTTTTATGACTTTTTCAAATGCTATTTTTGTATACATTTACCAATATGAATTTTAGCTTCTCTTTGTTAACATCCATAAATAAAAAATTTGTGAATAGAGATACATTGAATGCGGAGATAATTTACTTATATTAAGGAGGATATTTACAATATTACTTATAAAATTAAGTGTAATTATTTATAATATTAAGTACCCACATCCATGAACATGCTATATTTCTACATCTATCTGAGTCTTATACATCCTGCATTTGTGTTATTTCCTTGTCGATTTTTTTTGCCATTTCAGTGTTGCACATTTATTCTTATTATCAATGTCTATATTTTTGTGGCTACTATGAGTGGGATATTTTAAATTATATTTTCTACTGATGATGTTTGGTAAGTAGGAAGTTCTTGAATTCAGCAATATTCTCACACTTTGCTAAATGATTCTCTTGTTTGGGTAGATGATAATTTATTCTTTACATCATTACTTCCTTATTTTCACACCATTTATTTCTGCATTATGTTTTGCTAAATAATAAAGGGATCTTACTGATTTTAATTAAAGTTATTTCATAATAAAGTTATCTAATAAGGAATATTATATTTTAAGGAAATTATATCTGCCACATATATTTTTAATTATTGTCATCTTTCCTTTTTCCTTTTTCTATTTTTATTTTATTGATTGACAAAAGCATCTTTATTTAGTGACCTGTTCAGAATTGCTATCCTTGCCCTCCAGGGAGAGACCAATCTAATCTCTTAGAAGGCAGAGATATATTAAAACTGTAAGTAAGAAAAAAAAAATCTTGGTGAAAGGTTTAATTAAGAAAAAAATATCTTAGTACTCCATTTTGAATAAAACATTGCTGTTGTTTTCATGGAGTTTTGTTTTTTATTATACTTTTAACATATTAGGATTATTATATAATGTGTATTCCACTAAAAGAAACCAAATAATGGTGGGTTGATACAACCACAATGTTGAAACCAAGTGAAAAATAATTATTTTTGGCCATGAATAGGGTTATTGTGATGCCCCGTCTTAATAGACGGGTGAATTTGGTAAGAGTCTCTTTCCTTAATAACCGAAAGGTGGTTTTTACCTTAGGAGTGCCATACCTTATGTACAAAATATTGTAAATGTTGTTACATTTTCTCTTAGCATTGTTATTAAGGAGAAATCATAGGCCAAATGTTTTTCTCATTCTTTTTTCTCTTGATTACTTTTCTTTTCTAAATAAAATGTTATTTTAGGATATGTGCTGCATACTTTCCTAAATCACTAATTCAAATATTCTCCTGTGATGACTGCTTTGTTTTGTTTGTTTACTCATTACTTAATAATTCATAGTGTATTTAAGTGACTGTTCTTTCCAGCTAACCTCTAACGGTTTGTACTTTCCTGTTGCAATTCTAGAATCACCAATTTTTTTTTTTCAAAGGGCTCTGATTCCATTTAGAGACAGATCTGAGAACTTTATGCTCATTGCTACTGTGATATTTTTGTTTCTAGGCTGTTTGAGAAGATAGAGATAAGAGATATATACATGTATTAGTTACCTGTCTGTTTATCCATCATCTCTTAAACCATGAGCTCCTACTAATTCCAGGTTAACACCCCACAGTTCATTTCTGTGACTGTATTAGTAACTCTCTTCTCCAGTTGTGAGAAACCGAGCTCTCATGATCCTCAATAT
Organism: Mirounga leonina; assembly: GCF_011800145.1. Taxonomy (NCBI): domain Eukaryota; kingdom Metazoa; phylum Chordata; class Mammalia; order Carnivora; family Phocidae; genus Mirounga; species Mirounga leonina. Next base: position 51,968,784 of record NW_023270451.1, read on the forward strand.
ATGATAAATGATGCTTCAATCAATTGTCTTGGGTAATTGTATTTTCTTAGTAATCTCTTGGGGTGAATCATTAGAGCAAATGCCTAGGAAAGAAATTGATGGATCAAAAGATGTTTTCAAATTCTCCTCCATAAAGCTTGTACCATGTTATGTTCCCACCAGTAATATGTCACAGGTCTTCTTTCCCCACAGCAGAAGGTATTTTCAAGTTTGTTTTTTTTAATTTGTTTTTATTTTTTGTCAGTTTTGGTGGGAAAACACTGAAATCTCAGTGCGGTTTTAATTTGTATTGTCTTATTATGAGTGAAGGTGAATATATTTTCATGTTTATGGGTGATGTTAATATTTGTTTCTTAAAATTATGTGTTAATTTCATTTGCCCATTATTTTCTATAGGATTTTTATACTTATACTTTAAATTTAAAAAAATGTATATTATGGATAGTAACCTTTTCCTGTGATACGAGTTGTAAATATTCTTTGCAAAGTTGTCAGTGTGCCTCTTGGTTTGGCCCGGGGTTATTTTTCTTTTCAATGCAAAGATATCTTTTATTTCTTAATTTAGTCCAATGTTTTGATTTTTTGTTTGTCCGCCTGGATTTTAGGTCATAGTTAGAAGCCCTTCCAGTGCCTGGGTTATAGAGGAATTCACCCATATTTTCTTCTAGGAACTGTGTGGTTTCATCTGTTACATTTAGATCTATGACCTATTTGGAGCTTATTCTTGGATATGTTGTGAGACAGGGATTTTAATTTGCTCTTTTCTTAAGTGGCTGTTTGGTTGACTCAGTGACCCTTATGAAAACATTCATCTTGGGGCACCTGGGTGGCCAGTTGGTTAAGTGTCTGCCTTTGTCTCAGGTCATGATTCCAGGGTCCTGGGATAGAGTCCCATGTCAGGGACTCTGACAGGGAGCCTGCTTCTCGCTCTCCGTCTGCTGCTCCCCCTGCTTGTGCTCCCTCTCTTTCTTTCTGTCAAATAAATAAATAAAATCTTTAAAAAAAATTAAAAAAAACCACTCATCTTTTTCCTTGTGATCTATGATAGCTTCTTTATCATTTATTGAATTTGCATATATATGTGGGTCTTCTATGGATTTTATTCTATTTCACTGGCCTGTCTGTGTATTCATATATCAGTACCACACTGCATTATTTAAGGATTTAAATGCTTTAATATCTGGCAGGACTAGTCCTCTCTTACCCTTTTCCATAGCTTTTCTTTCATTGTTTTTCTAGTTATTGTTGTGTGCTTTGCTTTCTATAATAACTGTAGCATCAATGTCTGTCTTTTTTTTTTAAATGCTATTTCTATTGAGATTGTGTAAAATGTGTAAGTTAGCTTGGGGAGAACTGACTCTTTTACGATTTGGAGTCCTCTTATCCAAGAACCAAGGAATATTTTTCTATTTGTTTAAATACCCTTTAATGCCTTACATGAGTGTTTTAAAGTTGTCTTTACATAGGTTTTGATCACTTATTAAATTTGTTCCTAAATATTTCAGCTTCTTTGGTGATATTGTAAATGGTAATTTTGCTATAATCATATATATTTTTTGTTTGTGTATAGAGAGGCCTTTGATTTCTGGTGTATTGTACCAATGGATTTCCTATTAAGAACTAACCTTCAATTCCTGAAATAAATTTCATATTGTCAGAGTGTATTGCTTTCTTGCTGTGATATTATATATATATATATATGCATATATATAATTAATATTCACGTATGATATTGGCCGATTATTATTTTTTTGGTACTATCACAATTTCATTTTATTTCACCCATTTTTAAAAGAAAGTTTCTAAGTTTCCCTTCACTTTCTATTCTCTGGAACAACTTCTGTAGAGTTGCAATAATCTGGTTTTGGTGGAATAGAAGAATTTCCTTCTGAATCTACTTGGGTCTGATGTTTTATATAAATAGTTCTTTAATGAAGTTTTCTTCAGTGGAAATTGGTCTGTTTGAACTATCTTGAAGTAGATTTTGACAAATAGTGTATCTTTCTTTTAAATTATCCAATTAGTCTAGAATTTTCAATTTCATTGCAAAGAGGTCTGCAAAGTAGTGTCATAATTTAATTCTTGGTGTGTTTTAAAGATCATATCTCCCATGCATATTTTTGCCTTCTCACTTTTTTATTGATTAGGTTAGCTACATGGTTTGCTATATTGTCAGTTGTTTCTAAAAATAAATAGGATTTGAGTTATTTATTATAATTTACAAAGTATAGGTAGTGTTTCCTATCTTATGAATTTCTACTTTCTTCCAGAAAAATAAAATTTCTAGGGGGAAAAAAAAAAAAAAAAACGAAAACCTTTACTCCCAACAAAACTCAAGGATATTACCTCATTCAGGATGAAATAGTCATAAGCATTTACTCTTCTTCACATCCTGTGGTTTTTGGGAGTTGCTGCCTCTGAATGGACATAATAGATTAAAGTGAATTAATTTGCCATCAGTGGCAATGAACATTTATATATTAGAAATTTCATATGGTTCAAACTCTGGATGATAAAAATAACTTTTGCACATGGGCTCTTCCTGCCTCAAAAATCAGTTTTCACACATTGTAGAAAAGGTTGCCCCATTTGGTTTATTGTTAGATATTTTTGTTCTGTGAGTCAGAGGAGAAAGAAAGACAAAGGAAGAGGATCAGAGTGTTTTACTTAGACTTTTTTTTTTTTCCCTGAAGAACTCTTTTTTAATGTAGAAACTGTGTACCACAAGAAAAAATTTATGGTTATGTTTTGAAAATTATTTTCTCAATCCAGATCCATATGTCTTTGTGTAAAGTCCTCCAATATTCAAGACAGTATCTGTTCTTTCATATTAGATTTTTTTATGATATTTGGTTTTTATAGTGATTTATTAGCAAGTTGAGAGAGGCTATACCTAATCTATGTCTGCTGGCCTGACAACACTGAAATTGTGTCACCTGTAAGGAAAAGAGAAGCCTCGCACTACAATCATTTTAGCAATTGCATATCTAGACCTGGCTGGTGTTCACAGAAAAAAAAATCATTTAGAATTTTATAGAAAAAGAAAAATTTCCCACAAATATCTCTGGGGCCTGGCATGATAAATTTGGCTGCCTGCATTGTTCAAAAACTCTAAGAAGGCCTCTATCTTCCTTTGCTAATAACAGTATATTAGTATGCTTTGTGCGCTTGCAACCAGGAATTTGGAAGCGAACGCCCTTCTTTTGGAGGCATGATCCATATTGATGTCATTTGAGATTTTCAGAAAGTTGTTTTGACAATGATCTTAGCACAAAATATTATTTTTACTTGTAATACATTCATTATTGTGTTAGGAGAAAGGTAGCCATTTGTAGATGATTGGTAATGTGGCATTTACTTTTCCTTATACCACCTCAAGTTTCTGAATTCTTGTAGTATTAGAACATATTGATACACAATTTAATGACATCGTAAATTAAATGTATTTATGTGCATTAAATTCAAAGTAACAAATATACATTCTTCAAATATAAAATTGGTGGGGAACATATTAAAAAGTCTATGAAATACAAAGGTATGTGTGTCTAGGGAATTTTATTTTACCCTAAACTAGTATCAATCTAGAAATATGTTTGATAGTATATCTATATAATTATACTTTGCTGCTATTTCATACTTGGCCATTGTTCAGGTAATGAAGATATTTTGCTTCTTATGGCTCCAGAGACCCATTTTGAAAGTGGAATTGACTCTTTCAAATGAAGAATTCTTTTAAAATGAAACAGAAAAGTATAGAAATTCAGAACACAGGAAGCAAACTCATAAAGTCCCATTTTATTTAAAAAACTCTACATTTTATTTTCATTCTTTTTCTTTCCTCTAAATAAAAGGAAGTAATTTACAATACTCAATTTAATGTAGTGTTCTAAATGGCCAAGTGTCACAGACAATACTCTACCTCATAAACAAAAGTGCACAGTAATTGTCCTTGGAAGTTGGAAGTGAAATGCATCATAACAAAGAAAAATTCATTATCTTTTCCACAGGCTTGATAATGTTAATGTGTCTCAATTGTGTTTAAACCATAAATAAAGTACAATTCTGCCAGGTTAACTTCCTTATGTTTGACGAAATGATTCAGGAAGAAAGCAGCTTGAATTTGATTAAGCAATTTGTTTGAATTACACAATGTAATGTAACTGTGATGATATATATTTTTAAATTTTTCAACTAAAAGTTTTTATTGACATGAGAGAAAAACTAGTCTTAGCATAAAAGAAAAGTAAAATGAGTGAAGTAAAAACAAAAATAAAAACAGAAGGAAAAAAAAAGAATGATAATACCAGATATAGTATAAAATATTTTACAGATATCACACATATTTTCCCTTTCCAACTTTTTAAGGATACACAATAGCCAGTCTTTTTTTAACAGCCCAAACTGCTGCTCACGTTATGCAATATATCCTTCTCTGATTTTGTTGTCTCAGATAATTTTCCATGTTTTCCAATTTTCAAATTTAATAAGTCCACTATATAGGTGAAACAAAATATCTGAAGATAATAATATTAACACTACATATGAAAGAAAGTTATTGGAGGTTAATGCACTGAGGCATGGAAAATGGGTAATTCTTCCCTTTCCTGAAAAGATGAAGTCCTTGCCAATAAGCTTCAAACAGCGTGAATGGTGTTTGAGAAAGTTGGTCATTAAGGTTTCCTGTAGTCAGTATGTGAAATCTCATCCATATAGAGACACTTAGGTGACTGTGCAAGATATGGTAGAAATTACCATCAATGCACCATATTATCATTATCACTGACTGTGCTTGAAATCATTGGCTTAAGGATATATTGTAGGGCGCCTGGGTGGCTCAGTCGGTTGGGCGACTGCCTTCGGCTCAGGTCATGATCCTGGAGTCCCCAGATCGAGTCCCACATCGGGCTCCCTGCTCGGCGGGGAGTCTGCTTCTCCCTCTGACCCGCCCCCCTTTCATGTGCTCTCTCTCTCATTCTCTCTCTCTCAAATAAATAAATGGAATCTTAAAAAAAAAAAAAAAAAAAAAAGGATATATTGTAAAATCATTTGGTGAGAAGGTTTCATTGAGGTCTCTTTTCTCCACGGTAATTTTGTATAGAGTTACTGAGTTCATCCTAGCCCACTGCCTTCAAGTGCCTCTTTTTCTTTCAGCGTGTTTTCTCCTCTAGTGGAGAAGTAGCGATCCCAAGATAGGTCACAGGGATAATTATTACAGAGGGAAATGTTTGTCAAATGATGGCATTTGCATTGATTTTATAAATGTAGCAAAAATTAAAATGTGGAGAACAATTTCTCTTTTAAATTTGTATTGATATTTTAAAATCACGTTTTATTCTAGGGCACCGGGTGGCTCAGTCGGTTTAACATCTTAGCTTAGGTCTTGATCTCATAGTCGTGAGTTCAAACCCCACGTTGGGCTCCACACTGGACACGGAGCCTACTTAAAAAAAGTAAAAGAAAAGAAAAGAAAGAAATAAAAATACAATTTATTCTGAAGTCACTAGGAATGATATTGCAAAGGTGCTACTTTTTATAAAAAATGTTTTGTTTTAATTTTTGTGTTAGTAATGTGCAACAGACATTATTGCTTACTGAATAAGATGACCAGCTCCTTCTGAAAGAGGTTCATTAGGTAAGTTAGCATTCCAGGTAACTCATAGAATGACTTTGCAGGTATCCCTCTGTGAACCAATTACGCCATGTGTGACTATGGAACGTGATGACTCAGTTGAATTTATCATAAATTGTATTCCACATTCTGTTGGCTTCAGTCAAACTAGGTAATTTTAATTTGTTTTATCCCTTTCTATACTAATGTGAAAATAATGGTATCTCATATGGGTGTGAGGTTTAGTTAAAATTTATGGAGAGTTTTATATCCAAGTCTATAAAGTTATGCATGGGAGTCCTGTTTATTTATATTGCTGATATGTTGTCCAAATAGGTAAGGAGAATCAGGACATCATAATTCACACAGGAAACTGCGGTTTTAGAAAAAAATAATTTTTGATAAATTAGGGGTCTTGGAGGTGAGTCCCTATGATCTTATGAGTTGAGCCATGGAACCTCCCTGGGCAAGTTTTGAAACCTACCTGGAACAGCAGTTTTACTTTTGTAAAGCTGATAAAGTAACATTGACATGGTTTCTATAAATCACAAATGCGGCAGTGTTTGTAAATAAAGTATTTTAAATGGCTGTTAAGATATTGAAATACCAGGGAGCTCCCAGAGTTGAGGAATATACAGGAGTCCAACCCAAGAGACGTTGATGTGATGGCTTGGCAGCAATGCATGCATATACTGTCAGAGCAATGTGGCCTATGATCAATAATCTTGATTTATAGGAAAAGAGAAGGGTTAAGAGTGTAGGCTGGTGTCAGAATCACAGAAATTGCCTAGATTCTAGCAACTCAAAGAGCAGTCCCTGGATCAGCAGCATCAGCAATAATTGGGAGCTTGTTAGAATTTCAGACTCTTATGCCCCATCCCAGACATACTGAATCAGAATCTGCATTTTAACCAAATGCCAAAGTGATTCATGTATACATTCAAATTTTAGAAGTATTAGCCTTGACATTGTGAGGTAGCCAAGGAATGCCTGCTCTTGATATAACCCCTTGAAATTAATAGCCAAATACAAGTAGGAGGACTGGGCCAATAAGACCTGACAGTGTATTAGAATTGTATTGTCCCTTCTCTTATCCTTAGATCTTCCTACTGGCAAATCTCCTCAAGCACAGACGTCTGCTTTACTGGCCCTATAGCTAGTAACCAGTATATATAGATAACTAAGTCACTTTCAGGATTTAGGTTATTTATAAAAACAGCGATCTCAAATAAGATGTATCTGGCCCTATGGCCTTTTTTTTTTTTAATTCTCATGCAGGGAGACTAGCCATCTTAGTTCCTGCCTTAAAACTAGTCACAAAGGCATTTAAGAATCTCAGAGAAAGCATTGGAGATACCTGCCAGACCAGGGCTTATTTTTATCACATAAGAAACTTACAAGATACAGATTCCAAAGCCCCAAACACCCAAAAGCTGATTGTCCAGGAATCTGCATTTTGTAAAAAAGATTTTATGTATTTATTTGAGAGAGAGAGAGAGCATGAGCATGCATGTGCATGAGCAGGGGAAGGGCAGAGGGAGAGGCAGAGAGAGAATTTCCAAGCTGACTCCCCATTGAGCATGGAGCCCAAAGCCGTGCTCAATTTCACAACCCTGAGATCATGACCTGAGCCCAAATCAAGAGTTGGACACTAAACTGACTGAGCCACCCAGGTGCCCCTCCAGGAATCTGCATTTATAATAATGAACTGTACTTTGTTCTTTTATCCAGCTTTACTCAACTCTGTAATTTTGCCTATCTAGGAATTGACCGTTATGAGAAATTCACCTCACTATGAGCATGCATTAGGGACTACTGTTTAGGACAGTGTTTTTTTATTGCTGTCCATGGACCACCTACATCAGAAATACCTGGAATGCTTGTCAAAATTTCACATTCCTTGGCCATACCCAACACACCAGAATTACTGGATGGACTCAGCATTGTTTCTGATACACAACTCAGTCTGGAAACCACTTCTCTAGGGCCTTAGTTCTTAACCCGAGGTGTGTATTAGAATCACCTGATGACATTTTCGAATATTCCCCTACTTAGGTCCCAAACCCAGTGCTTCTGATTTAATTGGTAGCAGGGGGAGGGATTGGGTAGCCATCAGACTGGGATGTCCTACAGTGATTCTAACCAGTGTTCTAGCTAATAGCCTACAACTGGTGATCACAAAATAAGTCTCCTTTCACGAAAAATGTTAAGGTCAACATTGGTTCTTGGCCATTGAAGGGGTTCAGAACAAGCCTCCCAGAAATGTGCCACTTTGTCATGTGGATTACTTTGAGCTGAAATCAATCAAGGCCTAAAAGTCTCTGGAAGAGCTTTGGCATGTGGATTACTTTGAGCTGAAATCAATCAAGGCCTAAAAGTCTCCGGAAGAGCTTTTACCTCCCCCTTTACTGCCTAAAAGAATTTAGATAGAGGGTCTGGTCCAGGAAAAGAGCTATCATCAGAGATAACTACAAAGAATATGGGCCAGGTGTGGTAAGCTGGGGGACCTGGATATCAAATTCCTCTCTATGTCCCATTATCTCTGTATGGTGTAGCAAACATTTGTTTACCAAACATTTGTTCTTCCCATCTTCCTGTGAATTGTCTTTCTCCATTTTGAAGTCTCTGACCGCTACCCCCTTCTTTTCAGCTCAGGATGGCATATGAGTCTCAATTGCCTGACTACCTGTGGGTCTCATATGCTTATGGGGATCCCACACATACATAATTAATTAAATAAACATAATTGGTTTTTCCTGTTAATCTGTCTTATACCAATTTAATTAACAGACCTGCCAAAAGAACCTAGAAGGGTAGAAAAAAAAATTTTTTTTTCCCTCTACACCATCCTGAGTAAGGGCACTTTCTATACCTGAAACCCTTTTCTGATGTTCACCTAATACCTCCCTCTCTGCCTCCCAAAAGCTAGAGTCTATCATTGTAATTGCAGACTAGTGAAAAAATGTCCATATTCAAATCAGAAAGAAAAATTCCCAGATATATTCTCACATATCTTGCTTTTGGATTCATTATCCTTAGCCACTGTTCCTTGTCTTCACAGGATTGTTACTGTATTTCATTTTGGGGAAATGGAGCATATTCCAAGCGGAGGAAATGGTGCAGTAAGTGTAGTCTTCAGCAAAATGTCATAAATGACTTCTTTTAATTCATGAAGCAGGTCATGAATAATAGGAAGATGTGAGAATCTGATTCTATTTCTCTTCAGGTCATTTTAGCAATCATATCATGTAGCTTCTTTGTCAAAAGAAAACAGGCAGAATTATCATTATAACTACAACAGGTGTATTTTGATGGATAGCTATATAAAAAAACAGTGTCTAAATCACAAAGATTATAAATAAAGTAAGGGCTATACTGGAGGTTGACATAAAAAGGAACTCCGTAGTTTATCCTTTTGTTGTAGATTTGTTGTAAATTTGTGAAGTTATATTGTTGGTCTACAAAAATGTTCATTTACTTAGTTCCAATAATTTCACATAATGTGTTAACCAAAAGAGTACTTAGAAATACTCTAGCATTCATTTACTTCTTTACATATGAGAAGACAAATGCCATGAGAGATTCCATGACCTTCTTTACACTGTAGTTAGAGGAAAGTTCAGAACAGGAATTCCAAGTGTCCTGACTTTTAGCCAGTGTTCTTTCCTTCCCTACACCCCACTTGGTCTTTGAAAGGATAAATGGACTTAAGTGTAAGAATTTGAACATTTAGATTCATACCATGAAATCAGGTTTTTTAAAGGTCTGATTGATTTCTCAGGTGCAAAAGATCACTAATGCATGAGCATTTAAATATCTAAATTGGTTGTAATACTTTTTATTGAAGATTTAAAATGGCCTATGCTTTTAATGTTAATAGTTTTCAAATATCTACTAATAGGCAAGCCAATGAATGCACCATCATTTAAATATATACAAGTTGGATGTGCTTATCAGTTTTTCCCCTTCTCTTTTTTTTAAGATTTATTTATTTATTTGAGAGCGAGAGAAGCAGGGAAGGGGCGAAGGGCAGCAGGGCTCAATCTCACCTCAAGAACCAAGAGCCAGGCACTTAAGGGACTGAGCCACCCAGGTGCCCCTCCCTCCCAAACTAAGAGGTTTGAATCTGGTAATTTTTCCTAGTCACACATTGCTTTTGTAATGCAGTGTTTAAACAGAGCAGCAGGATTTGAAGCTAAATTCATCTCAAAAAGTAAAATCTGTGGTCAAAAGAAAATACAAGGTTGGCAGAAGGCAAACAGAGGCTTGGCAAATTATCTAAGCTCTCTTCTCATTTACTAATTTGTAAAATACGACTTACAGTAACTACCTCATTGGGTATGTTTTTGGGGTTTTATTAAAAGCTCCAAAAGAGAATGTGGCATGTAAGAGGCTAGATTCTTATGACATTAGGTTTCTCCTCCTCTCATTCCCTTTTTAAAAGGTAATTTGGGTAAAGATTCAATATTTACATTTTAAAGGTCCATTCAAGGGCAAATTTTATAGGTAATTGCTTTTGAGATGTTTTTTGAAGAAAAACAAAGCATCTTGACTAGTGTGGTAGAGTAAGACTAAAAAATTATTGATGCAAATAATTATATTACAGTAAGTTTTTTTATTCTGATGAAATTTTATCGATAATCACTTAATCCTGACTTTCTACATTTAAATAAGTAAAACCTTGTTTGAAATAAAAGCCGTCTAAGGAAAGGTAAAGTGCTTTCTCATGGAAGTTGGACATTTGTGATTAACTGGATAAGAAAATTGAGACTGATTTAGAATAAAGGATGTCCGTGCACCAAATGTTGTCACAAAAACAGGCCAAGACTCAAAAAGAAGGCAATGTACTCAGAAATATATTTAGTCTATAGCTAATTAATTATCCATTGAAAAGATATAAAAATAACGACCTCACTGGTCTTAGTGGACTTAGTAGACTATTCTACCTTGGCGCACTTGCAGATTTAAACTTTCCCCCCATTATTTGTGATAAGCACATTTAGCTAGTGAGTAAACCTACCTACCTCCCTCCCCTTGTTTATATATGTTTTTGGGGTGGGCAGCTCTCTCCATGCTTTGGATCCTCCATAGGGTAGAAGGAGACCTCATCTCCCCCTAATCAGAGGTCTTAAGGAGGTGTCCTTGGGGAGAAAAATCCCTTTTAGTCATCATCCAACATCTCTAAAAAAGAAGGGCAAGCAAATGTAGGCATATGGGTGGGAGCGAAGGAAAGAACCAGCCACAGTCTTAGTAACAACCTCCCCACTCCCAGGGCCCCAACCCAGGAGCCATTGAGAGATTTTGCCTGGCTGGAAAGGAGGCCACAGCCCACAAGGATGTTAGCAAGTGGATAGCGGATGATGTCTGCAGCTTTGTAGGGGCCTTTTTGGCTGTGGACAATATGCACTGGTGTATGGGTGGGGGCACATGTCCCTAGGGCAGATCTGGGATACCTGCGCAAGATGGTTCTGATCTCTCCCTGGAAAGGAGGGGATAGATGGGACGGCACCATTCCTCAGTGCCTTTCCGCACCAGAGATTTCCCCTCCTTACAAACTACATGGGGAGATGGAGGGACAGTTTGTATGCTTCCCCCCCCAAACACACCCCTTTTGCCTTCAAGACTGGCATATGCCCAACACAAAGATCTTTCTGTCATTCGAAAATTTTTCCTGTAAGCTGCACAATCAGCACTTCTTGGCTCTGCTCTCTCTGGAAAGCCTTGAGCCACCCAAGGTACTCAGCCCTTGCTGGACTGAAGGGATCCAGGCACTATTCCTTTAGGCCCTAACCCCTTCCCCTGACAAAGTCTTCAGAGAACAAGGGATCCATGGGGAGACCTTGAGCCCAGGAAGTAATGAAGGAACACTAACTGATCACCATGGGGCTGAAGCTGGGGGCTGCACTCAAGATCTGGGCCCAGTTGAGTGCCAGCTGGAGGTGGTGGTCTTCAGACAATGGAAGGGGCAGCACTGAGCCTCTTTGTGGTTTTGGGCCAGCAGTTGGGCAGACCCCCACCCAGGCCCATCTCTCCACAGGTGGCCAAGTGCCAAGTCACATCTTCCACATGGCCAGCTTCCCAGTGGCTTTGTCACTGAAGCCACAGGCACTAGAGAGGAGCTCACAATGGGGGAGCATCCCAGCAATGGCCACTTCCTTTTATGGGGGGGCACTCCCTATTGGCTGAGCCTCCTCCCCCAAGCAAGAGAATGGGAACATGGCTCTGCTTCCAGGTGCAACAGACCCCTCCCAGCCTCTGCTAAGCTGGTGGGTGGGCAGCTCAGATCCCTGAACCTCTTCAGTGCTGGCCACTCAGATGCAAGGGCCCCTCCTCTCCTTTTGGTTTTGGATGCAAAAAGAATATTTCAAAAAGAAAACATGTAACTTAAGAGGAAAGGAACAAGTGTCCAAAGATTTTCTGGGGTTCACTTTAGGAGCCTGGTGCAGATGGCCCTGGGGACCCAAACTTGGGCCCAGGCCCAGGGGCTCTGCATCCTGAGCAGAAAACCAAAAACAAAGGAGGCAAAGAGACAGGAAGAGGCACCAGGCTGTCTTTGGCCTTGCCCACTGACTCCCTCTGGAAGGGAGGCTGCTCTTTGCGAGGTTTTCAGCATCCTGACATCAGGCAAGGGGTCAGGGTAGAGCCCCACTCGGGTCAGCTTTCCTGACAAGGTTGATGTATTTAACTCACTACTATGGGATGTTGCCGTAGGCAGGCTCCATGGTTATAGTTTCCACCCCAAGGCAGTTGTTCCAAGGATGGGCAAAGCTCTTCCTACTTCCTGGTCTTCTATGCTATAAAAGACCTGTCCACCATCCTACTGCCCTTCCTCTACTTCATGGGTGTTGACTCAGGGCCTCTGGGCTCAGTGCAGGCCAGGAAGCTGCATGCCTGGCTGACCGCAAGGTGGAAACACTGCACAGCAGCCCCTGCAGGCCCCCAGGCGGGCAGCTTTCAGTCCTCTGAGGTAAGTAGATCCCTCTACTTGTCTTCAGGCCCTAGGGCAAGCCGCCATAGCTCACCGGGGGTCCAACCCGCCTTTGCCTCTGGGCCTTCATCCCCGAAGTAGCCGAATTCTCCCTCTCAGAAGCTATTGCTGCCTTCTACTTCCTCCTCCCCCCTCCCCCTGCTGAGCTCTCAGAGACCCAGCTGTCCCTTTCTTTATGGAAAGTCACTGGTATTGTCCTCCTTGCCACTTTCCAGGTCAAAGAGTTTTTGAATTCCCTGCTGTCCTCCACCTTCTGCCATTTTACTTCTGGGAAGTTCCAGTCTTCTAGCCACTAATTGTCAGTGATCTCCAGGTGGATCTCTTGGTTCCTTGGCTTCCGCCCCTGACTGTATTACTTGGTGAGTGGGGTCCTCAGGTGGATGGTGAACTGGCGGATGTAGCAGCAGGCTTGCTGGTGGGTGACACAGGTGTCCACGATGAGCAGCTTCATCAGGGTCTGCTACATGAAGTTGATGAGGGGCAGGCCTTAGGGGAGGGAACTGCAGTTTCTCACTTAGGTGATGTATATTTGCTTGAGGACCAAGCTCAGGACAGCATCCTTCTTGTGCCAGCAGACTCTGATGAGAACCAGGAAGTCCAGCACTCACAGCGTCTTTTCACCTGTGCTCCATAGGACCACTGCCCTCTTGAGCTGCATGTAGCGCTGCTTGGTGAAGGTCAGATGGTAGAGCATCAAGCTGCCGACATGCCGGAAGACAGCTGCTGCTATTGTGACCTTTGCCGTGCGGGCCACTAGCTGTATGACAGAGCTCTGGTAAGCCCTTGATGTCCAGCTGGAGTTTCCCCCCGGGGGGCTGCTGGACAGCTGCAACATCCTGCTGCTGTCCTTCCGGGCCTTTGGAAACAGCCGCTTCTGGAGGCAGCCAAAAGGTCTCTGATGTAGAAGGTGATCAGAGCGTCCAACACAGCGCTGTCAGTGACCTGGAATTTGCTGGCCTTTCTGGTCTCTCTGGGTGCTCAGACTTGCGCAAAACTGTGGAACAGCTTTGGAGTAAGGCGCAGCTTGGCCAACTGCTGCCATCTCTTGACCATGGCGAGAGTCACGGAGGGCAGCGTCATTCTTCCCCTTCAGACCTCCGGGGACCCGTCTTCGTTCTCTTCATCTTCCTCCCCCTCACTGGCTTCCTCCAGCATGTCTGGCAGGGAATGGAACTGCTCGTCGTCCTCCTCAGAGCTGTCCAGGTGGCTGGGGTTGAGCAGGCTGTGGTCGTTCTCCTGCAGGAACTTGTAGAACTGGGGATCTTTGCCCTTCCACCGGGAGAACTGGTGCTTCTGCTCAGAGGCCTTCATGCCTCCGTGGCCCATCCGGGCGCCAGACGGATCCGTGCCGCCCGTGTCCCCGTGCAGCTCGCGTCTCACCTGCTGGGGCTCCTTGGCTCCCGCGGGCGGCGGCAAGGACCCTGTCCTCGCACAGCCCCGTCGGGCGCCTCCTGCGGCTGCACGGCGCCGCCCGGCCTGCCCGGCCTGCCTGCCCGCAGGGAGCGCCGCGCTTCGGCGGCGTCTGCCCACCGCAGCTGCTGAAGAAAGGCTGCGGGCCTGGAGGTGCTAGTCGTCTTCCCTCTTTTGCGAACGTCAGGCCATCCTGACTCAAGAGCAAAGCTGTTCGAGTCTGTGGCTGGAGGAGGCGTTGTGGCTGACACAGGAACAGAAGCTTTGTAAGTTTGTAAGACTGATTCATAGATGCATACAAGCAGCTAGTTCCTAGATAATTTTGGTTACGGTACAAATCAGTTGTGGTCTCCTTTGTTTTGAAATGGCAGTTGTACATGCTTTGTCTTGGGAAAGCAGGCGTCTGGTAACTTTACCAGTAAGGAGCCTCCTCGTGTTATCCCACGTTTAGTTGGACTGAATTAGATACAACCGTTTTTTTTTTTTTTTTAATTAATTTAATCTAGGGGGACTTTTTGGAGAATGAACTCGAATGAGAGGAGGATGACAGAAAGGTGAGAAGAGAAAATGTGTTTTCGGAAAAAAATTCTACGCCCGAGCAAATCACTGCTTGATAGTAGCCTTATCGATGGTCAGTTGTGTTTTGGGTCATGTCTGGAAGATTCTGTGCAATGATAATAGCTACTACAGGGTTCTGTGTAGGAATACTGTTTTGAATTGCAAACATCTTTCCCTGTGTCATCCTAAGCTAAGAATGGCCAAGAGTAAGTGGCATCTTCTAACTGTGACTGAGCGAGTGAGAGCAAGAAAAGGAGGGAGAGGGGAAAAAAATTTAACAAAAATTGGAGTGATTTCTTGGCTACTGACCTTAACATTTTTTTAAAAATTTTGACTGATTGTAGTGATCAGTGAGAAATTTCAAAATACAGGCGGATTTTTGATATTATAAATGTACCCTAGTTGGTTTAGTTGCAAAGATCCATGGTATAAAATTGGAATATATAGGCTAGAAAAAAGAATGGAAACGGATGGGTTTATAGACAAGAAACTTAGTTCAGAATGAGCCAAAAGTTATTTAGGAATGTTTGTGTCTGATTAAATCATAAAGCCAAATCTACATCTGGTTTCAAATACAAATAGTAACTAATTTATCATTCCTAACATCGTCAGAAATCTTGATTGGTTTCGTAATAAAAAGAGAACAAAGGCAGGAAAACTGAATTCCTCTTTGGACTCTGCTATAAAATATTATGTACATTATTTTATTATCTAAAGGTCCTTATCTATAAAATGCGCCTGATACAGCCTTATAAAATGAGTGAAATTACTGTCTAGGGGTAAATAAGCCTAAATCTATGTAAACACTTTGAGAGGGAAAAATCATTAGAAAAATGTGTTTTTTATTTCTTTTGTCTTCTGCTGTTTTATTCTCATAATCCTGGAAGTCTCTGAGATATTATTGCTGATTCTGTTCTGTAACAACAAACAATATGGTGGTTCACCTTCCTTTATGAAAATATTTTATGCTATTTCCAACATTACTATATGATTGTACAAATCTTAGAAAACGTAAGAATAACAGAAAAACAAAAATTCATAGTCATCTATCCCAAGAAAATGAGTCTTTTGACGTGTTTCATTCTTTTTTCAATATTTTTTCTTTTTCCTCACTTTTTACTCTACAGTTTTCTTTCCTTTTAGTAACAGAATTCACACACACACCCTTACTTTCTAAAATTGCAGTGCTGTTTATTTTGAACATAATTTTAAACATGAAATTAATACTTGTGTGATGATAGTAGAATTTACTTAATTATTTCACTGTTAAATTTTTAGGTAATTTTCAAATTACTCTTGTTATAGGCAATGTTATGATTTACTTATTCATGTTTTTCTGCATTTGCTTTAACTGGTGGGTTTTTTTTTATTATTGTTATTGTTATTATTATTATTATTATTAAGTACAATAGTTTTTAAAAGTAATTTAATCCAGGGGGACTTTCCTTGAGAATGAGCTTGATGGAGGTCAGGATGACCGAAATGAGGGAAGAGAAAAAACATTTTACAAATCCACACTCCTACAAATCAGTACTTGATGATACTTGATGAAGAAACACATGTTACCTAATTTGTTTACCAGTTTGTGAATTCTGTCTTCAGATCCTCTGCCTACTTACCATTCAGACCTTACCTTTTTCTTACCAGATTTTAAGATTTGCATATATCTTGTCCTTTATGTTTACTACAAATAAAATGTTTATACATTTTCTCTTTGCCTATTGCTTATTTGAAAAGTTTTTCTCAATTATAGCTGAGAATTGCTTCCCTGTCTCATAAGTATCAGGCACTGA
The DNA here is from genome assembly GCF_011800145.1 of Mirounga leonina. Classification (NCBI taxonomy): domain Eukaryota; kingdom Metazoa; phylum Chordata; class Mammalia; order Carnivora; family Phocidae; genus Mirounga; species Mirounga leonina. The sequence goes on from NW_023270451.1 coordinate 51,985,141, forward strand.
ATCATTAATTTAAAATATTTTGAAAGCAAAGCAGTTACCCATTTTTTTCTCCCTCCTGAACTCTGGTTAGCCAGAGCTTTTTCTGTCCCTGGTTTTATTATGTTTGTTTTGTTCTTATTGATTAAATAATGAAGGCTTTTTGGCCAGTTTATTTCATTTTTTTTGTTGGCAGTAATGTAAGGAATGAGAAAAAAATCAGAATTATATAAGGCTCAGTTTTACTTCAATTCCCAATATAGTTTTCATAGTAAATGGAACATAATCATGTATAATTTAAACATAGTCTTCATAGTTAATGGCATATGATCAGGTATATTTTTTTTATGAATGCTTAATACGTGAATGCCATGTGGATTTTTAAATGTACCTATTCACAGTTATTTTATAATATTTTAGCAAAGCAATATGCTGCAATATTTATGGGACAGTATGCCAACTTCGTTCACTGAAGGGTTTTCTGGAAATTAAGGTGTGCTGACTTTGGTCTGCTGTGTTGTATCCCCATTAATAAGTCATCATCCAAATTATCAAAGATAAGAGTTATGGATGCTATTTTTAATCAGGTGATTATAGAAATTGAGGAAATACCGGAAAGTTAAAAAGGAATGAAAGACAAGAAAGATTATAAACAACCTCTTTTGATATCTTGCTGTAATTCTTTTCATTCTTTTTAAAAAATGGTATACTTAAACATTCTCTTTTTTGGACAGAATGATTGTTTCCAGTTTCCAGATGCTGGAAATTAAAAATATTTTTAAGGAAATTCTTCTAAATATATCATAACCCCCTTTGCCTTCTTGTACAGAAAACAGAAAGCATGGTTTTACCTTTTGTTGCTAAGTCTGTATAATCGTGAACGAATTACTATCCCTACAGCAAGTAGTCATTGAAATATGTAGACTTGCTTACCTTTCACACAAGGGAGAAATCTGTTTCTAAGGATGTTTATGTGGATGTGTTTGAGTTTAAACATTGAAATTATATATATATATATATATAATTTCACATAGATTTCTCCTGAAATATATCATTTTGTTCCCTCCAACAGACATCAAAATATTAATTTCTGGCCCTTCGCCTAGTAGTGATCTGGGGTCATTATCCATAAATTTTATATTCCAATCTCTAAAATCTTTTTATATGCAGAAAAAAAAAGTTTCTTATCTAGTACTGCTTTCCTTAATAAGTACATAATTAGTAGTGGTTTCTGTCTGTGTGCAAATATATCACTCATGTCTTAAGATAATGCAGGTCATTTTTCTTCTTGGTGCCAAACTTAATCAGATAACCTGAGCTTTGCATTTTAGAGATGAAATAATACATTAGCCATAGGACATTAACAAGAAAAACAATGCAGCTGTAGAGTGAAATGCCTCTGATAAAACTCGATTTTTGAATGTATTATGTTAATACTGCCAAGCAGATATTACAGTTTTGTGGCCGTTTTATGTGAGCTGCTGGAGGAAACATTGAGGATGGTTTTTAAATCAGTAAAGCATATAATAGTAATGATGAGGAGAGAATATCCATTCTGGTAACTTTTAAGTGATATTCCCTTTGGCAATGGCTGTTTTGGGGTATCTGTGAGGTAGATATTTTTACTTTTAAGTTAACCAACAAAGATTCTTTCTCGTCCAGCAAGGAGCTGGATGATTTTTATTCTTTGAAAAACTCCAGGGGCAGTGATATGAAGGTTTGAGCATTTCACAAATTATTACACACATTTGGTAAAACCAATTCTCACTTAGTTTAGTGTTAAAAAGGAAGGCATTGCTCTGGGCCCATCTAATGACCTTCCCACAGTAGACAAGGACGGCTACTCTGTGTGCAGCATATAATTGGATAAAAGGATTCAGACTCTTGAACCCCCTCATTATGACCTTGTTTTGTAGATCCTAAGACTCTAGCTGCTTAAAGTGTCAGGTTTTCTCAGTTAGGTGGTTGATAGTGTAAAATCACTCCATACATTTCCTGGAGTTTTTTTTTTTTTTTTGGTTTGTTTCTTATTATTGTAGTTGTTTTTAAATATTTTTGCCCTGTGATTTCATAAAAGGCATTTAAATTTTTCCATGTGACATTGATTTCATAGTAATGCTAGTGACTTACCGTCTTTATGTGCTATACATTTCTCAAGCAGTTACTACATGATTAAATGGTATAATTGATGAGAGAAAGTGAGAATTTAAAGACAGTTTTCAAATTTCTTGCATTGTTAGCAATTTAAGCAGGAGGAAACATGAAATTAAAAAATAGCATTTGGTACCACAATAATTATTTAGACAAGAGTTATCAATAGATACTAAATTGAGAGGATGGAAGTTTTATAAGAAACAGAAATCTCCAATACTTCCCCACAAGATACGTATTAATTACAAAAACTCTGTAGTGTACAAACCTGGAAGATGCCATTGTAACCAGGTAATCAAAATTATCTTTACCAGTAATGGTAAATAGGTATCATGTGCCTCCTAAAGAACGAATAATCAAAAGTACACGTCTTCTCTGGTGTCCCGGACAAAATGTGTAACTTGAATTATGAGACTACATCAGAGAAAGTTGAATTTATTCTGTAAATAAAGTACCTGCACTCTTTAAAAATGTCAAAGACCTGATTAAAAAAAATGAAGACCAATGAACTGTTCTAGATAAAAGACTAATGAGGAATGATAACTAAACACAACATGTGACCCTGGCTTGGATCCTGGACCAGAAATTTGTTTCTTTTGCTATATAGAACATTAGTGGGACATTGAATTCTGAATAAGGAATGTAAATTAGATAATAGTGCCGTTTTAATGTCAATTTCCTGAATTGGATCATTACATTGTGGTTATATTCATGACTTTCAGGAACTATACACTGAAGTATTTAAGGGGTAAAGGGGCATCATGTCTACAACTTACTGTCAAATGATTCAGATGATATATGTGTACATATGGACAAAGAAATAGGGGGAATGACAATGCAAATGTCTACAGTTCCATAGCTATTCTCTTTGTCCTTGCTACTCAAAGTTTGCTCCGTGGACCAGCAATATTGATACTAGCTGGACAGTTATTAGGCATGCAGAAGTTTTGCCCATACTCCAGTCCTACTGTTTGAAAATCTGCATTTTAATAAGATCATCAGGTAATTGGTATATCATGAACTTTTGAGAAGCACTGCTGTATATCACCTTCATAGTATGTATAATATGGCTTGAGTCACAGAAGTGAGGCAGAGCTGGAGTCTTAACTATGCTTAGATATGCCATTCTTAGAATATGTTTGTCATGCCAGGTTTTGCTATTATTATCCACTCATATAATATGTTAAAAATCAGAACCAGAAACCCTTTAGAATCAGAATTTTTGTGCTTTCCTTATCTTGAACCAGAATTTTCAACTGAAATCTACAATTAGTGGGTTGTATAATCTGTGTAGAGGGTTATGATCAGTATTATTAATTTTTTTAAGATTTTAATTTATTTATTTGACAGAGAGAGAGAGTACAAGCAGGGGGAGTGGCAGAGGGAGAAGCAGGCTCCCCGCTGAGCAGGAGAACCTGACATGGGGCTCGATCCCAGGACCCTGGGATCATGATCTGAGCCGAAGGCAGCTGCTTAAACGACTGAACCACCCAGGCCGCCCCTATGATCAGTAACCTTATAAATGAAATAGCATGAAAAGGAATAGAAAATAAGAAATTGATCACATATAGTTAGATAAATGCTGTCGTCACCCTAAAGAGATGGGATGGCCCCCAAGTTTGGTTCCAAGAAAGTGGCAAAAATAATTACTGACATGATAGGCTTTCTAGGAGAGCAGAGCAGCTCCCACACAGGTTAAAAATGACTTGAGGTGTTTATGGTGTGGAGATGTGGAAAACATTCTCACAAGTAGCCTGGGCCTTGAGGATTTTGAAATCTCACACCTCTGGGCTCCAAATGAGGGAGCTTTCTTTTTTTTTTTTTTTTTAAGATTTTATTTATTTATTTGAGAGAATGAGAGAGAGCAAGCACATGAGAGGGGGGAGGGTCAGAGGGAGAAGCAGACTCCCTGCCGAGCAGGGAGCCCGATGCGGGACTCGATCCCGGGACTCCAGGATCATGACCTGAGCTGAAGGCAGTCGCTTAACCAACTGAGCCACCCAGGTGCCCGAGGGAGCTTTCTTATTTGCCCAGGTGGAGGTAAGAGATAAAGGGGGCATGATGGGATATGAAAGCTGCCAGCAGTGAAGTATCAAAAGCAGAATCATACTCTATCACAGTGAGGAGTACTTCATGAAGTCTTTCTTCAGTATTATGTGTCCAAGAATATACATTCAGAGATTCCTTCCCATACCCCCAAGCTCATCACAAAATTAAGTGCAGAAATGAATTTTAATGGTTTTACCCAGGCTCTGTCTCCGTATTCTTTTATTTCAGGGAATTTTGGGACTGGGAAATTTAAACCCCATTTTTTAACACTCTTATTGTCTGCTAGGCCATTTGCTTCACCTGGACTACACTACTAAAGTTGTTTGTTTTAATTTAACTTTGACAGTTAGGCCCCGTGCTCTAATCCCATCGTAGATTTGGCTTTCCAAACAATCTTATGGTGTAAAAACTTGAATCTCTCAATCATTATATTAATCTTTCACATAACATCTTACTTGGATACTTCATTCTTATCTATTGTTCTGCACATTTGGGGGTAGATTTTTTGAACTTTCAAATCCACAAAAACAAATTCAAAACGATTTCCTTTGTCTAGTGATAAAATTTCTGTAATACACTTTATTGTCAAGCGGAATTTAACACAAACGTATTTTATTTTGGTCAGCCTACAAATATATTTAGAGCTAGTTTTACCCCATGAAGACTCTTGCTGATTCCAATTCCCAGCTCTTACCCAGATTATAGCATTGCATGATGTTTCTTTGCATGAGATTATATTGGCTTTTATCTAATTAGTGTAATTCTTTTGTTTTTCCCAAAGTTATAGCTATGAGTTATGGTCCTATGACTAGGATTTTCAAAGGTATTGCAGTATTCTGACATAAGAATTATTTAAGTTAATTAATTTCTATTCTTGAGCTAAGTGCACTTTTGAAGTGTATATGATTTTAGCTCTTTTGTTTTTGCTATTTAAGCAATGCAATGAGGTAATGACAACCATACAAACATAGATATATATACTTATATAGACACACAGCCGTATCCCTTTGATAGATGGAAAATGTTGATTAAAATGATACCACTTTTCAGTGTTAATTGAACTGTGATCTCACTGTATAATATTCTTCCATTTTTAAAAAGTATGCAGTGTGAGGTGTTTTTGGACACTGCATTTTAGATTAGAACATGATTGAATATATAGTCTGCTGCCTTAAAAAGCACAATTACCACCCTTTAAAAGAACAACACAAGTTGCTGGGTAATCTGGCAAAAGAGTGCCTTGTGATGTTCATCTAGAAGCAGTGTCTCAGCTGTGTGATTTGGGTGTGATACAAAGAGAAAGGGAGAGCAAAGACAGGGAGAGCAAAGACATTTCTGTTTTGTTTCTTCTTCTTTTGATACTTCTCACAATTTTTATCAATAAATTGAGCATTTTACTCTTAATGCTTTCCTTTCTATGCCTTTTCTCTTATTGTCACTTCTGCCTTTAAATTTATTTTTGCATTTACTTTTCTCTTTCTCTTGCTTTTTTTCCTGATCACTCTTTAAATTCTGTAGAATCAAAAGATAAGCATGGTTTCATGGAATAATGTTAATTAGATAAGAGAAAATAAGGGTGGTCCTTTTTTTCCACCTAAAAATCTGTTTAATATAAAGTACTGATATGTCAGTTTTAAAAAATGCCTAAGATTTGTCTGAACTTATAATTGGAGTCAAAGAACGTGCTTAGTCTTGCTCATAGCAGAGCAATAAAAATAAATTAACTAGCTTTGGTGGTCTGTATGCCATATGGTCTTCAACTTGCTAGAGTAAGATCACCTTTGAAAAAACACCTTACTGACAAAAGGGAAAAGTATCATCGATTACTTTTGGTTTATCCTTGACAGAACTTGTGTAACATGGCATTCCAGGTTACCATGTACCTTAAATTCCAGAAGGAACACGTTTCATTAAAATACCTGGCTCATTTTCAGGGTTTCATTTGTTTGTTTATTTATTTTTTATTATGTTCAGTTAGCCATTTGTTTTTTTAAGATTTTATTTATTTATTTGAGAGCGAGAGACAGAGATAACGAGTGAGAACACTGAGCGGGGAGGAGAGGGAGAAGCAGGCTCCCCACTGAGCAGGGAGCCCGATGCAGGGCTCGATCCCAGGACTCTGGGATCATGACCCGAGCCGAAGGCAGCTGCTTAACCGACTGAGCCACCCAGGCGCCCCGCCATTTGTTTTTTTAAAGAGAAGCAGGCTCCCTGCTGAGCACAGAGCCTGATGCAGGGCTCATCCTAGGACTCTGAGATCATGACCTGAGCTGAGCGCAGATGCTTAACTGAATGAGCCACCCAGGCACCCCTGGATTTCATTTTTATTAATCTTGATTGCTGTGCCACCAGACATTTGAACTTGTTGTTGTATAATTGAGCTAAACCTTTGATTTCCAGAATGTTTGAGAAATACAGGCTGTCTATTAAAATAGACTAATCAAATAATAATGTGTGTGAAACTAATCAGTCAGCAGTTGCTGTTTAAGGTAATTTGCTATTCTAAATTGTAAGTTTCAAAAATCAAGGACTAAGCAAATGATGAAAAATGAAGTTTAATTGGTAATTTAGTTGTGAAGCAAGTTACACATTATATAAAAATAAACATATTAATATATTAACTTAGTATTTGCACATTTCATGTATTTTTAATCAATTAAAATGTTGAATAGGAGAGAGTATTAAAGTATTCCATGGGTGACTTCCCTCTATACCGACATAATTAATAACTAATATTTTTTCATAATAGTCAATTAAAATCTCATACCACTGTTTTTCAGCCCATAAATTAAGCCTAATCTGAAAATTGGTAACAAAGAAATTACTAAATGCCTTACTAATCTTATAACTATAACTGTTTTTATTGGCAGTGATTTATATTTAGATCAATATGTACGAATACCTTTCTATTTGTTAATAGTAAACACTTTGATTCCTCATTCTCATTATTTTATTGCCTAAATATTAATCAAAATATGTTTGATAATCCATTCTAGCAATTCCAGAAATCAACATAACTCTTACCACTTAGCTTTAGTTTCCAGAAGGTTCATTTTTTCTTAATCATGATATTTACTAATAATCTTAATTCTTTTGGCTACTTTCCATTCACAGTCATCTTTCAAAGACCTTCCAGCTCAGCACTGTAAGATTGCTTCAACATGTCTCTCTTTAGCCCCTGGGATAGTTTTTAACAGAACAGTAAGTTGAAAGAGACCAGATATCAATGTGGGGACATCCCAACGTGGAAATTTTCCCAAAATAAGTTTTGCAGCCCTAAAGTTATTGTTCATGTTATTGGGATTAAGAAGGGTGAGTTTAGAAAGATTTCTTTGGAGACAGCTATGCTCTTGAGACCTGTAGAGTAAGGGTGGAATAATCAAGCCTGGTGAGTAGACCTTTAACAAAACTGTTGAGAAAGTTTAGTAATGTAACCTACAATGTTGAATAGTGGATATCTGTTTGGCTTCCTCCTGAAAAATATAAGGATTATACATGATCTAGGCAGTGGCTGGTAGATGAGCTGAACAAAGGTGTATGTACTTTCAGAGTTCATTGGAGCAAAAGATACATGAGTATTTCCCGGAAGGAGTGGTGGGCTACAAGGGAGTGAGGGATAACCTGGTAGCATTTTAAGCTAGAAAGGGCCTGTATAGGAGAGAGTGGACCAGCAAAAAAACAAGGTGAGGTGAGGAGTGGAAGCGAGAGGAAAATGCATCCGTCTACTTCATGGGCAGTGCAGTAGGTCCCAGTGGGACCTCCACAAAGCCCATAAAAAGTGTGTTATAGGTTTTAAACACTAGCAATGCCAGGGACTGCAAAACCATCTAAATACAGCACCAGTTGAATAATAATTTTCCTGTTTCCTTTTACTCTTTCATCCCTAGACTCAAACCTGAGGGAGATCAGAATCCTCTTTTGCAAATGAACACATGAATAGAAAAGAAAAAACACAGAATACTACCCTACCCTATTTGCTGGCCTCTTGCCTGCAGAATGTCATAACTAGGGAGATGAAGATTTAATTTTATAATATGAGTTTTATCATTATATGGGTCTTAGAAGTATAATTTCTTATTTTATTTTTTTAAAGATTTTATTTATTTATTTGACAGAGAGAGACACAGCAAGAGAGGGAACACCAGCAGGGGGGGTGGGAGAGGGAGAAGCAGGCTTCCTGCTGAGCAGGGAGCTGGATGCGGGGCTCAATCCCAGGACCCTGGGATCATGACCTGAGCCGAAGGCAGACACTTAATGACTGAGCCACCCAGGTGCCCCAGAAGTATAATTTCTGAATTGAATTAGTAAAAGTGATCATTTACTTTTTACTACCCCAAGTGGTCAGAAAAGCCAGTGGATTGACTTAGTTTTTGTGTATATGCAAGGAAATATTTTGGCCACTGAACTGATTTTTTAAACTCTTTTGGAAAATTTCAAATGTATAAATAGTGCACTCTAACCAATTAAAATAGTTATCAACTTATGACCAGCTTGTTTCAATTATGCTGCCACCTTTGGATTTATTGGAGCACATCCCAGATATCCTATCACTGAGTTCATTTTATTTATTTTATTTTATTTTATTTTTTTCACATGCATTATTTGTTTCAGGGGTACAGGTCTGTGATTCATCAGTCTTACATACCCAACGCTCATCACAACACATATCCTCCCCAGTGTCCATCACCCAGCCACCCCATCCCTCTACCCCCACTTCCTTCCAGCAACCCTCAGTTTGTTTCTTAAGATTTAAGAGTCCTTATGGTTTGTCTCCCTCTCTGGTTTCGTCTTGTTTCATTTTTTCCTCTCTTCCCCTATGATCCTCTGCCTTGTTTCTTAAATTCCACATATCAGTGAGATCCTATGATAATTGTCTTTCTCTGATTGACTTATATCACTTAGCATCATACTCTCTAGTTCCATCCATGTCGTTGCAAATGGCAAGATTTCATTTTGTCAAAAAGATGGCTGTGTAATATTCCATTGTGTATGTGTGTGTGTGTGTATATATATATCTTCATCTGTTGATGAACATCTGGGCTCTTTCCATAGTTTGGCTAAGGTGGACATTGCTGCTATAAACATTGGGGTGCAGGTGCCCCTTTGGATTGCTACATTTGTATCTTTGGGATAAATACCTAGTAGTACAATTACTGGGTCATAGGGTAGCTCTATTTTCCACTTTTTGAGGAACCTCCATACTATTTTCCAGAGTGGCTGCACCAGCTTGCATTCCCACCAACAGTGTTAGAGGGTTCCCCTTTCTCTGCATCCTCACCAACATCTGTCATTTCCTGACTTGTTAATTTTAGCCATTCTGACTGGTGTAAGGTGGTATCTCATTGTGGTTTTGATTTGGATTTCCCTGATGCTTAGTGATGTTGAGCACTTTTTCGTGTGTCTGTTGGCCATTGGCTGTCTTCTTTGGAGAAATGTCTATTCATGTCTTCTGCCCATTTCTTGATTGGATTATTTGTTCTTTGGGTGTTGAGTTTGATAAGTTCTTTATAGATTTTGGATACTAGCCCTTTATCATTTGTGCATATCTTCTTCCATTCTGTTGGTTGTCTTTTGGTTTTGTTGACTGTTTCCCTTGTTGTGCAAAAGCTTTTTATCTTGATGAAGTCCCAATAGTTCATTTTTGTCTTTGTTTCCCTTGCCTTTGAAGATGTGTCTAGCAAGAAGTTGCTGAGGCCAAGGTCGAAGAAGTTGCTGCCTGTGTTCTCAAGGATTTTGATGGATTCCTGTGTTACATTTAGGTTTTTCATCTATTTTGAGTCTCTTTCTGTGTGTGGTGTAAGGAAATGGTCCAGTTTCATTCTTCTGCATGTGGCTGTCCAATTTTCCCAACACCATTTGTTGAAGAGACTGTCTTTTTTCCATTGGATATTCTTTCCTGCTTTGTTGAAGATGAGTTGACCATAGAGTTGAGGGTCCATTTCTGGGTTCTCTGTTCTGTTCCATTGATCTATGTGTCTGTTTTTGCGCCAGTACCATACTGTCTTGACGATTACAGCTTTGTAACAGAGCTTGAAGCACAGAATTGTGATGCCACCAGCTTTGGTTTTCTTTTTCAACATTCCTTTGGCTGTTTGGGGTCTTTTCTGGTCCCATACAGATTTTAGGATTATTTGTTCCAGTTCTATGTAAAAAGTTGATGGTATTTTGATAGGGATTGCATTGAATGTGGAAATTGCTCTAGGTAGCATAGACATTTTAACGATATCTGTTTTTCCAATCCATGAGCATGGAACTTTTTCCATTTCTTTGTGTCTTCCTTAATTTCTTTCATGAGTATTCTATAATTTTCTGAGTACAGATTCTTTGCCTCTTTGGTTAGATTTATTCCTAGGTATCTTATGGTTTTGGGTGCAATTGAAATGGGATCGACTCCTTAATTTCTCTTTCTTCTTTCTTCTTGTTGGTGTATGGAAATGCAGCTGATTTCTGGGCATTGATTTTATATCCTTCCACTTTACTGAATTCCTGTATGAGTTCTAGCAATTTTGTGGTGGAGTCTTTTGGGTTTTCCACATAGAGTATTATGTCATCTGCAAAGAGTGAGAGTTTGACTTCTTCTTTGTGGATTTGGATGCCTTTTATTTATTTTTGGTGTCTGGTTGCTGAGGCTAGGACTAGTAGTATGTTGAACAGCAGTGGTGATAGTGGACATCCCTGCTGTGTTCCTGACCTTAGGGGGAAGGCTCTCAGTTTTTCCCCATTGAGAATGATATTCGCTGTGGGTTTTTCATAGATGGCTTTTATGATATTGAAGTATGTACCCTCTATCCCTACACTCTGAAGAGTTTTAATCAAGAAAGGATGCTGTACTTTATCAAATGCTTTTTCTGCATCTATTGAGAATATCATATGGTTCTTGTCCTTTTATTTATGTATTGTATCACATTGATTATTTGCGGATGTTGAACCAACCTTGCAGCCCAGGAATAAATCCCACTTGGTCGTGGTGAATAATCCTTTTGATGTACTGTTGGATCCTATTGGCTAGTATTTTGGTGAGAATTTTTGCATCCATGCTCATCAGGGATATTGGTCTGTAATTCTCCTTTTTGGTGGGGTCTTTGTCTGGTTTTGTCTAATTTGTCAGCATATAATTGCTCATTATATGTTCTTATAATTCTTTATATTTCTTCAGTGTTGGTTGTGATTTCTCCTCTTTCATTCATGATTTTACTTATTTGGGTCCTTTCTCTTTTTGATAAGTCTGGCCTGGCATTTGTCAATCTTATTAATTCTTTCAAAGAACCAGCTCCTCATTTTGTTGATCTGTTCTACTGTTCTTTTGGTTTCTATTTCATTGATTTCTGCTCTAATCTTTATTATTTTTCTTCTCCTGCTGGGTTGAGGCTTTATTTGCTGTTCTTTCTGCAGCTCCTTTAGGTGTTGGGCAGACAAAGTTACTTTAAAATTATATTTCAAGAGTTTTTGGTGGAGCAAAATATATATGAGTATTTCTGTGTGTCATGTCAGGGACAGGGCAGGCCTAGATTTTAAATCATGCTCAAAGAGGGCTGGATTTATCAGATCCAAGAATGTCTAACTAATTTAAAGTGATTTGAGATTGTTGTCTCCTAACTCATTTTGGGCTTCTGGGCAGTAATTCATTCTCTGTCTTAGAATTTATTATGAAACATTTTATTCATAAATGGGAATCTTTTAATACCTTTATAAGGTATAGATAATAATACAACCTAAGTTATTGAATTGTTAGTACTAGGGAAACTCTGTGTACTCCTCCCTGGCCCTCGTCCTTTGCTTCCCCTCTGTGTGATAATCATGATCCCCACTTTCGTTTATCACGCAGTCGCTTTTTTGAAGAATTGCTTCGTGTGTGTGTGTGTATCCTTAAAATATACATTATTTAGTTTTGCATGTTTCTTAACTTTATGTGAAAGGCATTATTGATGATGGACATTTGGAGTATTCCTAGTTTTTAGGACATAATAAATAATGCTGCTATGAGCATTCTTTTATATGACTCCTTGGGCATGTGGGCAAGAATTTCTCTAGGGTATATGCGTAGGAATGAACTTGCTGGGCCATTAGGTTCATATCATCAACTTCACTGATTGAATTTAAATTTATCTATAAAGTGGTTTGCCAATTTACATTCTTGCTAGCTCTGGGTAATAGTTCCCAATGCACCATATCAAAAAACAACCCATGAAATAGGCAAAATATTTAAAGTTTTGTCAATCTTATTAATTTGAAATGGTAATTTGATATTATTTTGATTTGTATTTCCCATCGCCAAATAAAGTTGTGCATGTTTTCATATTTTTACGTCATGTGTGCCTTTCTCATCTAAAATGTATGGTCTTGTTTTTGCCTAATTTTTAATTTGATTGAATTTTTTCCCTCATTTGTAAGAATAATTGATTTAATCTGTATATAAATCCCTTGCCAGTCTTATATATTAAAATTTTGTGGCTTTTAATTACATTTTTAAAATGGTGCCTTTGATGAATAGAAGGCTTTACATGTATAAATCTTTTCCTTATGAGCTACACTTTTTATATCTTGTTTAATAAATTATTCCCTACTTTAATTTCATAACATCTTCTCCTGTATTTACTTATAAAAGCTTTAACGTTCTGTTTTCATATTTTCAGATTTTTGTCATCTGGACTTGATTTTTGCATACAATGTGAAGTAGTATCCAAACTTAACCATTTTTCAAATACATAACCAGTTGCCCAACCATTTTTCATTGAACAGTCCATTTTTTCCCGCAGTTGATATTCAGAGGCAATTTGGCTTTATATTAAGAATAGCAAAACTGGGGAGTCTGTTTCTGGACTCTTAATATTATTCCATTGGCTATTTCCCTATCCATGTACCAATGCTACTCCTTAGTTATTATTTTAATTTTATAATTATTTCTGGTGGGGTAAAGGGTAATGTCCTTTTACATTCTTATTAAGAAAAGTCTTTTCCTGGGGTGCCTGGGTGTTTCAGTTGATTAAGTGTCAGACTCTTGATTTCAGCTCAGGTCATAATCTCAGAGTCATGAGATTGAGACCCACACGGGGCTCCACACTCAGTGGTGAGTCTACTTGGGATTCTCCCTCTCGCTCTGCCCCTCCCCCCCGCTTATGCTCTCTCTCTTTCCAAAATAAACAAATAAATCTTTTTTTAAAAAGTCTTAAAACTTTGTAGACTTTATTTTGTTTGTTTGTTTTTTTTTTTTTTTTTTAGAGAGCGAGAGAGAGGAAGGGTGGGGAGGGAGATAGGGAGAGAGAGAATCTTAAGCAGGATCCACACCCAGAATAGAGCCCAATGCAGGGCTCAGTCTCACAACCCTGAGATCATGACCTGAACCAAAAATCAAGAGTTGGATGCTTAACCAACTGAGCTACCCAGGCACCCTGAAACTTTGTAGACTTTAGAATTACCTTGTGTTGGATTTTGATTGGAACAGAAATGAGCATATAAATTAATATTGAGAGAAATGTCAAATTCATAACATTGTTCTTCATGTGTATATTTAGTTGAACTATGCGAAATTGCTGATGTTTGACCATTTTTGACTGGTGAAAATAGCAGTTTCATCTAATTGAACTTAATAGTTCATCTCTCAATTTATTTGTGCTTCTTTAATGTCTTCCATTAAAATTTTATTATTTTCTTCATGAATTCACATACATTATTTGTTAAATTTAACCCTAGGCACATATTTTTATTTTAATCTATTATTGTGAAATATACCCTTTTTTAAAATCACACTTCTGTTTTGCCAATATAAAGAAGTGCAGATAATTTACTTACATTAATTTTTTATCTATTAACTTTAATTTCCTTAACTAGATCCTTCAGTATGATATTTATATTTGCAGTGATCGGCAATATCTTTGTCTCATTCAGTTCTTGATTTTAAAGGCTTCCAACAGTTCACTATTAAAGTATAATGTTCGCTTGAGGTTTTTGGGAAATAACCTTAATAGATTTAGGAATGATCTTTTTTTAATCCTAGTTCATAAATAGGCTTTAATTTATCATGAATAAAGGTTGAATATTATCAACATCTTTTTCTGCATTTATTGATAGGAACTTGTGGATCTCCTCCATTTAACTAGTGGATTATAGTGTAGTATATTGATAGGCCTTTGTGGAGAAGTATATTTTTTCCCTGTACTTTTTATTTTTTATATTTGGAAAATTAGATACATGCTTACATAAGAGTGAATAAATATGTAGGTCTCTTACAAAATAATATAACACTAACGCCTATTTGCTTTATTCAGCTCAAGCAATAGAAAACTATCAGTAGCCAAACGGCTACCCAAAAATAAATACTAGCCAAGATTTTGTTAAAAAAAAAAAATTACTTATATTATTCTTCTGGGTAACAAACAGTTGTGCCTTTTATCCTGGAGGGAGGTATTTTCTCTGTCTTCCCAACTTGTTTCCTATACAAACAACCTTGACAGTTTGGAACAAAAGCTGAAGCAAGCTGTACAGCTACATGAAGGACTCCTAGAGAATTGTCTCTCAATAATCCTGGACTTTGAACTGGTATAGTGACTTTGTGCGATTTGGAATTGTCTATTTTAGGGATAGCTAGATGTGCCTTCTCTGCAAAGAAGGATGTTAACAGATATTTGGAGACCAGAAAGGCAGATTGTAACAAAGACCATAAATGCTTAATGATATCCATTATTTCTCTTCATCCTGCATTTACCGCTAAACTACATTTCCCAGACTCCTTGTAACTATGTTGGGCTATGTAATTAATTCTCATCAATGGACTATGAGCTGAAATAATGTGTGTTAACACTTGCTAAAGTTATTAGGGGATAAACCTTCCACATTTTTTTTTCTTTTGTGTGACAACTAGGTACAAAGAATCCAATACCTTCAAAAATGACAGAGACACACAGTGAATAAAGTCTAGGTTCCTGGGTGACTTGAGCAGAGGCTCCCTTCTGACTCTCATTAGACTGTACATAAATCATATATTTTTTTTCTTGTTAAACCTCTGCAGTGTTGCAGTTGGTTGTTAGAGCAGTTAGCCTTCTCTGAGTGATACAGAGATCATAATTTATAACTATATTTTATTGGGTATTTACCATGTGATAGGTAAGATATATTACCAGATTTAGTTCTTTCACAGACCCCTCCGAGAGATTAGCTTACCTCTTCAAACTCATCACATAGATGCTAAGTTGGGGAGTTAGAGTTTCAAATTATTTACTACTGGACCCACAATTTCTGCTCTTAACCTGTCTCCATTATGCCTGCTGTTAATTCCCTGGTAAATGGAAGGAAAAAAAAAAAAAAGCTATCCTTAGTGTTAGGTAAATCCATCAACCCAAACTATGAAATTTCAAATTGTAGCTCTCATTTATGTTTGGTCAGTAGAATAATAGTTAATAATTATAACACAGCTGAAAGAAGATGTAAAGTGTCTGCATAAACTAGCAGTTTTATTAATAATGCATGTGACATGCTGGCTAACATTCACCATTGCTCTAAGTTTAGAGAGATCTGACGCTTGAGCCACCCAGGTGCCCCTCAGATATTTTAAATGTATTTTTAAAAAGTAAGCTATTGACCCAGGACCCTATCACTTCCCAATTTCTTTTTTATTTTAAAGATTTACTTATTTTTTTGAGAGAGGGAGAGAGAAAGAGAGAGCAGGGGGAGGGGCAGAGGGAGAGGGAGAGAATCCTCAAGCAGACTCCCCACTGAGCGCAGAGCCTGACGCAGGGCTCAATCTCAGGACCCTGAGATCAGAACCTGAACTGAAATCAGGAGTCAGCTGCTCAACCTACTGAGCACCCAGGCACACCACTTTCTAATTTCTTTATGTACTTCCTACTAACAAGAATGTTCTTCCACATAGGGCGCCTGGGTGGCTCAGTTGGTTGAGCAACTGCCTTCGGCTCAGGTCATGATCCTGGAGTCCCGGGATCGAGTCCCGCATCAGGCTCCCTGCTCAGCGAGGAGCCTGCTTCTCCCTCTGACCCTCCCCCCTCTCATGTACTCTCTCTCATTCTCGCTCTCTCAAATAAATAAATAAATCTTAAAAAAAAAAAAAGAATGTTCTTCCACATAAATACAATGTAACCATCTCTCTTTCTTTCTCTCTTCCAAATAGACATAGGTGCATACACACACATGCACGCACATACATGCATACACAATTATTTCTTTGGTCGTATATATTTATATATTGAAAACCACAAGTTCATATCAATACCTTCAATTCTAATTAAATACCACATAGTTTATTCTGCTTTTCTGCCTTTCTAAATTTGTCATTCCTCAGATACTCTTCTCTTCATCTTCAGCAAGATGTTAAATGCTTTTAAATACCTATTCTGTACTGTTTTACTGGTGTTAACAGAACTGTACTGTTTTATTGGTGTTAACAGAACTGTTAGGGCTGTTAGTGGCCATCTTTATAGCCCTTTGCTGCTTCACTTCCACAGCATGCATGTCTGGCTACCAAAAATGTCATTGATCATAGTTTTAAGCATCATCCTTAGATGATCAAATTGGCGATATCATTGAATGACAGATTCAAAGTATCATAAAAAGTCTCTCCAACAGATGGCAAATATACCACTGTTTACATTTTTTAAATAAATGCTACAGATGGTAAGAAATTATTCCTCCATGTTTAATAGGAAAATTCCACAGTATTTCTACAAAGGCACTTTTCTTTTTACTGCAAGAAAATATATTCAGTAATTTAGCTACCAACCACTCTTTTTGACTTACAAATTGTATATTAGAAGCGTATGGGAAAGATATCTAAAGAGCCAGTATTAATTTTTTCTTTGTGTCCTTAAATTTATTGAGTTGTAAAAATAAATAGGAATGAGAAAGGTGTACGGATGTGTTCATTCCTAAAAGCATTTTTAGGTAGTTTACTCATTCAATTAAACATGTTTCATGATCAGAATTTCTTGGCTATAAAGAAGACATTTAAATATCACATGTTAACATCTTAAAGAATATCATTTTTAATGTACTGATAGTTTGTATTATATACTCATTTTATGCTTATATTATGAAATATGACAGTGTTTTGAGTGAGAGCAATAATTTAATAAGTTAAATAAGCACTTGTAAATAAGAATTTAAATTTTCTATTTGATTATAAATATGATTATAGATTATATAGAGTAGTAGAGATTATTACACTTTACATAAACATAAGGTTCATACCTTAAAATATTCTGTTCTCTCAGTATTGTACACATGGCACTGATGAGGAAATTAGCTCCTGCATAATTAAACCATTATATGCCACATATTTTAAAAAACAAAAATTTAATTCTCACATCAGTATCTCTGTAGAATGTCAGTATCATTCTCACCTTCTTTCTTTTGAACAGTTACTATAATTGTTTTGTTTTTCAAATGTACATATAACTTCTAAAAAACATAAATTTAATCTATTTGAAAATATACATTATCAGATTTTCCCCTTAAAATAGCCTCTTGAAGTATTTCTCACTTGTGAGTATAAGGTTGTCCCTGAAGGGCTGGTGGTAGAGGTAGTCTCTGGTTGTATCACATATAAAAGATACCTTGTTATATTTATGTGTTCAGAGTTAAGATACAGTCCTCCTTGCCTTCTGGCTGTTATTTGCTCACATCATTTCTTCTTTATATAGACCTTTAATAAACATAAAAGGCATTGTTAAAATTCAAATTCTGTATCTTTTTTTAATCAAAACAGTATAAAATTGAAATGAATGAGAGATGGACTTAGCAACTAATGGTTATAGGTCAGCATTTTAACACTACATGGCACATCTGTTTTGTGACAAGATAGTGCCCAGTGGCCTTCCAAAGGCAGGACATAGACATTACCTTAATGTACTAAAGCCACGGCCATATAAGACATCATTGTTAGAAATTTTTTTATAGTCTTCGTTTCTATTTTCTAAAATAGTTCTCAAACATTATATCGTAATCACTTGGATGGCTGGTTAAGACAAAGATTACTGTGTCCCAGACCCAGAGTTTCAGATCCAGCAAGTCTGGGGTGGGTCCAGAAAATTTGCATTTCTAACAAGTTCCCAGTTGGTGTTTTTGTTTTTTTTTTTTTAAAGATTTTCTTTATTTATTTGACACATAGAGCGAGAGCAGGAACACAAGCAGGGGGAGTGGGAGAGGGAGAAGCAGGCTTCCCGTGGAACAGGGATCCCCATGTGGGGCTCGATCCCAGGATCCTGGGATCATGACCTGAGCCGAAGGCAGACGCTTAACGACTGAGCCACCCAGGCACCCTCCCAGTTGGTTTTGATGCTGCCGGTCTGGAGACCACACTTTGAGAACTATTAGTTTAGCATTAAGACAAGGGGAAAAAGTTTTAATGTTCTAAATTGAGTTTGCCATTAGTTGTGTGATTTTGGAAATGGCATTTGCTGTTGCACGTTTACTGTTTTATCTTTCTTCAAATGAGACTTGTTCATTTAGGTGTTCATTTATTTCCTGTGTTTCACCCAAAAATCTATGAATATAAATCAAGAGCCACAAAAGAGCATATAGTGCCTTTAATTAGAGTGATTCAAAGGTCTTATAAAAAGCAAAGCTCTGAAAATACTTTTTAAATTACACAGGAACTCTACCCTTCATCCCTGCTCCCTCTGCAAAGGTGACTACGCTTAAGCATAACGGGACTTACTGTGGGTATCATTTTGTAATGTATAAAAATATCAAATCACTATGATGTACACCTGGACCTGATAGGATCTTGTATGTCAATTCTACTTCAATTAAAAAAAAAAAATCTCCACTTGAGCTATACAAAAAACAAACAGAACTAAAGTGTTCTCTAATGGGTATGTGTTTCTAAGTTTAATCTTATCTTTATCATATTACAAAATTTTTGTGGAGGCCCCCACAACAATGTTGTCAGAGATTTCTCTGTCTTGGCCTGCTCTTTGGGCTCAATGCTATGGAAGCCAATTCCTTAGCATTCTATATTGATTTAAATTGAAGGGTTTCTAGAGCATCTTACCAAGCCCCCTGTATGGTAAATTTTTCAATAAGTACTGTTTTCTGTTAATTATAATGGTGGCTTTTGCCATCTCTCTATTTCAGAGACTTAAAAACATCGAAATTAGAATTAGAATGGCTGGGGCTTGGAAACACACATGTTCTCTCCATGATTAATCTGATTGGGTTCTACTAGGTTGAACTTAACTAGGTCCATTTAACCTTTCTTGAATTACATTATTCTTTTTCAATTACACATGAGACCATTTTACTCATTCATGAAAGTAGACTGGAAAGATTATTGACCAGAGTCAATATAGGGCATGAGGGGTGTCTTTTTATGATGGAGCAACTGAATGTTAGAAAAATGGTTTTCACATTTGTACTTTTTTTAAATTAACATATAATGTATTATTTGTTTCAGAGGTACAGGTCTGTGATTGATCAGTCTTAAGACAATTCACAATGCTCACCATACCCTCCCCAATGTCCATCACCCAGCCACCCGAAATTTGGACTATTGACAGTCCCCAAAATTTTATTAAAAGGGCTGTGAAAGTATTAATAGTTGTGATGTGTACTGGGTGTTTTACGTAACTAATGAATCATTGTACACTACATAAAAAACTAATGATGTGCTATACAGTGGCTAACTGAACATAAAAAAAATTAGATATCATATTATTAAATTTTATTTGTAGTCTGTTCTCTTACAAGATTGATCAGCCTGAAAACTTGTCTGCCCTGCAGGTTCTCCCTTCCCATCACCCCCTTTAGCAATGATCCTTAAAAAAAAAAAAAAGGGCAAATGGCTAACTTAAAACTCACATCAGTGCCTGGCCTACTGTGTAAACATGTCCAGAATAACAAATAAAGGAATGTTTCCACAATTGCTTCAAGCAAGTCATTTACAGTCATTTCATTAAAATTTTTTTCAAATAAATTATGCTTTATAAAAATATTATTTATTGGAATTCATAATATATTTTGCTATTTTAGATAAAATGCTAATAATACTTGTAATAAAGGGTCAATCTAAAAGATACATAGAGCCTTATGTTGCAGGAACTTAAATTTTAAAAATAAATACCTGTGGAGAAGAATGATAAGGTGTTCAATAGAAGACTTTCAAGTGTAAAATCATTATTACATTAGGATCACTAATTGAATGGAATTAGAATGAGAATTGGAATGAGAATAAAAGTTCAGAGAAAATTAATGGTATAAAATTTCCTGCTATTAAAATATAGCTTGTTTGTGTGTTTATAAAGGAATGGAAATGATATTACTTTACTGTCGTATTTTTGTTTCATAGGTATCAATACTTAAATAATGCCATAGTTTCAACTATTTGTACTTAAGATTTAAAATTTAGATGTCACTTTAAAATTTGTGAGTAGAATGGTTTTTAACAATTCCTTTTGGAGTAACAATAATGTCTGCCCACCTGTGTTTCATTATTGAATAAAGTATAAAATTGGCAACTATAATAATAACAGTAATAGTTCAAATACTGATAACCTGGGTTAAAAAGCATTTCTGAAACTGAACTGAAATCTTCATATAATGAGGTAGGCTTTATTATCTCTTCTTTAGAGATGAGGAAACTGACCATTGGGTTTATATGGGTAAGTTGCTTGCTCAAAGTGAAAAATAATGTGAAAGGTGCAACTAGGACAGATTTTGATCCAGAGGTTTCAATACCTGCTCTTTCTACCTAACTTCTACCTAAAAGTAAAAAGTGAATGTAGACAATAACATACCAAGTTCATTTTGTTTGTCTATACATCATCATTGGGTTTGAAAAACTAGAGAACTTGTTTAGTTCTCACCAAAATAGTCCCAATTTATAATTCTTTAATGATTACTGTATTGTAATATGATGATTTCCTTCCTAGAACCCTAATATCATTTTATTTTGAACTGTTCTTCTTTTTTAATTTGTATAGATTACTCTCCCAGCTTTTGTTAAAATATTAGTGAAACACCAGTGGATTCAGTGTCATCAAATCCAATGGAGCTAAATTATCACTTCTGACTGATAATTCTCAAGAGCAAATTATCTCTGAATTCATTTGGGAGATTAACACTTGTAATTACCTTTATTTAAAAAAAAAAACTCTAAATTAGTTCAACCAAGAAAAGTGATAAAATATTTTTTATTTAACAAAAATGTTGCTATTGGCTGTAATTAAAGAAAATTAGTGCCTGAACTGCCAAGAATATTATCTTGCACCTATCTTGCACTAACATTTCTTTCTATTAAAAATTGTTAGACTCAGCCATTGTTTTGATAATTAGGTATTCTCAAAGTTCAGGTTAACATTGGCATCCAAAAAACGTTGCCAATCATTCTGACTTGAAATCAAAATCTTGAGCATTGCAACTGTCAACTACCATCCCACATTTTGCCCTCAAATATTTATTATAGTGTATTATCAACTGTTAATCTAACATTTGTTGGGAAAAAATACATAACCTATGTTGAGTTTCATTACATGAATTCCCTGACTTAATGTAATCTAACACAGTAGTTTCAGTACGTCAAATATATACCCCTTCTGAACACCTGAAAATGTCTTTGGGCCACATGATGGTAATAGTTCAGCCCTTAAAGGGGAAAACAGTTCTTCAATTTCTTCCTGGACATTTCCAATATTTACATATGTGGCACAAGATGTAATAATTGGAAAATATCTCAAAAGGCTTTCTTCTATTTCACCAGAATGGCATGCTTAAAATTTGCTGTGTATCTACTGGTCAGAGAATAGAATTAATTAATTAATTATTATTTATTTTTATTTTTTATTTTTTAAAAGATTTTATTCATTTGAGAGAGGGAGAGAGCACAAGCGGGGAGAAGCAGAGGGAGAGGGAGAAGCTGGCTCCCTGCTGAGCGGGGAGCCCAATGTGGGGCTTGATCTCAGGACCCTGAGATCATGACCCCAGCCGAAGGCCGACGCTTAACCATCTGAGCCACCCAGGCGCCCGAGAATAGAATTTTTAAAACATCATTATTAATTTCCCTGGTGCTGTCTAATTTTATCTGTGGTGAGCAACCTTGACTCAAACCTGAAGCACAGCATCATAATGAGGCTTAAGTTTAAATATATTATGTACAACTGATTAGTGATGGAAGCTTGCATTTTTGAAGGATACAATTTTTTTATTGGGGTCCTCTTTTAAATACAGAACTGTGTGTTATAGAAACTGAAGAATATATATATATTTAAAGTTATACACCTGTTATTAAGCCAGTTACATGTTATCCCTAAAAGGTTTGGATAGTGGTAATGATAGACATGCTTATAAAAAAGAAATGGATAAGAATTGAAGAAAGCTTTAACTTATGTTAAAGCTTATGTTAAAGTTTGTCGTTTCTGAGTGAACCTGGTGACAGACATGGATTACAAGATTGAGTGAAGGGAAAAGTATTCTCCAGAATGGGGATAGGGAATTTTTCTCTACATATTAATCAGAGTGATGTTCATGACATTTTTAAGCCTGAGAGTAGGCATTCATAATAGATCCAATCACACTTTAACATAATTATGTAGTCAGAGGGTGCCAAAATGAAGGCATTTTTTAAAAGTTCAGAATGGAGTAAAATTTACTTTCTAAATATTAGATAGCCTTATTTGAATATCAAAAGAGTCTTTTCTAGGTTATCAGAATAAAAGCATTTCTTCATTAAACTTTACTTGGTAAAATGTGTTCGTATGTTCGTAGGTTCGTATGTTTTATACAAATACAGTTCATCTAAAGCTCATAGCATTGCTAGTAAAGTCAATTACTTTTTTCTTGGTCACACGTTATTTGGCAGGAAGTCTATTGTTGCTGCAACATTTAGGTTTTACAAGCAGTTCTGTTTTATAGGAAGCAGTGGTAGTATTTTTTAAAGAGAAGCTATATAATGCATTTTACAGTCTCTGAGGTGAAGATTTATTGTATTCAGTGGTGCCAAGAATAGATCGTATGGGCTGGCAATACACAAACATGTCCATGGTCATGATACAGTAGTCCAGCATTGACATACAAAATGTCTCCTATTTCAGCCCCTGACATCTCAGTGGAGATTGGCAGCTCAATCTTGTACTAACTTGTCCAAACATGAGGCAGAGTTTTAAAATATGAACCTCTGTGTGCAAGTAAAAACTCTAAATGTGTTTACTAATATATGACTTTTTCCCCCTGTAGAAATTGCCTAATATTTTAAGTTTAAATATGTAAATGGAATTTATTCTCAAAATGATTTTAATTCTCAGACTTTTATTAAACCAGCTAGGTACCATGTGTAAAATATTTATTTGAATAGTATTTATAAACATTTTAGAGTTTGTTATCTAAATTAAATTTGATCAGCCTACTAGAAAACTTTGAGCTTTCATGAGTAACTCACCTCTATTTTCAGAAGTAATTTAGTCAAAGGGAAAAATATGGTAAGTTTCCAGACAGAGATATTAATGTCTGCAATAAACATGCATTTGAGAATCATGAAGAGTAATTTAAAATATTTTAATAAGTGATCTATTGTATAGTAAAACAACTTTAGTAGTAATCAGACATATCAAGGCAGAGCAGATTGACTTGTTTCTTACTGCCTTTGCTTATAATTATTTGTGATTTTTAATATTTGTGATTTTAATTAATTTGTGGTTTTAGTTCAGGGAAGAGTGTGGCATTTTCACCCCACTGTATTAAAATGTAATATAAGCATGAAGATATTAAGTTATGCATTTGAGCATAACTAGTATTATAAGTTGCTTGTACTAGTGACCCCATTAATCAATGTAATAAAAGTATGGAAGAGTACCCCATGCATCTTTAACAAATAATATCATAGAATCCTATGGAAACTGTAGTTTATATTCCATGATATTGTCCATTATTCTGCCTGAATGAGATATGCTACTTTTATAGAAGGGATATGGAAGGAAGGAAGGAAGGGAAGGGAAGGGAAGGGAAGGGAAGGGAAGGGAAGGGAAGGG